>NC_010574.1:1383535-1729419 GCF_000165395.2 Babesia bovis T2Bo
ATGGTGCGGCATTTACTGATGGGCGTATAACGTGGCCCGATGGCCGTCAGTACAATGGTCAATTGAAGGGTTCTGTTCCTCATGGTTTCGGTACGTATCATACTTCCAGAGGCAATGAATACACTGGTCATTGGAGCATGGGACTTCAACATGGCGAAGGTTCTTACACAACCTACAAATCTGGTTGTCGCATTCAACGTCGTGGTGTTTGGGATCACGGTCAACTTGTCCGTTGGCTTGATGACGACCCTCAGGAGTACTTTAAATCTCCTGAGCGCAAAACGATGATTGAACGGATTATGGAGCCAAATGGTGATACCCCCGGTATTTCACCTGTATCTCGCGCTACATCTGCAGTGCCTTCTATGGCTGTCTCTCCTATATCTCATGATCATACGGCAGGCGCTGGTTGCTCTGGTGAGGATCCCGGGTGTTGATTTATAGGTTCATAATCGTATTAAAATGTTTACAGCATGACATTGTTATCTCTATATCGTACTTTGTTTACATTTCGTATCGAGTTACTTTCATTCTTGCCTTGTGTATATCCATGCAATAGTCGAGCATATTATATATCTTTACACAAACATTAGTAACAGTTGTGTATTTTGTAAACTACATTGTTTTATTTTCACGATGCACGATTTCGCATGACTACTTGGCGGCAAAGTTTGTGCAGTTCGTATATTGCGTCGCTCTTTTTGTGTGACAATAACATTTGTACCATGATGTTTTTTTGTCTTTCGTTTGGTATTACTGCTATAGGTAGCTTCCCAATTCCTCGTTGAAGCAGTTCCGACGCCTCGTTACCGAGCGACCTAACTAGTGCATCGACAAAATCTTCTACACATCGTTCTACTGATTCTCTGCATCCTGTTGCTAGTACTTCAAAAACCGCTTCCACACAGTTAGGCAGTACTTCAATCGCTATAGATTTGAATCTGGTTAGTATAATATCTGATTCCAGTATAGCTATCCAGAATTCGAATACACAATGCGGTTGTGGTATGTTGAAGCACATGACGCTAGAAGCTAAAATGCTACGGAACACAAGATCATTATCAAAACATTCCGGTGCGTTTTTGATGAACCTTGCCTGCAATCCAAAGAAGTCGTCTACTATCTCTTGTGGTTCTTCGATTAATTGTATTTGGTATCCTTTGTTTGCGAGTATGTTAAGTGTCAATTCAGTGAGTAAGTAATATAGTTGCTTTACTTTGACCTGCTCTGTTTGTGATTGTACCAAAAGGGTGTATAGCCACTCTACTAGATATAGATATGTGCTCCACATGCGCTGTTTTGCAACACTTCCAACTGTGATGACCAGTTGTTGTGCGCATACGGCAAAATCAATTCCTATACTTTTTGCTACATGCTTAAGGCATCTACAAATTTGTTCCACTGCATCTGCATCGTTTAGATAGATTTCTAGCAGTTTGCACAATAGTGGTGTTATCCTTTCACATATCAGTTGTTGTAATATGTTCTTTTCCCTTATATTTTTAATAAGTGAGCAGAGTTTATTAACTAACATTTTCAATTCCTTAACAGATATTGCCAGCTCGTTTCTTATTACTGCTTCGAGCTTACCTAGCCACATATCGCTCATTTGCTGTACTATGGTACGTATAGTTTCGGCTGGCAGGTCACTGATGGCGTTGGCTGTGCCTTCTATCAATATAATGCTATATTTGTAATTTTGCTCCGCTTTTCGTATGCATAGCCCTAGATTTTGTAGTATAGGTTCCCAATTGCGTAACCTTCCTAGGCGTATATGACAGCATACTGCAGATATGCTGTTGACAAGCGTGCTTTCAATTTCTTTACCATGTGTCGTGTCACTCCCAAGTGCTGCGACGTATGCTCCACACAGAAGACCCATTGTTCGTTGTACAATGATTTCCGTTTCATCATACATTAACACTCGTTTTATATCCTTGAGAAACAGTATAGCTGACTGCCAGCAATAGAATTCCACAGGTGCTGTGGGTATATTCCCCCTTAAAAGAGTTTCAATACCCTCTACAACAGAAGCCACAGCTGCGATGTTATGTTTTGAGAGTTTTCGCACATCCAGTGTTGCTACAATGGCTCCTAAGGATCTGAAGCAAGCATCCAATCCATGATGTGAATTTGACATTGTAGTATTATCAACTGTCATTTTCTTTACGGTTTCGAACAGCTCATCCGTTTGCATTACCCTTGCGGTCATTGGCATTAGATCGTACACTTCATTCACGTAGTTTTCATACTCGGTATTATCTGCTTCTCCTGTAATTCCTGGTCGTATTGCGATTAGTAGTATCACTTCTACTAGCTGTGCGCACATATCTTTGCTTGTTTGTGATTTGGGCGACTGTGAGTATAGTATATCGTGCAAGAGACCTATCACGCGTCGTGCATATATGCTTGTTTCTTCTTCTATTGGATTTAGATCTGCCACGTTACACGTTTTTACAACTTTTGCAAGATGTTCGCGAACACTCATGCGATTGTAATAGGGTGAGAAACAGTTTATTGTATTTGGTTCGTCAGCTTGTGTAAGCCCTTGGAACACCAAGCAGTATGGCAATTCCAGAAAGTTGATGGCCAGCTTTAGCAGTTTCACCAACTCTACAGGTGGGTCTGTCAATGACATTTCAAGTGCATCTAGCACTGCGACAACCAAGTTTGACAAACATCCCAGGGTAACCCTATCATTTGTGCTGAACGCTTCGATAAGAAATGTACGAAAACGATCTGAAACACATAGTTCAAAACACGATTTCACTACTGGTTGCAAATCTTGTTTAGTTTGTTTAAAAAATTGGTATGATTCTCCTGATGCTTCACCTTCTGCACGTATTTTTTCTGTTAGTTCCGAGACTTCATAGAGGACATCAGCCATGCAATCTACGGCGGCTTCGTATGTTTCATCACATATTCCATGTTCACTTCTTTTATTTGTTTGGTTTACAATTTGGAGGCAATCGTTGATAAATATGTTACACGCTTCTGCATTGGCTGCAAAATTGTCCAGCTTCCTCCAATTATGCCAGCATTTGAATATGGCAGTGGTAGTTTCTATATTATTTCCCAAAGCTCTGATTTGAATTAGCAAGTCCAAAAGCTTTGTATAATCGTTTTTCATATTTTGTATTAGTTTGGCCTTTATATTTGGCGCCACAATGATTCTTTTGTTTGCCGCTTCTTCTGCTAAATTTTCTGCCAAAGTCAAGAGTATTTTAATACTGATAGAACCTCTTTTATAACATTCTATAAAGTAATCCAATGGCGAAGCCCATGCTTCAGCTGATTGTATGGCCAGATCACATATTGCAAGGCATATTGTAGAGGCTATATTATTACTGCGTTATAATATGGGTATTAATTGCAAACTTACGGCAGCGCCGGATCCGATAAGTAGTTCATTAGTGCTTCACATAGTTTTTGTACAGAATCTTGTGGAAGTTGATAGAAATCATACATAAGCTTTGTTCTTATTGTTTGTGCTGCGATTAATTTTGCCTACATGGTTAATGTCATTAAAATAGGTGCACATACTTCTAAGCTGAAACTTCCATTAAGTATCATGTGTGCTTCTTGCCACGCTTCAACACTTTGCTGCCATTTTACTAGGAATTCGTTTCTGTTGTGATATTATTTCATGTCTATGTTGACATACGCTCTTTGTTGAGCTTCTGCATCAGCAGAGCCGAAGAGCGTGCTAATATGTTCCAGCACGATCATTTCTGGTTACATCATTCTGTTTTTAATTAGATATATTATCCTTTTCGCTAAAAAAAGGTTTCTATTCCCCATAGGCACGTCACATTTGCCCAGAAGGTACTGATTATATGGGTGATAAGACTAATATATATCTGCACATTAACATTTTATGTTTATATTTCTGTATATATGTTATTTTGTATTGCTCTTTTGACAGTTTCCAGGAGGGCATGTAATACAATTCCATCTATACAATGTGCTTTAAGCATTTCATCAAAGTTGAAAAATCCTAATGAACATGCTTTGTTGTAGAGGCATTTTGCTTCGCAAGGGTCAACTTGTTCCAGCTGTTGGTGCCATACAATACGGCATCCCATCCCTCCTGCTAATAACACTTGTCTATTAAGTTTAACTTCTTCCGTTTTGAACGCTTGAGTTACTCCTGGTAGGATGGCAATAGCACTTGCACCTATTCCTTCTGTCAATTTAAGGACGTTTTCATACAGCATGTCTATATTGAGCCGCTTGACAATGACTGTGTGCTTCTGTATTCATATTGATACCACTAACTTTTCGATATCATGGGTTTAAATACCGCATGGCTAAAGAATTTATGTTTGTAGTCTTCTTCTGTGGCCTTGTGTTGGTCTAATTCTATCTGTAATGATAATGTGCACTGCGGTTTGGTTGTTACATTGCACCTACCTCTGACGGTGGAAGGTAGACTATAACCTTGTTATTCTTAATGAGTAACCATTGCAGATAAGGTATTACTGAATCCTGAGGGCAGATGTGGCATTCTTAGCGTTTACTTACTAATGAACTGGCAATTAGTACTACGATTTCATTTCCCACAGTTCTCATGTAGATATTTTCACCTATTGATTTATTTAATCTGCAGGACATCCACTTACAAATAAGTGCCCTAGTGAGTGGAATGAGAATTGAGACTATGTTTTGGGTATTGCATTTTGTTTCTTCCGGTAATATTGCGATCCTTGTTAATGGATGTTTGGTGATAACATCGTTAACGGCCACCTGCGTGTTTTCGGTTATGCCTATATATGATCTAAAATATCCAAATAGTTTACCTATTACACGTTTTCCCTTCCAAGTATTGTTTGTTGCTTCATTTTTTACCATTTCTATACTTTCTACAATTCCTGTGAACATTAGGTCACATACAATAATATTTACCTGCAAATGCTCTGAATTGGGTATAAGTGTCATGAGCATCAACAGTTTGTACTCGTATATTGAAGTTTGAGGTTGGCATGTTAGTCATCTGTTTTAGGCAGCGGTATAGAGTTGTCTAATTTGTCTACTGGCGTAACTTTTGCAAGCATCTTTTGCATTTCATCATGTTCTTCTTTTAAGGTTAATTCTCTTTTAGATATGCTACTTGCTCGTGCGTATTTACACTCTAGTTGTTTGTCTACTATGACGGTACCGGCTACGAGTACACCAAATAGGACGAATAGGCTTGGCACACCGATTGATAAGAATCCGCTACGTTTTTCGAACTTGAGTATTCTTTTATATACTCTTAGTTTTTTTAACTGCATAAGCATTGTTTTTGTTGTATATTGTTAATTATCTGGTGTGTTGGAGTCTTCTTGTGGAGATGTGTGAATATTTCAACGCCTTTTTTGGTCATATGTAATTGCGCATCGAAGATGCGTTTTACATTAGCATTACGTTATTCTTTTTTGTTGGTTTATATTGAGTTGTATGTGTATGGTCATAGGATTCCGTCTTGCGCCTACGTATCTGTTTTACCAAATGGGCATCAACGTTTAGTTTTCCCTTTAGAATTGAAAGCCACTGACAGAAGTAACCCATCACGGGTATTACTTCATAAGAATGGTAGAAGGCACGTCAATTCTTTGAGGTGTGCCAGTACAAATGATGAGCCATTTGCCGGAAGCATGGAGTTACTCGACAACAGGTATGGCACCAGTAACTATTATAATGCATCTTATAGTGATTTGTGGTCCGATAGTGCTTTGGACTTAAGTTTTCAGGACATGGCAGCTCGTGAAGTTGATCTTCACAGTTATCAATATCAATCAGGTAATACTTTCCGTCGTATAGGTGCTGTTGCAGCATCCGTATTAATTGTTGGTGTTGGTTACGGAACGTTGTCACTAATTCGCGCGTACTTTAACCAACAACAAGCAAAGGTATGTTTTATCTTGTGGAGTTATATATAACTCAGTTGCGTGCTGAGCGTTACAGTTCGTCTGGTGTTGGACAGGATCTTAAGGATCGTGCTGACACTTCATGAAATCATGCATGACCTGAACACATCGCACCTTATAGTTATAAGAGGATTAGATATATAATTTAACAAGATTCCCTAGGTCACAAACCTTGTGGGACCGACATTTGAAGTCTAGTAATTTTGAAATTCTGATTTGCACACCACGTGTGCTCATTGCTCACTTTTGAGTCCATACCATTTTATTATTTGTTCCCTAAGTTGCTTGTATGCAACTTCTAGTACATCATTGTACAATATCATACTGAATCCAGCGTGCTTTGCTTCCGCTATTTCTTCAACTGCTCTTCCAATTCTTTTATCTACGGTTTGTTCTTCATCGGATCCTCTTCTTACAAGTCTCTTTCTGAGAGCATCTATATCACTTGTGCTTACAAATACGCTGTATAGTGGTATTCCCAACGATTTGATTTTTTGGAAACCACAAACTTCTATTTCCAACAAAGGTACTTTGCCTTTTGATTGGATGCGCGTTATTTCGGAGCAGGGAGTTCCATATTGGTTGCCTACGTAGGTGGCGCATTCTAGGAAGGCTTCTTCATCTTTCATCTGATTGAATTTTTCTTCTGTGATGAAATAATAGTTAACTCCGTCTATTTCATGTGGTCTGATCTTTCTGGTAGTACAGCTAACGCTAAGTTCGAAGAATCCTTGGAATTCCTCAAGAAGCATCTTGTACAGGGTGGTTTTACCAACACCCGATGGGCCGACTATAACTAAGAAGGGGACCTGCGCCATTGTGCATGTTAACACAAAAAAGATAAGCAGTGTCGTTGATTAATACTTGGGGTATTAATACAGTGCTCGAGGCATGCCACGCTACAACACCATTACTATATGGAAGTCATATATCTGTTTTGACTTTTTAGTATCGATTATTTATGTTGAATTTTGGAGAGAGTGCTGTGTGTGTTAAAAACTCAGTTATTCCAATGTCATATTGTCAGGTGTGCAACCTTCCATACGTGTTGCAGTTTTCTTACAAATGTCCACTGTTGAGTCACTTAGACATACACATTATAAACTGCATGCTAATATGCTTATACACAATTGAACATGGCATAGATTACTGCTGCATACCGCATTTTTGCTTATATTTGTTGTGTATAATAATAGGTTGTGTGATATGATTTGCAGTGTACTGCATACCGTTTTATACATTAAATAATTGCTTGGAATATATTAGTTGACATTTTGTTACTTTACTTGTTGATATGCTGTTTTATTTTATCCCCAGTTATTATTGTTTTGGTCGGGTGCTAATTACTCGTGTAAATCGTGTGATCTAATCAGATTCTACAAATCTCCATTACCGCTATACATCTCATATTTTAGTAATCCAACTGTTACCTTAATCGCTATACTCCTTTGTATACTTCTGTATTGACTAATCATGATGATGGAAGAGAAGGTTGGCCGTGGTTCTGGTATGTTATAATATCGATTGAGACATGTATTGTTTTTAATTCTGTTTCATATATAGTTATTTTTGTCATCATGCTTATTTTTGCATCTGTTTTTCTTATGTATTAGTCATCTATGTTATGCACCAAACTAGTGTCTCTCTTGTTATTCTTGAGTACATTTTTTGTTTTAGGTGAGGATGGAGATATGCGTATGGTAAGGATGGTAAGTGCGGAATCGATTTGCGGAGACAAATCTTGTCAATCTCCTGCATCTAGTGTTGAGTTGGACATGAGGGACTTTGTTGACGATGACTTTGAGAGACGTCGTAAGCGTTACCAGTTGAACAAAAGTTTCAACACATTTCGTCGATGTGCAACTCGTCAGCCTGATCACGATAGTTTTACTTCTTTGCCTGGTATCAAGCACAACACTGCTGAGTTTTCTTACCCAATAAATCCATTTGTTAATAAGAAAGATGGTTAGTTTTTTAGTTTACCATGTGACGTATATTCAGGTGACCGTATAAAGCGTGTAAACTCATGTTACATATCCAAGAGTGTTTGTCAGGGTCTTTACCGTAACCGTGACGTTGAGTTGCCTACGCTGTTACAGTATGATTTCCACTTATTGGACGAGCACGATGAAAGTGGTGAGGAGTTGCGTGATTTTGATGAGTTATCATCTGTATTGAGTCACATTGCTCACAACAAGATGGTTTCAGTTGCTCCTCAGATGTTGGCTACTTCTGTTACATCTCACCCTATCATAAAGATTGGTATGGTTTTGAGTGGTGGTCCCGCTCCTGGTGGTCACAATGTAATTGCTGGTGTTTTTGACTATCTTTATTTACGTAATACTCAATCGCAGTTAATAGGTTTTCATGGTGGCCTTGATGGTTTATTTGGTCGTCATCATGAAGTTGTGACTCCTGAAGTTATGGACAATTTCCGCAACATGGGTGGTTTTAACATGTTTTTGAGTGGTCGTGGTAGGATTAACGGTCCTGAGGATCTGGACCGTGTTGTTGAGGCAGTGAACGATTTGGATTTGGACGGTTTGATTATTGTTGGTGGTGATGGTTCTAACAGCAATGCTGCTTTATTGGCAAACCATATGGCTTATCGTTTTGGTTGTGACAGTTCTGACGGGCGTCCTGTGTTGCGTAAGCGTTGCTGTGTGATTGGTATTCCGAAGACTGTGGATGGTGACGTCCAATCTCATAATATTGAGGTCAGCTTTGGTTTTGACACTGCTGCTCGTACATATTCTGAGTTGATTGGTAATTTATGTACCGATGCCAGTAGCACTCAGTACACTTATCACTTTATTCGTGTTATGGGTCGTTCGGCATCCCATTTGGCTTTGGAGTGTGGTATGCAGACCCACCCTAATATTGTATTGATTGGTGAAGAGGCCCAGAGTAAGCAGCAGTCTTTATCTATGATTGTGGATTACATTGTTGATCTTATGGAGAAGCGTTACCAGATGGGCAAGCCGTATGGTGTGGTATTGATTCCTGAGGGTTTGATTGAATTCATTCCCGAGATTAACGTTTTGATATCTGAATTGAATGAGATTCTAGTCCAGGCTAAAGGGCCTATAACTCACCTTGATCCATCATGTTTGACGAAAAGTCGTGCCACGTGGGAGATCCTTCCTGACACCATTCGTGAGCAGTTACTGATGGACCGTGAGGCCACTGGTTACGTGATGTTGGCCAAAATTGCCACTGAGCGTCTTTTATTAATGTTGGTTGAGGCTCGCATTGCTGAGCGCAAGTTGAGTCATTTGAGTTCATTACGTTTCATGACTCATTACTTCGGTTACGAGGGTAGGTGTGCCATGCCATCTGACTTTGATGGTGCCTACTGTTACTCATTGGGTTACAACGCTGGTGTTTTGATCAGTGCTAAGCGTAACGGTTACATGTCTGTAATTCGTGATTTGAAGGCTCCAATTTCGGAATGGATCCCCTTGGGTGTTCCATTTTTGCATTTGATGCATATGATCAACTTAGGGGGCAAGCGTGCTCCTGCAATTCGCAAGACACTGTTGAACCTCGATGGCAAGCTATTCAAGACCTTTGAGAAGGTACGTGAAATCTGGGCTTACAACGACTTGTATCGCTCTCCGGGTCCCATACAGCTATTTAACAGTGACTATCAGCGTTGCTTCAGTATTTCCGATCCCCAGGTTGAGGATTTGATTGGTTCGTTTAAGGAAGCTCCTGCTGAGAAATCTCGATTCCTATTACATCGTAATTTGGAATGCATGAGTCCCTTACAGCTCAGTCGTCTTGAGTGGCGTCCACCTATTCCTATGCTTTGTCACGACCCTCGTGCTCGTATGAGGAACTTCAAGGAGGTCCATAGCAACGATTCGTACACTCGCGACCAGGTTGCATTGAATTACCCGTATATGACTCGTAGAAGCCACTTTAGCTTACATGAGGTCGTTGGTCACTATTCTGGTGACCGAACTAATCTTAACAAGGCAACACAGGGTCTTCGTGTTGGTGTTGTGCTGTTGTCCAAGCAGGCTCCGGGTGTTTTGAATGTGATTTGGGGTATTCACGAGCGCATGTCGATTATTGGTGGCAGTTGTGTTGCTTTTCACGGAGCTCTAGGTCTGATTGAGGGTAACTACATTGAGTTGACTTCAAGTGACTTTGACACTTTCCGTAACCAGGGTGGTTTGGATATGATTCATCGTTCTCGTGTGCAGTATTTCCAGGAACCTAAGAACTGGTCTCTTGCATTGGAGACATGCACTCAATTGGGATTGAACGCTTTGATTATATTAGGTGACGAGTTTGCCATGACTCAGGGTGCTTTATTAACTGAATACTTCTTGAGTCAGCAGAGTTCGATTTGTGTCATTGGTGTGCCTGTTGCTGGTTCTAACAGTCTTGCAGGTCCCTTGATTGAGAGTTGTGTTGGTTTTGATTCTAACGCTCAGTTATACGCTTCATTGGTTGGCAATGTACTGACTGATGCTGTTAGCATGCCGAAATATTGGCATTTTGTAAAGATTTTGGGTCGTTATCCCAGTTTGGAGGTGCTTGAGTGTGCTCTTCAGACTCATCCCAATGTGATAATCATTGCTGAGGAGTATGGTTCTGCTGACAAGACTTTGTTTGATGTTGTTCGTGACATTGCTGATGCTGTTTGCAAGCGTGCTGCTATGGGTAAGAACTATGGTACGGTATTGATTCCTGACCACTTGATTCTTCACCTTCCCAATACCAAGTCTATGTTAATGGAGCTGCGTTCTGTTTTGATGGAGGCCAGTGCTGCTAATAAGCGTCGGGAGGCTGTTGACAGTTTCCTGAATTATGATAAGTCTGAGCCACAATCTAGTGAATGGATAAACAAGATGACTCCTTGGAGTTTGGGTGTTTTCGGTTCGTTACCATTGTATATTCGTAAGGAGGTGTTGAACTTTGACATGGAGGTTGCATTGGAGCGTTTGGACATTGAGATTATGTTGTCTAAGATGGTAAAGGAGGAGTTGAATTTGCGCAAGGCTACGGGTGCTTACAAGGGCAACTATGCTGCTGTAACTCATTATTTCGGTTACCAGGGTCGTTGCTGTACACCATCAGAATTTGATTGCAGTCTAGCTTTTGCTTATGGTCACGTCGCTTCCATAGCTGCGGAGAGTGGTTTGACTGGTGTTTGCTGTTCGATTCGTGGTTTATGCGGTGAGATTGAGGCATGGAAGATGTATGCTGTTCCATTGACTTGCTTGATGAAGGTTGAACCCAATATAATGACTCCTATATCTTTGAACGACTTTAAGAAGGGTGAATTGCCTATGGTTCCTAGTTCCACTGTAAGCCTAAAGAGTAAGGCTTTTAGGAAACTATCTATGGCTCGTAAGAAATGGTTGGTTGAGGATCTGTTTATTAATCCCGGTCCTATTCAATTTGATGGCATTGTAACTGCTCAGAGCATGGTTTTGATTACTGAGCATGCTGAGTACTATCAGATGCTTCACAGTGTTGAGCGTTTCTTGAATGTTCTTCAGAATACGTGCAAGTTTGGTGTTAGTGAGGAGTATTTGAACCATGCATTCGTTCAGCTTTGGGGTCTTTTGAAGGTATCTCAATCTCCTGGCGACTTGGTACGTATTGCTGAGATGCTCAAGGCAGAGGAGGACAACAGCCTTCGTTCCACAGGAAATGCTTTTTCGTTGAGTTCGTTTTAAAATTTTTACTTTAATTGTTATTTTTCGAAATTATAGATTATATATCTTATGTGGATCACGTATTTGGGTGGCATGCTTTGCGTCACACACTGTCTATATAGTATATAATTCCATTATTGCTTCACCATGGTGGAGACTGCGGTTTTACCGATGTTGTATGAGTTCCTAATATCGGAATCTCGTTATGAAGCTCGTGGCAATGAGTACCGAGCGCGTTTACGTTCGTTATTTGAGGAAATGCTGTTAGCTCAGCAATCATTTCCTCAATTTGATATGGGCATTATTCGTTCAATTAACATACGTATAATCGATGAAATGGTCTCAACGGTAGGCTTTATAGACCAGGAAGATGTGTTTAATTTTGGTTTATTATCATATCCTGGTATTCGTCATTATGCTTACCCTGAGATTCCAGATTTTTGTTACTTGAATATGAATTATTTAAAGGTTTGGCATGACTTTTTTGGTTTATTGGACAAGCGTGAGCGTGGCATTGCCAGTAACAAGCCCCGCCGCCACCGTGCTGAGGACGCTTTGGAGGAGTCTCCTTCTTATACCGATACTGAGGAAGAATCATCTAGTGATAGTGATTCCTCGTATGATTCGCAACATCCTGATGTTGTTATAACCGCTGACGACATACTATGTCCACGTACAACTCCTGATGGCATAGATGAATTACTATGTCCTAATGTTGGTGTTCCTGCTGATGACCCGGGAGAAGTAAAGGACAAGCGTAATTTGCTGTGGCGTCGTAGTGTTCCCTTTTACATGGATTCTTCATATAAGATTGACCATGGCAACCTGGTCTTTGGTTTAATCAACGACACGCATTTATCGCATGAATGGGCGTGTAACTCTTCATATGCTGCTTATGAATCTCGCATCCAACGTTTTGTGAATGCCACTAAAGATCCTGGTGATGATGTTGAAGATATGGATGTTGAGGACGTTGGTATTATGGATGGCTCCAGTGATATTGAGATGGATGATGCCTCGGTGCCTGTGGAACACCCTATTGACAAGAAAAGTGAGAATAGTGCCGAGTTAACTGAGATACCAGTTGACATAGCAGATACTGAGCGTGCTGAAACTGTTACTTCTGGCCCTTTCACTGGTCTAGATCAGGAAACAGGTTGCCTACTTGATAATACTACTGTCGTAAACACCTCATTTTCGGCTGCGGATTTACCTCCATTTAATCTAGTACGTGGTGCAATGTCAAGTGCAGCAACTCCTTACAACCCAAAGTGCATCTTTGGCAATTACCATTGCGACGTTCCCGCTGGTCACCAGCGTACCCTAGGATCACCTGTGAAATCCTTATCACAGGACATTCACAATTATACCAGGAGCTCTATTGATTTACGTACTACTATGGTTATGAGTGATGACGGCATTCCTCAATTATCTTGCGTTGGTACTCTGGGCGAACGCCAGGAAGCTGCGTCTAACCCTCGCTTGGACCGTTACGGTGACCGTCAGATAACTTTGCAGAACCGTCTTGAGCGTGCTATTACAGGTCTGTTCACGATAAAGAATGCGGTAAGTAGTGATTGTACAGCATGTTCTGGCTGGAGTTTGAACAATGGTGTATCTATTGTTTTTTGTGAGATTTGTGAGGATCGTTTATTGTATAAATTTGACCCAGCAGTTGTGAATCGTTTATTTGAGTTACGTCGTAGCTTGGTGAGTGAGCTGTATCCATCTCTCGGTTACACTTTTGTTAATCACAAAGCTCGTGATAGTTTGAAGGGTGATGTCTGTTCATCATATGTAACCATCCCAGGTCTTTGTGACATTGGTGGTGTATATCCCAAGGCTTCTATTCATGACGGTCGTTACACCCCTAACACTTTGGATATACCTCGTAAGGCACTATATGAGTTGGGATCATTGGTTTTGAGTAATGGTGAGCTTTTTGCGTATGGTACCAGTGGCAGTAAGCTCTTACCGCTTTGTGTTGAGCGTCGTGCTCAGCGTCTCGAATCTTTTGACCATTACTTCGAGGAACTATGTAAATTGCGTGAGCGCAATGGTACTGGTAAATTCCAAACTCTGTTATCTCACGAGTTTGACAACGTGTTTAAGCGTGGCAAGGTTCCCTTTATGAAGGACACTGTTGGTACTACTCGTCGTTTCTTCAATGAGCTTACGTCAAGCTTACTACACAAGCTTCCTATGGACCCTGTACTATTACGCTCTATGTTTTACTACGGTGGTATATACATGGACCCGGCTTATGGTGGCAAGGATAGTCTGTCGGGTCTTATAGTCAACGATCGCAAGGGTCCTCGTTCGACATCTCAAGCTCCTGTGTTACAATGGCATTCTGTGGCATCTAAATACTCCATTGTTCGTACATCTGGAGCTGATAGTTCGTCAAAATCTTATGGTAACCGTACTAGGTACTACCGTATGCGTCCGGGTTTATATCAGGAGTACGTTAAGCGTACGGGTATATTGGCCCGTTTACCTGCGCACGTTAGGGAACGTATTGAAACTTCTGGAAACTTGAGTTTTGGTTTCCCTACATCATTGCAGATGCATATAGCGGGTATACCTGACGTTGTGCTTGACCCTCACCACTTCTCCAGGCCTGGGATGTCATTTTTCTTTTCAATGCCTGGTTTATTGCAGAATTTAGCTGCTTTATGTTTATTTATGTGGGGATTTGACCAACCAATTGCAAATCCGAAGCGCCGTGCTAGTGAGAATATTTCCGGCCGGCCTGTTCATTGATCACTGTCTACTATGAATTGGTTCTCAATATTACAATTATATACATACAGCCAGTTGCATCTATTCTTTCTTTTTATCTGTTTTTATTCGTTTATTCAGTAGATATCCTACTTCTTCACTTGAGTTGACTTGGTTACTAGTGTTCTGTAACGTCGGGTGTATGATCCAGTTACGTGTAGTGCTGGATAGGCTACGTTTCTTATTAACTTCCTCTTGTTCTTTCTGTTCTTGCAGTTGTTTTTGTACAGTATCGAATGGGTTTGAATAGATCACTGTTTTTATTAGTTTTGGTGGTTTGAGTGGCCGTTCATCATCATCTATTTTCAGTTTTTCCCATTTCTTCAGTATATCTGTGCCTCCTACTACTTTACCGAATACTGTATGTCTGTTATCTAGGTGATCACAGGTATTGAATGTGATGAAGAACTGTGATCCGTTGGTATGTTTCCCTTTATTGGCCATGGAGAGTACCCCGGCTCCCACATGGAACAGTGTATTATCAAATTCGTCCTTAAAATATTTAGGCACTACTTCATTTGGGTTATTTTTTTGTGCTCTGGTGTAGAAGGCACTTTCACCTCCACTGCCTGTACCTGTGGGATCACCTCCTTGTATCATGAAGTTTGGCACGCATCTATGGAATATTGTATTATCATAGTATCCATCTTCGCAATGCTGTAGAAAGTTATCGCATGTCATTGGCACTCTATCTGAGTGTAGCATCAGGTTAATATCTCCATCACTGGTAACTATTTTTACATATGCTTTCAATTTCTGCTTCTTGACCATATCGTATAGTGGTTCCCTCACTTCAAAGACTGTCATGGGTCTATACTGCGTGCCGTAAGTAGGTTCTATTGTTGTACATGTAAAGCTTGATGCTTGTCCACTTGTTGTGAACCTTGCGTGTTTGGGTCTATCCGCTAAGGTATCAATTTGTGGTTTCTTGAACAGCTTGGCATGGTTTTCTATGATATCCGTTGCACCATCGAATTTGTCAAGAGTATTGCGATAAAGGGCATTTCCTCTAATTTCACTTTTGGATTGTTCCGTGTTATTGAAGGTAGTGCTGATATGCTTGAAATTTGCGATTTTACGTAGCTCTGTATTATGTGGGTCTTGTATTGTTATCAGATCCTTTTTGCTAAAAGTTTCACCTATGTTTACATAATTATATCGTGGTTTCACTATACCTGTCATTGGATCTTGCATGGCACATCCAGGCTGCTTAGCCGATACTTCTTTTAGTGTTGCGTAGGCGTAGACATATCCTGAAGTCTTTACTACAACTACGTGTGAGCTTGGTGTAAACCTTTTATATGACAGTGGGCATTGTAGTTCATTGTCATCATCCCTTGTGAAGATTAATGGTATCAGTTCATCTTGCGATAGCGGTTCTCCCGTGACTGGATTGGTCCCATGTTTTTCTATATAGCTTCTAATTGCGCTATCTTCAAATACATGTCCCTGGGTGGTACATACTGGCGATTTGAATGGTTGCAGGGTTAATGCGCAGGAATCGAGTGGTAGAAGTTCCCCTGGTCTTGCGTTTATTTTTGGGTTTAATGAGCTATCTAGTTCACTGTGTAACAAATACAATTTATCTTTGCTGTGCCTATGTTTACTTCCGCCCATTTTAATAAAGTGTGTACTGATGTCTACCGGTGGGTTACTGCTATTGACCCTTTAGGATTCCACGTCATTCGGTTAAAATTACTATGTTTGTTGATTAATGCAGTAACAACTAGCACATGTGTTGGTGTTTTTTTGACGAAGGATGCGGCTTTGGCTGCTCTTCTATGTATATGTGTTTCAGATTGCCAACAGTTACTTGATATCCTCAGGTCATACTAATTTCTTATCTAGTTTATCAACTCCTGGAACTCGCGTTACTCGTACCAATGCAAAGTCATTGCTTGACGATCCGTTATTGCTAGCACCTTCCACTGAGCCTGGTGGCGAGCATCACTTGGTGTTATCTAACAGCCCTGCGTTTGGTATACAGCGTACTCTATACACTCACAGGCGCAATGTTCGTGCGCAAGGACCGTTGTATAACACCGGCCAGCATGTTTACCTGGTTTCAGGGCCTTATCGCAATGCTCGTGGTACAGTTTTATCCACATTTCGCCGTGGTCCTGGAGAGCCACACTTGGTATGTTTTTAGGGCTTATACTTTGCTAATATTTCTATAGGTCAGTGTAGTTCTAGACTGTCGCAATGAGCTTGGTATAGTTCCCGTTTCATTATCTCATTACCATGGTACTCGTATAACCGTCTGGGAGAACCAATTGGTTGATCGTCCGCCGTACACTCCACATTCTCCTCCATCACTGTACAACAAGGGATTCAATAGTCTTGATCAAGCTGTTTTTATTAACTCACCACAACGTTCAGCGCGTCGTAACCTTTCTTCTATAGTTGAGCGTATAATCAACACTATCAATTTGGATGGTTTGGAGTCTTGCTTTGACCAGCTATGTCGAATGGACATATTTTCACCTTATCCTTACATGTCGTTGATAGTCCAATTAGTGCGTAAGTTACAGATGGATGAAGATCGAGCTCGCCTTGGGGTCCTCGTCAATGCTGTATTACTTCGTTTAGCTAATGATACCAAGCTTTTTTACACTGTGCGACAGCGTTCTACAATACCATGGTTTACTTGGGCTTTGAGTGTACTTCGTATGAATCACCTGCTTAACGGTTGGGAGTCTTACGACAAGTTAAATGCGTATATTGGTAGTGTATTATTGAATGGTTATTTGACTGATTTAACTCAGGGTGAGATAAACTTGATGGCTATGGGATTCCGTTTTCATTCATCTATTCGTAAGGAAGTTTTACATCGTTTGGCTATGTTGTTTTCTCACCTTCCTGCTTCTACTATTATAATGCGACATGCCTCTGGTTTGGCCATGTCATTAAACGATGCTGGTATTGTGCACCCAGGTTTCAACAGGTTACTTTGTGAGATGATTAAGAACCAATACTCTTTGCCATCGGAGCAGGGTGCTGTTTGTTTACTGAAGTATTTATCTTGTGATCCTAATACTCCCCAAGCTATAAAGGACGAGCTTCTGGCATGTTGTAGTGTTTCCAGTTTTCTAGATCCTAGGGCTACTCCTTACGGTCCTTCTTACAAGATGGCTATTACGTTAGCTCAGTTATCGGATCGTGAGATGTCTGAGCTTCTTCATGCGATTAACACTGGTGAGGTAGATATCCCACTATCTGTGATTAAGCGTTGCATATTTTCTATTGATCTATCTCCTTCTACTGTGGAGCTACTTTCTTTATTAGTTAAAAAAGGTGCTAAGCATTTTGAGAAGCTTGGTGGTAAGGCTCAGCATCGTATTCTGACGTTAGCTCCCATGTTGAATGGTTGTCCTTCAGAGGTGATAGATGCGGTTGAACGCGATCTCGGTGCTATGTATGTTGCTATTCTAGTCTTTATTATTCGCAGGCATCCTAGTTGTGTATTGGACCCTGAAAAGGCCTATGCGTTGGGCAAACTATTGCCTAGCATCCCGGAATCTCGAGTGGGTGTACAGAAGTTAATTCTCCGTCGCCTTGAGCACTTTCTAGAGTCTACTTTATCATTATTACGGGAGAATGCCATGTCTCCAAGTATAGCTCGTGCTGTGATGATAAAGGCTACATCATTTTTGCAGGCTATTACTTACTTGGGTTATGAGCTTCCATCTTTAGCTCGCAATGCTGCCACGTTGCTTCGGGAGGGCATTGGTGCATCACCTGATCGTACAAACTTTTTGTTAGCTTTAGTTTCCGTTCAGGCTATGTGTCCTAATTACTTCAATGAAGCTTCACGTGCTGCTCGTGCATTACTTAAGGATCCTGGTGCTGAGGTACCATCTGACGTTCGTGTTTTATCTGAGTTACTGCTATCTGTGAAACAATCTACTGAAGGTGAAGCGTCATGCTCCTCATTGGTTGGTCACATTGATATTCCAGCTCTTCCTCCAGAGGTTGTTAAGGACGGTATTGTCCGGCCTAGTAAGGATGTACGTGACTTTTCATTATTATTCTTACTACTGGTTAGTTCTATTATTGGTATATTATAATGTTGTTAGGTTCGTTCTGGTTTGTTTGACGACCGCGGTGGCATTCTGAACACTGCATATGTATTTGCTGAGGACAACCTCCATGCATTGTCTAGCATAGACCTGCTGATGCTTCGTGACGCTTTGGTTTCCGTTGATGCTTTTGACAGTAAATGGGAGGGTTTACTAGCATCTGTGCCAAAGGGCATTGATGCGGTGACATAGACAATGTGCTAAGATCACACTTTTAGGGTATTGAGTCTATACGTTCTAGCATATTTTGATCTTCATCTTCTTGCATCACTGAAACGGAGATGCTTTCTGTGCTTGTTTTTGGTAGGAATGCTGCTCTCATGACATTTGACATGTTACTTTGTTTGCTAATTCCTGAACTTCTTGATGGGTAGTGTTCAACTACTAGTCGTTCTTCTTGGGCTCCATAATCTTGTTCTGTGACCGCCACCTGCTGATCGCCGGGTATAGCCAACGTACCATCTTCAAATTCTTCATCTGCGAGAGCCATTTGCTGCTCACCACCAATCGCTAAGGTATCATCTAGGCTGTTTGGTTCATTAAGTGCCATTTGTTGGCTACCTGGGATGACTAGTGACTGGTCCCTACTTGCTTGTTCCTGAAGTGCCATCTGTTGGCTACCTGGGATGACTAGTGACTGGTCCCTACTCTGCTGTTCCTGAAGTGCCATCTGTTGGCTACCTGGGATGACTAGTGACTGGTCCCTACTCTGCTGTTCCTGAAGTGCCATTTGTTGGCTACCTGGGATGACTAGTGACTGGTCTCTACTTGCTTGCTCCTGAAGTGCCATTTGTTGGCTACCTGGGATGACTAGTGACTGGTCTCTACTTGCTTGCTCCTGAAGTGCCATTTGTTGGCTACCTGGGATGACTAGTGACTGGTCTCTACTTGCTTGTTCCTGAAGTGCCATCTGTTGGCTTCCTGGGATTACTAATGTACCGTCATAGTATCTTTCATTTGATAGAGCCTTTTGTGGATTGAAATCCTGGTTCGTATTGTTTACCTCTTCTTCTAGTGCCAGCATTTGTCTTTCCTTGTGTTCCACATTATTGGCAGATTTCTGGGCATCACCAGGTTCTCTAATTTGCAAGCTCACATTGTGTTTAGCTGCTTCCTTGGCACTTTGTTCCAATGAGTGCATTAACATTTGGAATCTCCTTCCCAGGTTGTCAAGTGCATTGCTCTTTCTGCATTCATCTGGTATCATTGACGCTGTGGTTACAATGGGTTTGACACTGCAGTTTAGGCTTTCTGAACTTGCATATTTTTGATATGTATCTGTTAGATGTTCATATTCTTGTTTCATTGTTACTTCGGGTTCCTTATTTTCTGATAACATTGAGAGTTCCATGCTTTCATGTTGGAGGCTGATACTTCTGTTATCATCTAATGTAGCACTACCACCTGACAGAAAGCGTTCTATCATATCATTAGATTTTTTCAATTCTTGTGATACATCGAACACCTTTGATCCATATTCATCTTGTTGTTGTTGATTAAATGATGGCATTGGTGTATCAAAGCATTTGTAGCTATCTTGTGAATTCATTTTGCTGTTGATAGAACCATTTGACACAGTTTGTGACCCCTGTGATATTTTACTTTGCATGGTATCTAGTGCAATTTCTTGGTCAAGTGGTATACTCTCTGTATGTGAACTACTTATCATTGTTTGTGTTTCCATTTCTTGTTCGACTTTCACATTCTCAAGAATTGATACCAAAGTATCCAATTTATCCGCATTTTGCTTACAGGTCGACTCAATGTTAATAATACGTTCTTCTATTTTGGTTAGCATTTGTAGGACTTCAGTGGGTTCTATCTTTTGGCACTGCGTTGTAACGTTTTTGTATGATTCTTGTTTGATTATACTATTCTCATTATGTACTTGTGCCGACTGTTGTCTATACTGTGTCTGTGTCATGATATGCATACTTGGTGTTGTCATCCTTTTATTTCCGACAGGTTCATTGTTGTATACGTAGTAGTTTTCTCCTGTTTGTTTAGATCCTGTGTTGGACACTTGCTGTTCATATGCTACTGGGTATGGCATTTGTTGTACTACGTGTGCTTGTTCCCATGGATTATGTTGTATTGGCATTCTGTGATCGTTTGCGTAGTAGTTTGATGATGTGATGTAGTGTAGTGGTGACAGTGGCATTGTCAATTTCATTTTTCCATTATCGTTGATATACTGCTGCCTAAAGACCGGTGTTACATTTCTTCTTTCATCTTTCGGTTTGCAGCATCCCAGTGGTGATGCTGCTGACATGTTCATTCCGTTGGTTCCCATGTTGGAAATTGCTGCTTGATATTTGTTATGAGATTAATGGTGTTATTGTGTGTGTTATATGATTCTTAAAGTCACGTGTCATTTCGATTATTGCAACTATATGTGGTATTTTGAGTCTATAATATTTACTCCAGTACTGAGTTCAACGTCTGTCTTCCGTGCCTACTGAATCGTTCTTTATCTTGTGTATCAATGTTTTGTGCGCTTATCTTTTGTTTGCAGATTATTTTTAATATTTCTAGTAGTTGTACGACCTGAGCCTGTGGATCTTCTTCTGTTACATTTTGCATCATGTTGAGTGCTGTTTGCATATCGAGTATTGATATAACGGCTCTTATCAATTCTCTTGGTCCCATGTATTGCACTCTTTTATACATGATTTGCATGGTTGTATGTATAAGTTCCAGGGTACCACTGTTTAGAGGTACCATTATAACCGCTGGTCCCAGTGCTTCAGTGAGTTTATTGTAATCATTCGCTTCTATTTTGATTGCTATGGTATCAATTTTGTCTGCATAAGTCCGGGTTTCTTCATGTTTCATATTTCTTGAAACTAGTGATATTTGTTGATCATGTTGCCAGTCTATTTCGTCTTTCGAAAGGTTGTTTATCTCAGTTCCTATTAATTTAAGTATTCTCTGCTGCAACTCTATGTGGTTCCTTACTCCATTCTCTTGGTTTGTCACCATGTCGTAAAATGCCGTTATCATTGAAACTGTAAATGACATTTGTGACATCTCTGCGATGGTAAGCTCTATACTCTCTTGTTCTCGCTCCGTTATTATGTATGTGAATAAACTAATTACTGCATTATTCAGAATCGCTCCTACGTGCTTGAAGGGTTCTGACTTGAGTACTTCCATGATACTATTTTGTGTTTGGATCACAATTGTGTTTATTACTGATTCGGGTATTTCATCTCTTTTG
The DNA here is from genome assembly GCF_000165395.2 of Babesia bovis T2Bo. Classification (NCBI taxonomy): domain Eukaryota; phylum Apicomplexa; class Aconoidasida; order Piroplasmida; family Babesiidae; genus Babesia; species Babesia bovis. The sequence continues at coordinate 1,405,200 of NC_010574.1, forward strand.
TGACACATAACCAAGTTACCAGTATAGTAAAGGGCACTATACTGATGCAATGGATTGCCTAGATTCCTTGTGACATAGAACGGGTGGATTATATTCTGTACTGCATCGTTGACTTGTTGTAGCATACACAACACAGAGTGAACATCCTGGGTTGATATCCTGTGTATAACATTCCCGATTGAGTATATCGCCAGTCCGTACAATCCAGGATTACCCTGCAGCATATGCGCATACACCGGTGCCGGTTTGTAGAACCTATGATCACATTGCTTTATTCTGTGTATTTCCGGTATCATCTGGGTATCATCAGATTCGATAAAGCAGAGATAAGGATGCTGCAGCACCAAGCTCCTTGGGTAAATATTATCCAAGGAGTTTGGTGTGATGAAAAGTGTCCTAAAGTAGAGTGCACCCAAACACCATGCCGTTTCTGTTAGCAGGCCTGTATCATATCTCCCGTAGTCGTTCAGTGCTGCTATACATTGTGGTATATCATATTCGTTAAGATGTACAACTTGATCATTTGTACAGGATCCCAATGATATGTCATCTGTAACTTCCTTAATGAAATCTTGCGTTGACAATTTTTTGTGGCCGGAATCAGGTATAGCCGTAGTAAACAGCCTAATACTTTCTATATATTCCCATGCTGCATTAGCGAAATCCGATTCAGAAAATGCTGCCAGCATATCGGGCTTAAATATTGGCATTGGGTACTTTTTAGAGTTTGTGTTTTTAATCCCTGTTGTATATAAGGAATGCTTATCCAGCATGGATTCTCTCGGTTCCACATTACTACGTGCATATATGACTTCTAGATACCATATAGGGTCGATTATCGGCTCTACTATATTCCGTAGCATTTCTAGCATCCGTTTGTGCAGGACTATAATTTGGTCTTTATAGTTAACTTCCTTTGGTCGGTCCACAAAGGTACTTGCATAAGGGACTTGTTCCGTAGATATGGATTCAGCTTGGGTGCTTATTACCGGTCCCTTCCATGGCATGATTCCTTTCCTGATATTATCACTCCATAATCGTTTGAATTCTATTCTTGTATGTACTGAGTTTATTAGCAGTTCACTATTACACCTTGCCATTGCATCCATGAATTTTAGTGTATCTGGTATTGTGATATCGTCGTTCTGTTTCAGTAGTTCGACATTGTATATATTTTTTGGCGTGTTAAAGTCTATGCCTAATTGCTCTTCTGCGTATGCTTGGAAGTTATCCACGTAAATCAGTGGTTCACCCACCAGGGCTGCAATGGCCTTTGTATACATTTCAACATAGTTGCTATCCTTTGTGAGTTGGAAGAATGACTGTAGTACTACGGTCAATTGTGTTTTCGTCATTTCATTTATATGGTTGTATAAAACACCGTAGGTTGCGTCTATGACTCTTTTGACTGGCATGTTTGCATTTCCGTATGCCTTTACAACAGCTATCATTTCATTTGGGTTGGGTCCTTTAGGTTCGACTGCCGTTTTCCCGGCAACCATGAGGTCATAGAATACTAATCCGAGTGCGTTAAGCATGGGTGAGAACCTGTCTTTATACTTCCCGTATACCATGACTGCTGCTGCTATATCATATGACCTCAGTGCATATAGCTGTTCTTTAATTACTTTTATGATAGCGTATGTCAATTCATCTGTGAGCATATTGTGTCTATCATATATCATTGCTATGAGTATAGCCTGGTTTACTTTGAATGCTTTATTATTTGCCAGTGTACATATATGTTCAACCAGTTGTCCTAGTATTTCATTGTGGCTATGTGTGATACCTGCATCTTCTAATATCTCCATATGCTTGTACATGGCTTCCACAGATCGCAAATGTGCGTAGTCTGGGCAGTTATGCAACACCGCTTCAATTGTGTCCGATGGTGTTAAGGTATCTATTGGTGCCTCGACAGTGGACCACGTTCCTGTGACTAAGCATCTTTTTTTGAGTTGTATTACATCATTATCATCCGTATTCAAATCGACTATTGAATCCATTTCTTCCAGGCAGAGTTGTTCAGTTGTGAGTTCTCTACTGGTTACCGTTGCTCTTGGGTCTGCTGTATGAAATCCGGGTGAAACAACATTATTCCTTGGATCTCTTATATCATAGTAGTTACCTATATTTTCTGTAGAATTCGGATCAGGTTTAATTCTTGCGTATTTGTATGGATCTTTATCTTCACTTTCTTTGGTATATCTGTTACCTACAGGTTTCGTAGGTCGGTATCTCGGATTGGTACTTTCGCATTTTCTAGTGTTGTAGTATCTTATAAATGCTCTTGTATGCATGTTAGACCAGGGACACCGATATCCTAGTATGTTCAATGTATTATGCTCTTGGATATCCAGTGGCTTATATGGTCCTGGATCAGATTGGTTGTTTCTAGGTACTGTGTTCTTGTTCTTAGTATCTAGGTAATGCAATGACCCGGGCTGATTCACTTTTGGCGATACTGTACATCCATGGTTACTCGATAGCCAGTGCCCTGTATGGTATCCTGCCGATATCCTAGGGTTTACATTTGCCAATTGCAGATGTATTTCTCGGCAGAATGCCGTGTTTTGTGGTAGCTTCATAATATTACAGGTTTGTTAGTACATAGTTCAGTGGAACATTACTGATGTGTTAAAGATTCCTAGTACAGGGATTCTATCTATGGTTCCTAGATACCTTTTACTATACCAACGGATTGCACGGATACACTGCATTTTAAAATTGAAATATAGAATCCACTGTGTCTTTTATGTGTCCTATTGTGGCTACACATTTGTCTGCTATGCATCGCAGTTATGTGAGTGTGGTTGTTATAGAAGTCAAACTACCGGGACTAATTATGTCCTTATGTTTATCAGAGGTGTTGTATATATACTATAGACTATCTACTGACTATATTTATAGAGCGCATTACATCTTCATTTCCTTCCCCACTCATAATGAAATATAGGTACCATTATGATGGAATATTTGGGCACTATTATTGTTATTCCAATTGTTTACATACAGTGACTCATATTTATTTAATTGTTATGAGTCCGTGATGTTGGCTATGGTATTGTGAATTCCATGTTGAGCGCCATGGAGGAGGATGTGGACGATTGGCAAGACCTTTCGGTGGACAGTGACGATGCTATGAAATGGATTCCTTGGTTCATATCACTTGACGGCCATGAATTTCTTTTGGAGGTGTGTTGATTGTTTGTTTGGTCTATTCATTACTTAGGTGGAAGAATCTTTTATTCAGGATCAATTTAACTTATGTGGTCTTAAGTCTATGAAGAACTATGACAGTGCCATGGAGATGATTCTAGGTTATGCTCCTACTGAGGAAGTTTTCATGGATGCTTCGTTTTTACAGCTTTATCGTTGTGCTAGTGACCTTTATGGTATGATTCATGCTCGTTTTATTACGTCACCCATGGGTCTTCAGCTGATGGTATGTTTTTTATGAATATGTATATATACTATCAGAAAGAGAAGTTTCAGCAGGGTGTATTTGGTCACTGTCCTCGTGTTCGTTGTCAGCGTCAGAACGTTTTACCTGTTGGTTTCAGTGACACGTTACACAACCACCGCATTAAGAAGTATTGTCCTCGTTGTCAGGAGGCTTATTTATTTAAATCTAATGAGGCTCATGCTGAGATTGACGGTGCTTTTATCGGTCGTTCATTTCCTCATATATTTTTGTTATCATTTCCTCATTTGATTCCTAAGGACCCGCCTCAACCGTATATACCTCGTATATTTGGTTTTCGTGTGCACAAGATAAATTCTTTGATCAAGATAAAGCTTGACAATGTAGGTGTTTATAATTATTTGTACATTATATATACAGGGTGAGTTTGGTGCTTCTCCATCGATCAAGCACGAATCGCAATATTTATCACAAATAGAGGATGATAGTGACACATGATTGATTTTAATTCTTATTAATTTAGTTTTATTTTATAGTTACTGTCGCGCCCCCATGCTATATCAATTTTATGTCGTCTTGATCCTGTTACTCTAAGAAACACTATTACAATATTTAAACATGATACATCCTTGTGTGCGTCGTTTAGGCTCTCGGGTCTGTGACGCCCTTGTGATGTTTGGTGCTCACAGGGAGCGTATTCCATTCATCTCTCATCCAGGTTAGTGTTATTAATCTGGTATATATTACACACAGGTGTTATGGCAGTTTGCCAGTTACTTGAGATGAAGTCATTGGTTGAGCATCGTGCTCATTTTACTCAGGATGACGTGAACCGTATGTATGAGTATGACTCATCTTTGGCTGAGGTAATATAGTTGTTTAATGCCACAATGTTGTTTACAGAAGGCTCAGGTTGCTGTTGACCACAATTTGCCTATATCTCATTACAACTTGGAGTATCTTGACAAGCCAGGATTTCTTGAGCGTCTTCTTGAGGAGAAGCGTTTGAATGAGGCCATTGCATCTGAGGTTTTGTCATCTCCCGCTGGTAGTTATGAGCAGCCTGGCTCTATTACTAAATATGAGGCTCCTGAGGTAGGTCTACTTTGTTTATATCTATTATACTGTAGATACCCCTTGAGTGGCGTCAGCATGAGCTTGCTATGACTCACGCTATGGTTGATGTCCAGCCTTCTATATTGCGTGAGATGGAGACTCAGCGCAAAATGCGTGAGTTCATGTCTCGTCATCGTGGAGAGTGACCATCCACTCCTTTGGTAGAACTTTTTCTTTATGCAGCTTAGCTTCTACTATCTGTTGTTTGTGGATTGGATGCTGCAACTGCAATGTACATAGTTGCAGGCACATCGTATTGACTGCGTTATGACTGCTGTTAATATTTTTATTGACGACTATTAATCCTAGTGCCGCCAGTACTTGTGCGATATTCCTGTTAATCGTTTGGGAGTTTGTGCTTATTTCCATATATCTATATTTTGCCATTTTGCTGGATTTTGTGTTACTATTTAAATATGTCTTTAGATTTTGCATTGTATATTCTATAGTGTGGCAATTTTCTTGGAACCTTGTATCTAGATTCAAGTTACTCTTTTCTGTGGACGACTCCATACTTCCGTTTTGTGAGTGGCTCGGTATATCCTTTACTATACATGTATTTGACATTGCGATAAGTTGTGCGATACCCTGCTTTAGTACTCCATTTGGTATATTGTTTATAATATGTTTTGGGTGTTGTTTTATTGATTTTACTTCAATATTGAATTTTCCTGTTGTTATCTCCTTTTTATGATTGAAACATCTAAATGAATGCTTAAATTTAGATTTGGCCACTAGTGCTTTATAGCTCTTGTTTGCGTGTATTATGCATTGGTATGTCATGTTACACTTTCCTGATTCCAATAGTCTGCGTATATACTTATGCATGGCATCATCTGTGCATCCTATAACAATTCCGCTTTGACTTGCTGTGAGTTTACTTGGGAAGGTGATTTTATTCAGGTCTATTCCTAGCTTGGTGGCAACCACAGGTGCCATGACAGCATCATTTCCTTTTTGGCTAAAGGGTGCATTTAGATACCATCCTGTAGGCTTATATGCTAGGAAGAACCTAGATTCAGGTCCTGTCAATAGGATTCTAACTTCCTTGGCTAATGCTGCCATGGTTGTGTGTGACACACTTGAGGTTTTATTTTCAGTATAAACCCTAGATTCTACAATGTCTGATGGTTACAATGTTCATGTGTTACCATGTTTGATAAAGCAGCCTGGTGATGCTGATATTCAGGGTGGCTTTACCGACAATATCATATCTTTGGATTCAGTCAGTCCAGAAACGCCACTAGGTATGTATGATTCCTTTGTGACATAGTCTGTAGGTGGTTTAAGTATATCTGACATATGTGGATCTGTATCGCGTGACGTTAATTTCGGGGTATCTGGCACTGAACGTCTGAGTTGTGACGTATATTCATCGCAATATGGCTCCGACCCTTTTTTGGGTAAGGAGCGTTTATGTACATTTCTTCGTGGTCGTTGTTTACGTGGCAGCAAGTTGAATTTTGATGCTATTGGCTGTCGTATGTCTATGGTTGAGGTTTGTAATTCCACTCGTCAACGGAATGCGTCATCTCGTAGTGGCCTTACACCATCTTATACTCTTGGGGAATTAGGTCCTGTGGAATCATTTACGTATGTTTATGTTGTTTATTATATATTATGTTAGTGTCTGGGACCGTGATAGTGACATAAGTCCATTGTCTCCATGTCTTGAGGGATACAAGCACATCGCGGTAGCTCGAGCTGTATGTTTTTTTAGTATCGTTCTAATTTATCACAGCTGAGTGACTACTCTGGTGAGCGTGACTACGTGGAGGGATATCGTCCTGAGGCAGAAACTTCTGCAGCATCATCTCCGTTGCCTGGTCAAGGGGCTCCTCATTGATTCTTAGTTTATCTATTTGCTGTAGACATTTGGACACGATATCTAGCATATTCAATTTATATGCACCATATGCGATGGTAGCGAACTCTTTTGTTGTGGTTGCATCTGTGAATACCTGTTCAAATTTATGGTAATACCACTCATGATCTATATGCTTTAAATCCCAGTTACCCGCGAGATAAAATATCTGTATATTGTGTGATGCATTAAAGATAACCTACATTCGCCAGTTGCGTGATATTGATATCCATGTTTTGTAGTTGCGTCATTAACTGATTCATTAGAGCTCCATCTTTCATATTCAACCTGGCCAATGCTGATATTAGGTACAAAGTTTGGCTGGTTGTCATCGTTCTTTGCGATAAAGTTTGTATCAGTTCCTGGACCATCGCTGTGGCATGGTTATACTTGGCTACAGTGCTTAGCAGCATAATAACCTGTTGGACACTGATCGCCGAAATCCTGTTAACGATAGGTTCCTCTAGGTGTTGTAAGATAAGTGATTTTATGGTATATTGCGATTTACAGAGTGCGATATATAGCTTGACAAGTGACGTCGTGTTTATATCTGTTGCTCGTTTTGAGGCTTCCATTGCCAATGGAGTGATCAGGGGCTCAATGACGGAATCCTTGGGGAACGCACGTACTACAGCAAGAACAACTCTTGTTAGTGCTGCAGTTTCTATATCATGGATATATCGTTGCATTTGTTGCAGTATATGGGTACACATTTCAATATCACTACGTGTTGCGAAGCACCTGAGTATCAGTGCCAATGGGTATGGTCCAGTGGCACCGCCAATAGTAGTACATATCCTCTCTTTGAGTAGCTCCAGCATCTCTGGATCCATTATATCTAATCTATCCATGCCGTGCAGCATACCGCAACACGATAGAATATCAGACTCAGGCACCTGGGCAGATGCTTGTCGCTTCAATTTGGGTACTAGTTCAGGTGGTATCTGCAGTCCTTTGGGTAGCATAACCAAGACCCTCGCTAGATGCTTGTGTCCAAATGAGTGCAGTATTAATTCAAACCGCTTCAACAGTAGCAGCCACGTTTTATTATCTCTGGGTCCACGTTCCAATACCTGTTCAATCAATGCTGTTAACCGTGCAACACCAGCCCAAGGCACTTGTGCCAACGTTTCTCTTGACACCGGCGCTTTCATTCTCCTGGGCAGTCGTCTATCAACGGTTTTCGTATACTTTCTGGTACTTTCATATCTCCGTCCAACAGTTCCATTGGTGTACGCAATGCCTCTGATATCCTAGTAGCTTCAAATTCAATTTGTTTCATCAATTGTCCCAGGAAGGTTGGTATATGGGTGTCCAACCTTCTTTTCTGGGACCGTAGTCCAGGTGTGTATAAAACAGGCTTATGGTTTATCCACGTTATTCTCCATCCATACGCCTCCTTTTCCCATCGTTTTAAAACGGCATATATCATCTGGTGCATAGCTTCCAGTGTGTCCATATTCCATTCAGTGTGTATCTTGGCGTTTGTAGCAAACATGACCAAACTGTGTAGCAACTGCTTCGTGGTTCTCTGTGATTCTAACTTCCTTGTTAGTGCATTGAACACAGTTTGCGCTACTGTGTTATCCCATATCATGCTAAGCCATAGGAATACTGAATCTATGCTAGGACTCCAAGGAGTCCTTAGCAGAAGCTCGAACCCTGCAACGCAGTTGTGCCGTATATGTTCAGTTGATGGCTCCGCCAAAGGATGGGAGTCCCTAGTTTTATGTACTCCAGGGAACGTTACTTTAACTAATCTCTTGATACACTTTGCCACTATGGCCTCGGAGCCTTGAGGCACATCCTTGCTTGGTGCCACTGATAGCCACGTAGCTATCCAAGCCAATGTTTCCGATATATCTACATATGATGGACCGACTCCAATGGGAGCCGTCACTTTATTGATGAGTTTCAAAAGGCCAGTGAGAATGTCTGCGGATTGCCCTGTATTGTGACATCCTGTTCTTAGCATATGGGATATAACCTTGCTTGATATTTTGAAGCACACTTGTTTCATTACATCGTCTGGGTTAGTACCACTGCATTGATCCACTATTTGTATCCATGTTTTCGTAGTCTCGTATACAACGGGTTTGTAAGCATCACTATTTACATCCGGCCCTGGGCGGGATATATCTAGGTCCAACAACTCGTCAACGAGTGCCATTGAGTATGGTCCTAGGTCCGGGCAGAGTACTGGGAGGTACGTACATAGCATGAGGTCATTACGTTCCATATCTATCCAGCAGTTTAAGGCACTAGCCCTGTGTATGGTGGCAATCGCTGCCTGTAGAATATTACGCAATGCGAAGTATTCCTGTGTTGCCAGGGTACTTAGCTTATCCGTTTCCTTGGATAGTGCAAGCTCCAGTATCGACATGGGTGGTAGCGATAACAAGTTTTCTATTAGCGTAACAAGCTTGTGTATATACTTCGTGCACGCATCGACATGTGGCAAAACTGCAGCTTTCAGGACTAGTAGCTCGTGGTGGTGTATGGATGCATCCATGTCAATTCGTTCCAGGCATGTTGATATGTAACGTAGAATCTCTTTGCGATGTGGCATGCTATCGGCGCATTTGTAGATAGCGGCAATTGCCATCTTTCTATCGGCCAGTATATCACTTGTTGCATATTGGGTCAGCATTGGCAACAACGAGTCAAGCGAGCGTCCCTTTGAGACGATGTTTGATAAAAGCCTGGTTCTAGATTTGAGATCTACTTCCTCAATGCGATAGAGTCCGTATTCCCACAGATCTGCCAGTAAGGCTGCGATAATTTCATCCAGATAAATGCTATTGGTGTATTGCGTTATCCATAGACATTGTGCTGTTAGTACTTTACGCTCATCATCGTTCAGGAGTCTTGCCTTAAGGCATTCACGAAGCAGCGTTAACCTGTGGACTTGTTCATCAGGTGTTGCCGTTGCAACGTCTTTCAACCACCGCTTGGTATACAATCCCAGGTATTCGTTAATTTTTACAGCGGCTATGTTGTTCAACAGCTGGTAGCATATCCTGGATATATTGGTACCAGTACTGCACTCTACTCCCCAAATAGCGCATATAGTAAGTATTTCCATTACTACTTGGTCCAGTTGTGTATAACATAGATCAGTGTCTGACGTTACTGCCATGGTTTCAATTGCGACATCACAATGCCTATCGGTTATACCATCCAAGTTCTCATTCATTTCACTGACCATGTTCACTATCATAAAGGATATTTCCAACGCTCTTATGTCATGTTGTGCGATATCTAGTTGCAGTATATTTGCCATGGTAGCTCTGTCTATCAAGATCTTATTTCGTGCTAACCGGGCTATATTCCCCGTCCTTCTGTGTATAACATTTAGTTTTGCGGCTATATGTGACCTCAATTCGGCTAATTGGCAAGGATATCTAAAGCTGGGCTGTGTATCCCTTGTTTGGGTACTGCCAACAGAATAGCGGTCTGATCCCGCTTCTGTTGACGGCAGTTCGTCATAGTGTCCCTTATGTCCCAAACACTTCATTTTATCTTTATGTGTATGGCTATATCCAATGGTACGGTGTGCGAGTTCAGTTTCTATTGTGCTCTTGCACGGTGTGTTGCTACAATATCACATTATCTCAAGTTGTGGGTGGCATTGACACTTTGGCCTTTAACATGCGATTGTTAGCGTGTATATCTTGCTAACCAAGAGTTCTATTTCTTGTTAGGATAACGTGGCACTGGCTAGGTAGGGACCTAGATTACACGAGGTAGTTCCCGAAGGTCCACACTTCCATCTCGTCTACGTTGAATACGAACGACTCCGACAGCGGCTCGTTTCCGAAAGTTTCGCAAGTGGCGGTAGTACCGCTTTGGAATGCTTCGTGCAAGGACAGTGCTGAATTAGCACCTCCACCGATGACGATTGCATTTTCGTTAGAGTATACATAGCACTTATTGTTTCCTTTGGACCTGTATACCTTGAGTCTCCCATCAACAAACTTGAATACGAATGTATGGGCGGTTCCATAGAACTTGTATGATATTCCAATATGTCCTGTGAATGCGCCGAAGACTCCACCTCGGTCATCTTTGATGACCATCAGGCAATCATCGTGGTTTTCCAACTTTTTATATAGTGTACTGAACGACACTCCGTCATGCGATGTTTTGAAAGTTAGTTCCCAGTCTCGTATGGCCAGTGTTGGTGGCAGGTTATCTACTAGTTGGCTTACCATATCAGCCTTGAGTATCCTTGAAGCGCGTTCAACGCGCTCTCGCAACTCACTTTCACATTTTGCTATACCGATTGCATGATCTGATGCAGTTTCTTTTTTATTACTTTTTTTGGTACTAGTTTCATGTGACCTTCGTCTGCGTATTTGTGTGGATTCCTGTTCATCGCCTCTATAACTTTGCGTCAGCATCTCTAGCAGTGCGTTTGAGGCAAACGGCACGCTAGATATCCTATGCCTGGTTGGATGCTGGATCTCTCGGAATCGTGCTGCATCTATGGCTTCCATGAGTGCTAATGTACATTTATGTGCAACTTCCTTTTGGAAGAATGCGAATACTACAAATACTTTTGTTGGGAATGCTTGTTGCACTGGTTTTTCCGGTGGTAATCGTGGTGTCATGGAGAATCCTGCCATGTTTGCCACGTACGATAGTTTGGAAATACCCTGCATAACATAGCTCATATTCTTGCGTTCCTTTTCTTTATCGTTTGGAGCAATTTCCTCGGTGACTGCAGTACTGCTATCCGTAGCTTGTGCTCCTGAACATTCTTTAGTACGTGATTTTAGGAGTATTTGCAACAGGCCGTTGCAATGCATATTCCCGCCATCATATGAACTCAGGTCGTCTGACGATACTCCTATAAGTCCACATTCCGCTATGCTTGTGAGGTCAATATGTACTTGGTAGTAGCTGCATCCTCGTTCTTTAACAGTAGCATCTCTTGCATCAGGTTCGAATGTTAGCGATTCACTGGTTAATGTCAATCGTCCTAATACTGGGACTCCTACTATACAGTAGTGGCACACCTCATTGAATATTATCTGGTCGGTACAAGTTCGTGTATTTGTATCTGTTGGCACACTTTGCTGTGCACGAGATACGGCTACCAGTTGCCGGAAGCTCCCGGGTGCCTGCTGCATATCTTCATGACGCTCCATGTACTGCAACTAGGTATCTAATACGCGATACAAGTTCGCGAGTGTGTAATTGTGGCATATAGCGATTATTAGACACGTTGTGCCGCGTGATGTGAGGCATTTTAATGCTTACACACCTCTTATTTGTGATTCATAATGGAGCCAGTCTATACTATCGTGGTACGACCACATGTCTTCTAGTTCGTAGAATCCTTTTATGAACCCTGACCATTCGTAGAGCCATCGGTTAGCTGCCTTCCAGCGCAACAGGTGTTGCATTCGTTTTTTCCAGACCTTCTGTAACATTTGTCTTACATTTTGCAGTATATCTTTGTTTTCCATATCAATATCATTTATCTCAGTCTCTTGCCTGCGTATAAGTTGTGACATCCTCACTTCTTCTGTTAATTCATTCCAGCTATCAACTCTGTATTGGTGCAGCTTACTGGCTTCTGTGGCTGTAATAAAGGGATCGAACATTGCTATTTGTGCTGCTCGTGATTTGAAAGCTTGTTTTTTCATATTTCCTATAAATGTCCTGTGGTAATGTGACAATTCCTTGTTCCATCTTTGTTCCCATTTGGACAGGTATTGTTTAATACCTTTGGCCTTGTACCTCAGTGTCTGTATGACAGCACTCTCTAGCATTGCTACCTTCACTGCATCTAACCGGTGGTCTCCGGGCTCGTTGTAATGAGCAAATTCCGTGGCAGCGGTCTCCTGGGCCCAATGCTCGAATTTCTGCAGTTTGTATGGCAATATAGTCCCCAACATATCTCGTGCCTTTTCCGTTCGTTTGTTAATACTGGGATCCATTTCCAATACAGATTCCGGTGTTGCTGTGTATAGCCACAGGTTAATTGGTCGTTCCCAACCCATGTATGTAACTTCCTTCTTGAGTGTCTCAAGGTCCATTCTTAGGTTATACCCAGCTGTTAAACCAGGTCGTCTATACACCACCTCCACCAGTGCACATAATGCCAGTATTATCATGTATATTAAGCCGAAATTAGCTGCTACTACAAAGCGCTTGCGATCTATATTTGCCTTTTCCTGTGCTTCGCTGGTTACGTTAACCCTGATGCAACACCCAGGTCTACAATCCGAGCCACATTGACATTTTATCTCCTGATCAACGCATATCCGCGGGTTTTTATCGCCATCTACTTCATGGTAATATGCAAAAACCCTGGTGGCGATACTGAAGCAACACCTGTTGAAATCTTCCAAATCTAGAGGGTTAAGCTTAACTGGAGGCTGCTTATCAGATGTTTGAGTTGGATCGTCATCCTGTGTCGGTGGCAATTTATTATCCACCAAATATCTACGTGGAAATCTCTGGCTGAATCGTGATGCTAACGATGACAATCCACTGAATTTAAGTGGATTATCCTTCTCCGGATTTAATTCATCATACAATTCCATAAGTCTGTTTCTTGATCGTGGCGACGGATATGCAGGTGTACCTAAAGCTTGTCTCAACAGACTTAACACTGCGTTTCTAGGTTGTGAAGTTGTCGGTTTACCTTTAGCTGGTGATGGAGTTGTCGGTGTAGCTTTAGTTGGTAGTGATGGAGCTGCCTGTGTGCCTGTCGCTGGTGTTGTACCTTTACCTTTTGAAGATGGAGCTGTCGGTGTAGCTTTAGCTGACGCTGCATCTTTAGCTCTTGGCGATGGAGTTGCTTGTGCAACTTTCGCTGGTGATGGAGCTGTCGGTGTATCTTTACCTTGTGATTGATCTGCTAGTTTGTCCTTAGGTTTTTTTGACTTATCTTCCTTCTCCTTCTTTTTCTTTTTCTTTTTATCTGGTGACGATTGACCTTTATCTTTGGGCGACTTATCTCCCTTGTTACCCTTTTCTCTTGGCGATCCAGTTTGTTTCTCACTGGTACTAGATTTACCGTCAGCAGCTTTAGAAGCAGCCTCAGTGGGTGCACTGCCACCCTTTTCCTTTTCCAGCTCAGCTAACTCCTCCTTCATCACTGCAGCCGAGGTGAAGTACACATATTTAACTGTGTAACGCTTATTTGGGTACAGTCTGCAATGTAGATTGGGGTACATATCTCGTTTTCGGCATACAATCTTAAGCATTAAGCCGTCGTGGCAGCATGATCCCATGTATGTATCCTCTATGGTAAAGTGGTTTGGGTAGGTGGAATTCATTGTCATTATATTCTCTTTGATAAAGCATCGTGGGCGTACTTCCACAAGTGAGCATGCTGGGCACTTGGAATCTATGTATCCAAGGTACACTCGATCTGTATCTGTATTCCAACTAGCCCAGCCCCTGCTAAGCTTGATTTCAGATGGCATAGGCAAGCAGTTAACATTGCCTCGGTATCCTATGGGTGTCGCCCTTAGAATCAGTGTCAGATCACAGTCCGAGCACGTGGAAGCATGGGCATCCTTTAGCATATAATGCTGCGATTGAGTTGAAGCGATCCATTCGTAGCACCTGCGATCTTTGGCTGTGTACTTTGTACACCTTTCGCAAAGTGCAGTTAATGCCCCCTCTCCATTGGGGTTGCACCGGCATTGATATACATTCGACATTGGTGGCTTGGGCTCAATCCTGGGTGTCGACGTTTGTATCACTGTTATTCCACCAGTGATGCAATTCGGTTTGTCACACTCACGGGGCGGTCGTTTACCTGATAACAGTTTGTCGATATTGCAGCAGCAGTCCTTATGTTTAGTTGCTTCCTTCTCTTGAGTCTTGCACTTTAGTTTAGTTTTTTCATGGTTTTTGCATGTATTGCAGTCTGGTGTTGGATTCGCTTTATCACACCTACACCGCAAGGGTACGCACTTTGTTACACAGCTACTTTCATCTCGTGTTAACCATATAACATGGTTTGTTCCAGGTGGGTTTAAGCTCTGGTTGCCAGCGCCACCACGCGGTTCGCATTTATGGTATCCTACCTGCTCAATGCAGAAGCATTTACCCTGGTTCAGAGAGTTACAACAAGGCTTCGTGCCACTGTCGCCATGTTTAAGACATGTGCGCACGAAGAACATGGCCGCCATGCGGCGTGCTACGAAAGAAAGGGTATACCCAGCAATAAACGACAATATAACGCAAGATGGAGTTACATAGTCCATGGTAATCCATAGGTACCGATTGAAGTATGCAAAAACCAGGACATGGATGATATATAGCAGGAACGTGGCAAACAGTATAACTGTGATCCACGTTAAATTGCGAATTGGCAGCGGTAGGAATATACCGACACCCAACCCTATAAACTGGGACCACAACTCATAGGTCTCTAGCCATGAGATCCATGATGTGGATAAAGGCGACTGGTGCAGTATCATATGCGGTGGCAGCGTTACCAGAAGCAAGGTCAAACCCGCTAGATTAGCAAGGCAGGACCACATGAGTGTATTCTTTCTTATATCACGATACAGGCGCCTGAAAGGGTTACTGAGAGTATTTACCTTCAGGTAAACCCGGTAGTTCAGCCACAGGTTGTCTAGAAGCTTGCCCTTAATAAAACCCGCATTGTAACGTATAGCCACTACAGTGACGCACGCTATTATCTTTGCATATAACAGTGGCTGTGCGGGTGTCTCCTTCAGGAACATCCCGTACATGCCAAGTGTAGATATATCCAGGGCACGGCACATATTGGGCAACCTGAATCCCAAGTAGAAGCTAGCGAGCAGTGCCAGGAACAACGTCACGTTGCTCGAGTAGGTCGCCAGCAGCTGTAACCCTAGTACGGTACCAAGGTTGGCAGTTGCCATCGTCACCAGGATGCGTACCACGAGATAGCCATCGGGCAGGTACATTGAACCGTATAACACAACCGTGGCAAACACGTGGCAAAACAAGCTTTCAATCACGCATTGACGGATATACGCCCCTTTGCTTAGTGCAAGGCACAGTGTCATTATAACAGTCCCGAGGTAATAGGTATACAGCAATCCCACTTCATGAGGACGGGAGATGGCGAGTAGCTCGAATTGATCCAGACCTATTAGCAAAGTGCTACCCACCAGCATAGCCTCAACGAGCCTGCCGAGGTTGCATCGCCTGCCCTTGATGCAGACATCCATGGCGAATTGCTAGATACAATACCAAAGCTAATGGTTCTTGAGGTGTTACCTTAGACTACCATATTGGTGTAGACAACCATTCACATTAGGTAGTTACGGAAGGTTATACATCAGCAATGAGTCTATGTAATTCCATTAGTATAGAAATATTATTAACCTGGATTTACGTGTGATAACAATTTTTTAATAGATAAACTAAACACCGCCTGATGTAGAAAGTAATGCAACAGACATGACTGGACACTCTACACACCTTATATAAATCTTTTTAGGCACACCCTTTAGTTAATATATATGTTACCCAGGAAGATTATATGAGACTAATGCAATTTTTAGGAGCTAGGGATAGACAAAACCTGTGTTTGTGCTAAGTGGCTGAGGATGTTACTGGATGATGTTCGGATATAACTTCCGTATATCTTCACGTCTCTGTGGTCTCGCATATATGGAAGTTATTATAATTCCCGGATTTATGGATACACTATGACTGATTTCTACGGATAAAGCATTACTTACCTATAAGATTCCGGTATCTGTTATTTATAGATAACTACATTGTTCCATGTGGGCTCTGTTGACTCGCCTTATGTGTATATAAAGTAGACCCGATGTTGAAACTAGAGTCACTGCTGTGGAAGGCAGTGCCTAGGGACGAGGAGTTGGAGAAGTTACAGGGTGATCTTAAAGGTGGCCCCAAGGAAACTAGTGGTGAGCTGTATCGCCGCATTGTGGAGCGCACTGCAGACGCTGTGTGCCAAGCTGACGTCCTGGATTCACCGGTTGAGCTCAATACTGAGAGCGTGCTTATGCTAGAGGATATCGCAGCCACGGGTACCTGCCGCTACCCGTGGCCAGTAGTGAAGGTGCTGCTACTGGTAGTCTGGAGCAGGTTATTCGACCAGATATACGAGCAGGAGAAACAGTGCAGCACTGACTCAATGGACTCCATGGACTACGCTGAGGAACGACGGTCACTCCTGGCTACGCTGAACAAGTTTGAATGCGAGCCCCTGACTCTACAGCGACTGTGTGAAATACCAATCAACCAACCCTATAAACGGGTAGACAACCTTATGCACGCCTACAGAAGGGTGCTTCTGGTTAGGCAGATGCTGCCCGAGGAGATAGAAAGGTCAGATGGCGTTCACAAGGACACTGGCGTGGAAATGGAGGCTATACTAGAGAAAGTGGCCACCAGCGGCGCTTCCTGGACTAAAGCCCTGGACAACCCAGAACGACGCGCCTGGGATGAAGATTCATGGATGGGACTCTGGGAAGACACTGACAATCCTAAGCTAGGTCCACTGAAGCGGTCACTGGAAGTATAATGTCTCGTGTGACTAATAAAGCCACGAGATATAAATATCAATTAGTACCGGGTTCTGTTGGTAATTTCAACAATGATCGCAAAAGGGCGATGCGCCCCTGTTGGTCCAGGCGCTCCCACTGCCGCGTGTACAGCGGCAGTACCTCGAAACCTGATTTCTGCAGGTGCTGCATCACGCGGGAAGACTCGCCAATGGCATGCAGATGCTCCAGCGTATTGGCACTGGAGCATGGGTATGCCTCGTTGCGCGGTACGCGCCAAATCAGCTCATCACTGGGTGGTACACAGTATAACACGCGGCCGCTGTCGGTGAATACCAGGTGCGCAAAGTACGCACCTGTAACCTGAGGCTCCCCGGCAGTCACACCCAGCTGTGACAGGCATCCCTGGTAAATATTAATCAACTTGTCAACACCTACCTTAATCTCAGTGTATAGTCCTGATACCTTGAAATCAGCTAGCTTGGTCTCCTGGTGCTTGAACCAGTGGTAGCACGGCAGGTGCTCCAGTAGGAACACTGGATACCGGCCACTAACACCCATGTTTGGCATTCCAGCAACCAGTAGCGATATGTAGGTATCGTACATTTGGCGATATGTGCACGCACTGATGCCAGAGGTCGCTGAATTGCTAACGAGGCGTTCGCATTCAGCGACCACCTCCAGGAACCTTGCTTCAAGGCTCTCGGTAACAATGCCATACAGCGATATGGAGTGCAGCAGCGCCATGCGCTGCTGCATATCCAGTGCTTCAAAGTCCCAATTGGATATCGGTACAGGGGCGAGGTCAAGTATGCGCTCGAAGAAGTCACCCAGCGCCTGAACCCGATGGTCAACTCGGGCTAGACTTGATGCCAGTGATGTCAACGATGTAGCAGCAACGGATATATCAGCCTCTACCAACGATGCCACGCAGCTGGACACCAAGCGGTCCAATAGCATATCATGGCGTATACCAAGCTGTGCCAGTGCCTCAACCATGCTGGCAAAGTGGTTTGCCGTGTACCCGCAGAGGTCAATCTCCATGGCGTGGGATAACGCAGATTCCAGCAGGGACTTAACATGTGGCGACAGCTGTTGTGAGTCCGCCGATTGCCCTGTGCAATCGGTGAATTTACAATGCGATAAATTGCGCAAAAGCAAGTCGAGGTGCCTGGGCAATATGAGGATTATGTGTAGAACCTACGGTAAACCAAGATGGTGGACGTTGTTAGCAGCACGCTCCAGCACTAGTGACTGCAGCACAGTAGCTGGAGTTGATATTGACCCTGAATCAGGCATGGAAAAAGTGAACTTGGACAGATCGAGCAGCCTACTCAAGCACTTGTGGCCCTCGTGGGACCTCAGGACACGAGGGACTGCAACCGACAATATAGCATTAACAAGTGCCCAGTGCTGATATGATACCGCGTGAGATAGTAGATTACATGATTCCGCAAATCCAAGTGATAGTAGATTAGATTCAATCCTTTCACAAAGCTGGTTGAGTATCAACATGACCCCGGAGGCGTTGGTGCCCAAGCTCAAGGAAAGAAGGCGTATCAAGTTATAACTTGATATACCCGATACCATCTCAGTGGCAGTCTTGTTACTCTGTAAAGCTGATCTCAACGGATTATGTGGTGGTAAGACCATCTGTAGCTGGAAAAAGTATAAATCCAATACGTGGCGGGTGGTGTGGTACTTCAAGTCAGTCAGCAGGGCCAGACAGCGGCGCTCCAAAGCCGCACTCAGGGGCTCGGCGTAACAGCCAGCATGCACCAAGTGTCTACACAAATTCGAGCACTGCGGGAAACTCAACGAGTAGACACTGTCAGCCAGTGACTCCAGTGGCATCTCAGACAGCTGGGCGCTTACATCCTCAACCCAGGCGCGCTGGATCGTGCTCACTGGTATGTAGTAGCTGCTACCCTTGTTCATCAAGACGTTAACGGCCATGGCATCCCGAGCATGTTCCAGAACCTCAAAGACATTGACCCAGTCGCGTAGCAGGAACGAGCCGCGACGACGGTGGAACTCACGTATCAAAATATCCAAACAGTCACGGGCACCCTGGCTTAACTGAGGATGTAGCGACCGGTGGCCGTGGAAGTAGCATTCAGCAACTGCAATAAACTCTGAATTGGAAAAACGACCCTTGCGAACATTGACAAAGGGCCACAACGACTCGATTACATGGGATACATTCGACCATAACGGATCCGATGGACAGATCCTGCAGCGCAAATTTGATATACCACGGACAACATGCATTATTGCACCCTGGGATACACGATTGTGATCTGCTTCAACACGCAACCCGCGATAGAGTACCTTAAACTGCTGAATGAAGCAGTCTACAGTATTGCGATTGTCGTTGGCACGACATGCCACTGCAAATAAATGCGACCATTGATCAACGCTCAGGTGGGTACATGATAAGCTACGAAACAACCCATCAATACGGCACCGCAAGTCATAAGGCAGCTTCATACGACATAGGTACTCCAAAGTGTCGGGAGTACTTTGACGCAGTAACCCTGGGCTGCTGCCCAGCATATTGGATATGTAGGATACAAGGTCGTCACAGTCAATGGAATGTAACTTGGTGACATGCAAAAGCTCAGTAGCAAACCTCAACCGCTTCACTTCACCATAGCGACGATCTGCAAGTAAACGTTCACGGTATGCCTCAAGGAACGACAAGACACTAGGCCTCAAGGGACCAACCAGAGTATCCAAGGAATGCTCAGCAATGAACTCGCACATGTCGATGATGTTGTTCACTATCGTAGACATGTCCTGAAGTGTCAGGGTACTAGCATCAAGACGAGAGTCAAGCAGTGATCCGAAATCAGGGCCAAACTTGTAACCTTCAGGTGCCCTAGGGATATACACTGCACGAGGCAACTTGAATAGATGCCGCGTAACATTCTTGTGTGCCGCATTGCCAGGTGTACTAGAACTATCCAACTCAAGACCTTCGTAAACAGAATCCACAGTGTAAAGGACATATCGATGAGATGGATTAAGCGAGCAGCGGGACACAGCCTGGCAGAATGAATTAATATCACCGGCACTCTCACTTAAAGTTGACTTCACGCGCTCAATGGGAGCGCTCAAACCAACACGAACGCCAGCCATCATGGAATCAATGTTACCTACAGAATCTATAACAACATAGCGTTAAACATCATCCAAAAACGTGTATAACGTCCATTTTATGCGATATATATAGACAGTGTGGCGCTATAGTCGCTATCAGTGTGTAAGGTCAACCCAATGGAAACTAGGTATAATCATGGATCAATACTAACAAATATCGCACAAAATGGTAGGAACATATCATAAAGCACTATGTAACCACAGGCTTCCCTAGTCGATTCGTTTTTAGATGACCTTGAGGAACTAGAGCGAGAAGAGGAAGAAAGCGAACGTGCAGAGAACAATAGGACCCAGATATCGGAACTATGCGAATCGGATGATGATGCTCCCATTATAGACGCCGTGGAGGAGTATTTTTCCTCAGTTAGTAACCCGCACTTTGTCTTCTCAAAGAAGGTCAATGACCCCAAGCTAAACGGGTTACTGGAGGTAAGTACCTAGACGCATAGCACAATCGATACAGAAAGTAAGGCAGCTTGCACTGGAGAAGGATTGGAGCCACTCCGAATTGACATTGATAGAGGAATGCAACCAGGCGGTACAAGAGATTGACAATGAAATTATAAACATATACAACTATGTCAGAGATATCTACTCGAAAAGGTTCCCCAAACTGGAGTCTATTGTGTACTCCCCTTTGGACTACATCGCAGTTGTTAGGAGAGCACAAAATGAAATGGTACTACATAGCTAGTGGCAATCATTGGTTTCAGGACTTCACAAAGGTCACTCTAAGTGACATCTTGCCAAATACCATGGTCATGGCAATTACAGTGGCGGCAACCACTTCATCGGGGTCATACCTGTCATCACATGTACTAAAAGAGGTGTGTTGCATCCCCGTTGAACGTGATCATTAACACAGGTACTTGCAGCGTGTAACGAGGGGATGATACTGGCAGACTTCAGGAATGACGTAAGTCTAGCTGCAGTGCCATAATATGCACCAGATATTGGTATACCTAGAAACACGAATGGCGCTTTTGGCGCCAAATGTCAGTGCGATCATTGGCACTGCCCTTGCAGCCAGGTTGATCACGCAGGCTGGTGGGCTGACCACGCTGGCCAAAATGCCATCGCAGAATATAATGCTCGTTGGGGGCAACAGGAAGGGTACAGTGGTACCAGGGGTAATATACTCCTGCGATATCATACAAAACGCACCTTCGGCGGTGAAGCACCGCGCTGTAAAGCTAGTATCGGGGAAATTGTCACTTGCAGCCAAGATTGATATGTTCAAGGAAGCCACAGACGGAAGTATGGGCGCGGAATATCGCAATATGATAGAGCAGGCATTGCAGAAGGTATGTAGCTATGTATACTAGTGAATTGTTACAGGCACAGGAGCCACCACCAGCACCTCTAAAGAAATCACTGCCGGTACCCGAAGAACGCAAGTCCACCAAACGTGGAGGAAAACGATTAAGAAAGGCTAAGGAAAGACTAGCAGTCAGCGAGTTTAGGAAGTATGCAAATAGACTAAAGTTTGGAGAGGAAGCAGAAGAGGAATATGGCCTCGAAAGTGGTATGTCTAGTCGATGACAGATAACGCATCACAGGTGATGGCTTCGGAATGCTAGGAAAACATACAGGATATGGAAAGCTAAGATTGCAACATAAACAGCAGAAACTACAATTGCGTAAGTTTAGCAGATTGAATGATATTCGCGCAGCGAAGAAACGGCAAATAGCAATACAAAGCAGCGGCGCCACCAATGGAATGTCGTCATCACTAGTGTTCACACCACTACAAGGTAAGTGGTCTTGACAAAACCCAATCATACATAGGCATCGAGTTGTGTAACCCAGAGGCGGCAAAACCAGCGCCAAAGAAAAAAAATGCAATCCTAGACAACTCGGGAGGATTCTTCAAAGTTGGCAATAATGCCAAGTAGATCAGCACCTAGCCACCGCGAAGTTGGAGAACCATGTGGATGGTAGAGCCGGGAATAACCTTGTAGTCACGAAGTGTTAACTCGTCGCTCAAATGACGGCCTAGATATAATGTATATACCTATGACATACCCACCAGAATAAATTAAACGCATTTGACGGAGATCAAATGATGCTGAGGTAATCATGTGTATCGATGGCAACAACATACGCTCATTTTCATGGATGCTGCGCTTAACCTGAGCTATAGTGTCACCAGGCTCAAAGTCAAATGGTACACGCTGACCACTCAATGTCTTGATTAAAACTTGCATTTTATATACACACTACCAGCGCGAACTGTCTAAATTGTCCCCCGTGGTGTGACCCTTCTGACGCTAGGAATCGTCATATACACACTGCAATCAACACACCTTACGCTTCAAATTGGCAATGAACTCTAAGCGGTTGTCCTTGTCACCCAGAGGGTCAAACACAGTCAGCTGTAACCTGATGTGCCGAGCAAAAACATAAACACACCGTATCCTTCCCAGCGTCGGCTTCGTATGCCTATAGACATTTTTACAGTACTCCATAAACAAACCTTCACGGAATCAACGGAAAATTGTAATTTCCGACCGGCAAACCAAGATCCGTCAGCAAGGTCTACCAACGGTGAACGTTCCACTAGACAAACGTACCCTCATCGGTTTCAGTACCTTCCTTGGATAAAAGCGAGGTATTCCTAGATATCTCGGACAGTCGCTTGGTAAATTGGGTAAACCGTGCCATTGTATCCGTTTTACTGCCACTTTTACGTTGCTCCTTGCGTGTCAAGTACTTGACACCGTCGTGGCCAACGATACCAACTTTGTCGCCACGACGCAATTCAGATTCCAGTAACGCTATTTCACGCTTACGATCGTTTGCAGTTCCCTGCTCCACAGGCACTGGCATATCAACACTGTGGTCACTGCTAGAGCCCTCATCCTCACTGGGTTCGGAAACATGCTCCACAGTGACGCTCTCCCGAGAGAGCTTCGGATCAGATAGTAGCTCGTGGGCACTTTTCACACGTGGCAATGCCACAGTGGCTTTTTCCTCATCACTGTAACCACCATCGTCAAAAGAAAGTAAGCATTTCTTCCTGTGATCATATAAAACAATGCTGAAGACCTACTTCACAGCACTAGGCGCTGGTTTAACGGGGACGTCCTCTTCATCAGTCAGCTCGGAATGGGCGATTAATCGGGGTTGGATATCAGGAAATGGGTTATTCACAACCTCAACATGTGTTATGCGAGGTGGGTTTTTAGGACGGTCGGTATTGGGATTAACCTCGGATTGGCCAATCTTAATTAAGTTGTAAACAGTGTTCCCCTCTATCTTCCCAAATAAAGTGTACTTGCCATTCAAACAGTCAGCGCGTTCTGAAATAGATATTGTAATGCAATGGATATACCAAGTGGGTCAACTATGAGAACATAATAGACAGGTGACTATGTCCCGTAGATCAGTGATGACATAAGATAGCATAAAACGGACTGCAGTAGTCACTTACCTAATGTAATGAAAAACTGACTGCCATTGGTACGTTTGCCACCAGTGTTTGCCATGCCAACAAGGCCTGTTAAATATATACAGTTTCTATATTGCCTACCGCGATAACGGAACTTAAGTCTAGATACAATCTCATTCTCGAAGCATTCTCCATAGATAGATTCACCTCCTATAGCACATAAATAACTGGACTACTAAAATACCGTGACCAGTTCCTGTAGGATCGCCGGTTTGTACCATAAATTGAGGGATTATGCGATGAAAGATGCAGTTGTTGTAGTAACCCTCAAGACACAACTGCACAAAGTTCCGAACGGCCAAAGGACATTGCGAACTCCAAAGACGAACGTCAAGCTCACCCTCACTGGTGTGTAGAATCACACGACCGCGACATGGAGGCTCAAGAGTATACACCTCAGACATTACTATCGAGTTACTTTATTAGAACTAGCTGCATTAACGCCACGACGTAAACGAATGTCATTTATAGTACGCGACTGAGCACGAATCTGATACCCGTCAGAAAAACCATACAAAAATAAATCACTATCATTGTCTATCATACGCTCGCTTATAGGCATCGACTGAAAAATATGTATCCAGAAACAATAAACTCACCCCGTTGTTGTATACTAATATGATATCACGCATGTCCATACCAAACAACTTGGAGCACAGCATCTTCACGTCCATCACAGTTGTCGACAATGGTAGCCTACGCTTGACTGCGGGCTTCAAAAAGCTGTCAGAGTCGCCATCGGGGATCAACGACACCTCAACTGATCGAATGGCTGATGTTGAAGCAGTACTCTGGCCAGGGTCACGAGAGCCATGAATAGCAGATAAACGACTCAAATGCGATATCGGAAGTCCAACGTGAGCGTTGGTGTCATCAAAAACAGCACGACCGCTGTGCTCAAGAGTGATGTAGTAACGCTCAGCATTGATGCGATCGAATTTATTAATCTCAACACCGTTAAGGACCTCCAGGTTGGGGAATATGGCAATCAATACCTGACGATCGAGGCTGTCAAAAGTATCACTAGTCTTGTTACCCAGTGTACAGTGGTTAAACCTTAATACACGTAACCCCTGGAATAAAACAGATAACTCACAAACGGTCTTCCAGTCGTAGATGTAGTTGTCATCCAAATAGAGCTCACGTAAATGAGTATACGCATCACGATTACCACCACTTAGCTGCATCCCAGCGGTGTATATAGATAGCTGGGAACGAGTAGCAGGGTCCATGCAAACGTTAGATAGCTTGTTATTGGATAGAACCAACTTGGTCAAGCTTTTAGACGAACTTACCAAGTTGAGTACAGACCACCAGTTCCATATATAATTTTCACTGCAATCCAGAGATGATAGGTGCAATGTTTCCATGAAAGTTGGCAACTCGGTAAAAGCGTTGTTACACAGAACAAGGGTGTCAAGCGATGGTAATCCATTGAGTAGTATCTCAAGGTCAGATGACGATACCATAGTCCTGGATAGTACAAGCGTTTTTAGTTTATCGGATACAATAGGGCCCTTATTTGTTGATATCAAGTTGCCACTCAGGTTCAAGGTTGATGTACGTGGGATCAATGATAGAACTTTACGTACGAAATCCCAGTCATAGATTAAATTGTACGATAGGTTAATATCACGCAAACGAGTAAACTTATATTCACTGCAATCACCCAAATGTGATATCCGACGGCGTTCAAGTCCCAAACTGACTAAATTAGAAGTGTCACTGAAAAATGAAAGTGCATCTGAACGACCTACAAACTCATGACCAATTTGACCCGCGCCATGAGGAGTCTTGTCTAAAGTATCCGCATTCTCAACGTCATCGCAGACGTAACAGTCATATATAGCAGATGAAAGTGATATCCCAGTGTCAACCTTAGATGCCTCAACAAAGGAGCACGTACTGCCACCATAGTTACGAACCATACTCTCAGCAGGAGTCATCCATATATTATCACGAATCCAGTCGTTACCATGGTCTATATAGACGTTATATACCTCTGCTATAGCACGCTGAAATGCCAGAGCTAGCCTAGGAGAAAAGTAAAAGGTGCCATCAACAGTGCCATTATGGTTACCAAATCGGAAAATGTCCCATTCAACACCAATAACACTTATTTCATCGGTTTCCAGATCTGATTCGGGCTCGGAAACGCCGTCAAGTGAACCCTTGCAAGAATCGCCATGGTCATAGCGGTTTAATACAGACCTAGGGACCTTACCCTGCCAAAGTACTGAACACACCCGGCCTAAAATAGTAACACGTTGATTAATATCAACACTAGAGCAACCGGTTACCATAGATTCCATTGTAAATTAAACGGACACAAACAATGTGTACACAACAGCGGCGCCACTTCAGCACAGACATGTCTAAAAACTGCGTAGACATAACAAGACGTGCGGTATGCAGGTGTAACTATATCAAAAATATATAAATACCAACTTAATGCGATGTGTATCTAAATCCTTGAAATGTAAGCAACAATATCGCTCTAGTCACAAAAGGGTTCAATCCATATATCCAATAAAAAATGGGCATACCAGTTTCCAGAGAAACTACAGCCCATATTAAAAGCAATATCGTCAATCCTCAATGTTAGGAGCTAAATAAAAGTTGATAAAAGAGTCACCGTCATTCATAGCCAAAGAATCAGCAAAGTTGAATTTCACACTCAATGGGATCCCAGCAGATAGATTAATGGATACATCCTGAGCCAAGGCAGTGGCCTTGGAAAATAATACCAAATAACGTGTAGCAAACATCTGCGATAAAGGCTCAGTGGACATTACACGAACGTCACCAACACCGTCGTGGAATGTCTTGGATGCCTTAATGCCGTCACCCTCAGCCTCAAGCTTAATCACGTCCTTGTTCATGGATATAACGACAGTGTCACCAATGGAATGTAAATACTTGGCAAATTCCTGGAAACGACGAGAGTTCATTACACATTTACACGTGTACTCACAGTCGGGAATGTCCAAATGCTCACGCTCAACGTCAATCATCTTCACCTGAGCCTCCAAAGCATCGCTCTCAGCCTCTGGAAAATTGTCGTAACCACAAACAAAACAAAGCACACACAATGGAATACTGCAGATACCTATGCATACAAAAACTTACCATCGTAACCGCCAGCCTCAATGATACGAACAAATAAAACAGGGTCCTCACTGTCGTCACCACGAGCAAGGTATATCACACTCTTCTCACGAACAACAGCCAATATCTTCAACATAAAAGATATATTCAAACCCAAAGTACAGGGGGTATCGCAACGATAAAGCTGGAAGAAATCTGGAGCTAGACAAAGGTGAATCAACGATATGTGACTGTTGTCCATAGCTTGCATGGATAGACCATCCTCGGAACAGTCAATGCTGACATCGTTGCATATCTCACGTAAAGCCTCAAAGAGACGACGTAAAAACATACCATCCAAACGACATTCAAACATCGTGACGTAGTACTAACACACAACTAGACACACTAACGAGATTGGATATATAACCGACCCAACAGTAAAGAAACACTATATATACACAATGTGTTATGAAATATAAGCTAGAGAAGCTAAAATATGCTCTAGATAAACCAAAAAATAAGGTAATTGAACCCCCACACCAGGGGTTATTAATATTGCGAATATAACAATATGTACGCTAGCTAACACATTAATACCATGCCAGAAACAAGAGCAACAACTGGCCAATTTGTTGCTGATAGTATCTGATGAAGGCACGAACCAGGAATCTCTAACGCCCAGCCAAGGCTCTAGGCAACGTACAAACGAAAATATGGAGTGTATAATACAAGCAGTGGTTGAAGAGCCCTCAGGAGCTAATACGGAATACATACGCCTCTACGATGCGCGGAAGCGGCATCTGGGCATGCCAGTTAGGATCAAATGGACGTTTTCCCAAGGCTTCAGAGCTATCGCGAGGGCTTTTCTACCAATAGAGTCTATATGGGATAATATGGTTCAGCTGTTTGAGTCATATTACTTAGCAGCAGAAAGACCAGCTCTGCTGGATATGCAAACAACACTCAACGCGTTGGTACAGTCTATACTGACAGGACTGAAGTATACATACAGACTGTGCAGATGTACCTCATCAAGGTACAGGCGCGCTATCGCATCAATATCGCTAGACAATGCAACTGAACTGGGCACGAAGAAAATTGTATTCAAATATGGATACTTCGGCCATGGATTGGATATAAAAGTAGGCATGAAGAGTAATGGAGTACTTATCGCAGAAGCACTTGATCAAGGTAGTATCAATGTATCATACGAAAAAGTGGTACATCGGGGGTTACTGCAGCTGACAAGAGCTTACGAAACACCAATGGAAACAACATCTCACGCATTAGGATTCGATAATGGGCATGCAGATGCCAATAGATTTATTACCTGTGTCTCCATGGACCCAATGCCATGCTTCGGGAGTACTATACTGCTATGTTACTCAACAGGGGAAGCAGAAATATGGAAAGAAAGCGTTTCAATGACAGAGCTTAGGGAGGCGCTTTGCGAAGCTGTGGCACAATGCAAGTTGCAAGGTTACCCGTTCTATTGCGCATTCAGCCCAGCTGGAGAGCTTGCTGTTGTGCTCACAACTGAGAATATGTACATAATGGAGTGGAATGGATCTGCATTGACAGGTATTAAACTGGTAAATGGCACATCAGCAGATATCTGGACAAGGCCTACATCCAACGTCCTGGCAGCTGAATGGCTGAATATACATGAAATACTGAGTCTAACGGATCATGGTGAGTTGTGGCTCTCCAGGAGAGGTGAGATGGGCTACTGGCAAAGAATCACACAGTATATACTCAGGGAGTCCTTACCACAGGATGTGGGAATTACCACCTGGATAAGTAGGATGCAGTACGATACCAGGGGGCTGCTCTACCTAAAGATGTATGGTACCGACCAACTGCTACAACTGAAGTGGGATAAAACGCCGTTACCAGAGTTAATAAGCGTTGAACTGCCACCCAGAGAGAGCGGGACTAGACTTAAAACAAATGCCCAAAAAAGTGATAGTGTACCAGTAGCTGATTTTGCAATTGAACAGCATTCGTCAATCATGGCAGTGGTCATCAGTGACAGGTCTATGGTGTACGTATACACGTACCCCAACCCAAAGTTCATGCACGCCGTAGGACCACCGAAACCACACCTCAAAGTAGGAGGATTGAAGTTTGTAACAGCAGGGAATAACACTAACCCAAATGCATACTTAGCTATCAAATGGGTGGAAATAGGAATTGAAACATTCAAGCAAAGGCATGACTATGATATAGACCATAGAATTGAACGGAAACATGAACAATGCGCAAGAGTCACTGTATTGTACGCAATCAATACAATACACACGCCGCAAAAAGATTGGAGTGAACAGTCACTTGCAGATATACTCTCAGAAAGCGATGTCACAATGTATCCCATCAAACATAAACAAACATTCCTAAGAAGACATGGACTAGGTGTACCGGAACCAGTACCAAGATTAAGCGTGTTCAGACCCAACTTCCCAGATAAAATTCCAGGAGGAACACAAAATAATGTCATGTTCAGAGATGCTTTCGCACAAAGGAGACATATATTCAACAAACACGCTACAAATACGGACTTAGGAACTACTGGAATATCGCAAAGAAGCCTAGACAAGGATCTACACCCAGAGACGCCAGTATACTCAATGGAAGAGTTCGCCCGCAGGAAAAGAGCGACGTTCTAGTAACAACGCAATGTCTAATTGTAATCTAACCAATAGTCGCTGTTTGAGGTGGGGGTTCCACAACGCTCCGCGACGCTGCAGAGAATAGGCACTATAACACGTCATTCTAATATAACTAACGTTAACAATCAGATGTGTAGCATATAAAGATAAACTGCAGTCGAATTTAGCCATGAAGGTCGTTTTATCCATCGTGGTCGCTGTATGCACCGTTATGGGCGTTCAAGCCGATCAAGTAACAAACGTAAAAGTTAACGCCGAAGCAAGTGCCGTTGTACAGTTAACTGACTCCAATTTCGAAAAGCTAACCCAGGCCAGCACTGGAGCCACCACCGGTAAGACATTTACCTTGTTAAACATACACACACAGGACCATGGTTCGTCAAATTCTACGCTCCCTGGTGCTCACACTGTAGGCAAATGGCACCAGCATGGGAAAGACTCGCTAAAGAGCTTAAAGGTGTAGTGAACGTAGCAGATTTGGATGCTACACGCGCACCAAATGTAGCAAAGAGATTCGCCATCAAGGGATACCCAACACTGCTACTTATCGACAAGGGACGTATGTACCAATACAAAAACGGAGATAGAAGCACCGAGAAACTAGCAGCATTCGCCACCAACGATTACAAAAAGGCACTTTCTAACCCAGTACCTGCGCCGTTGACCTTCGTAGGAGTAACAATCGACTTCTTCGTAACAGGAACACAGGAAGCACAACGCATCTATGATGTAGCCTTCAGAGGATTCTTTGTTATCAGCACATTTGCATTCCTGGGAGGTATACTCATGGGAATGGTCATCGCTGTCATTGCATTATCCAAAGGTAACTCAACAGCACATGGCAACAAAAGCCCAAGGAACGCCCGCAAGCAGGATTAAACATTTAATTAACAACTAATAACATGCTGAAATATTTCTAAAAATAAACTCTTTGGTGTGATTTTTAACGTTGCGCAAAATGAGTGCTTTTGAATAGGAACTAGTGGCGTTGGTGTATCAATACTGTTTTGTAACCCTGCTAACATGGGTCTAGAATTGTAATCAAGTGCCACACTAATATATACAATGACTGGATGCTATACCCCAAGTGTATAGTTGCAAAGAATCTATGTATTGATGTTGGCCTATAGTGAATCTAGGATATGACAAAAAAGCAATACTATACATTATCATTTGTCCTTCAATCGTAGCTTCTTGCGTGCAAATGGAATGGCGTCAAAGGGCATCAACGGCTCACGCATATACACCCCAACGCCAGAACATGTCTCTATACAAATACTAAGCTCCAAAGCACCAGCTAATGCAATGAAACCCAGGCCTTTGAAACATAAGTCAGACGTAGCATGGTCCCAGCCACTGCCGACAACATTAACCTGATGTCTAGTGGTATCTACCCGATTAGGCAACACATGTTTCCTTATGTCGTCCACCGAGCCTTCGAGAGGCCCCTCCCGATCTGACGTGTTGCTCTCATCCGATGTCAATATACCATCTTCACACTCCGTGCCATAAAATATACGGGCATCACCAAATGGTGATTTAGAAAGAAACTGAGCAATACGATTAGTACGAACAACTGCAACCTTAACACGCTTAGAAAAGTAAGGGGTAAAAAACCAAGGACGACCTTTAGTAACATCGATGCGTACAAATGGGCCTATCAACAAACTGCTGCCACAAGCTACACGAAGTGGTTTAGCAGCACCCAAAGAAGCAGGTACAGCCATCTTCAACTCATCGGGAGTCAAATAGGATGTGAAGGCATTAGGAACAACTATACCAGGAGTGTCATACATCTCAAACCCAGGACCCGTGTCAATGCGTAACGGCCTTAAAGTAGTACCCGGCACCACGCTAGTCGATAACAAGGCACGCTTAGAAGCAGCGATATCAGACTTGCGTTCATCCGAACACGATACCAAATTTGATAAACGATTGATAAACGTTGATTTGCCAGTATTTGTAGCACCAACGAAGAATATCTTGCTGCGCCTCCGGTAAGCGTCGTCCAATAGAACACTTAGAAATAAATTAACACCAGAACCGGTACGCGAGCTCAATAAAAATATGTGACGTGGTTTAAGACCTAAATCGGGAGCACGTGATTTAACATAGCGGTGTACATAAGCTATCAAACGCTTACGACTGTGAGGTGGAAGCAAGTCAACCTTGTTCAGTACTATGTAAAAATGGCTATCAGAAGTCCGCTGAGCACGACGTGATGCTATGAGCTCTGCTAAACCATCTTCAAAATGTATATCCAACGCATCTAACATATAGACAACAGTTACGTTCCTAGTGGCATTCAGAGAAAGCGCATTGCGAATTATAGCAACAGTCTCCCGAGCGGCATCCGTGGCATCAGCGCCAACAGCGATGTCTGAATTGTTAAAAATTAAACCGCTACTCATACTGGAACAACGACGACATCGAGCGTGACCACCAGATTCACGAATGGAGGCCATCACTAAAGGGTCAATGTAACCAGGAGATTGCAAGTTCCCACTTTGTAAACGAATGCCACAACCAATGCAAGTAGAAGCATCAGTAGCAATGTCAAATTGCTGTACCAGGTTTTTCCAAGCGTCGCCACTCGGTTTCACACGGGGTTCCTCCAATGAGGCAATGAGTTCCTTCATATTAGGGCCTTCCATACGCTCACGCCTGAGCTCGGCTTGAGCGATGCCCACCATCTCCTCATTACTGATGTCATCAACCAACTCGCCACTGTTGCGGTATCGATTGGCATCGGATCCCCAATGAGTAGCGGCAAGTAAGGTATCATCGACGTCGGAACTAAAAGGGATGTCTGTGCATTCATCTCCATATTGACTGCGATATTTGTCAGCGTCACTGAGAACAGGCGATGCAGTGTCTGATAGGGCTGAATCATCTAGGGATTCCTTGGTCACGGACCCTGGAGATATGTCTCCTGAAATCTTGTGAATGGAGGCATAGGAACCACCCAAACCACGGTCTACATGTATCTCAGGAGATTCAGTGTCCGATATGTCCAAGTCGCCCTCTAACTCCGATATTCGCTGGAGGATATCAGGAGTTAAAGGCGACCTTCCATGCCTATTGTGACGAATGGCACGTGAAAATGCTAAATGTAACCCACTGTCAACAGTATAACGACTACCCAAGGCTGATGCTAGACTGGAGAATAAGGAAACAGATGTAAGGGTTATATTGATACACATTAGCTTAAAGTGACCTACACACCTCAAACACCATGACAGAGCATATCGCAACTTAGAAACACACAAAATGGATTGGATACAATCAGCATTGAATCAATCTGATAGTAGCGATGAAGAAGATGTGGAATCCTCATTAGTAGCCCCGGAAAATGCAAATCCAGTGCAACTCAATCGCGATGTTAACCTGGAAACTAGTAATGACGATATACAGACAGATAGAGGTTCCGTGTCCACGGAGAGTGCTAATACATTGCCAGGAGGACCTATGTTCACTATAGCAACAGCTACAAGGAAAGTAGATGACTTCACCAAAGCTGAGCATATCAAAATCAATCTACCAACGGATGACCTGTTGCAACAAAGTGAACAAACACCAATATCGCAAACGAATGCCAGCAAAACCACTAATCACGCTCCACCTAAAATCATAACGGCAAATGACTTGGAAGCTACCTCATCACTAGTTGAAGATACCGAAACGAATATACAAGAACCCGAAATTACAACATCAATGGATACACTAGAAATCATGCAAAGATTTAACATGATGCATAGCGATTCTAAAGTTAAAGCACCCAAACGAGGAGATGTAGGTTCTATTGCACAAGGATTACATAGTTACAGTGGTTTGGAGGTAATATAAAGATAACGGAAATACACGCAGACGACCTGCGAATGGGTAGCACGTAAGTATAGATGAAACGTGATATCAGCACTCAGAGAGAAAAATGCCAGATACTCCACCTCAAAAGCAGCGTTGCTAGAAGGAAGAACTGCTTTTAAAGCACCCACAAGGCAACTTGAAACAGATGATGGACATGTGCTGACATCAAATGTATTGAGGAAAACATCTAAACGTAAACATCAGGTAGGATACATATAATAGACTCAAAATCGTAACAGATAAGCTGGTTAGCAGCAGATGCACAAGAACGTGAGCTGGAGCTACTAGAACGTACTGCACAAGCACGTAAAACTAAACATGAAACACAAATGAAATACGGTTGGTAGTAATACTACACCGTGAACTCAACATTTTTAATGTACATATGTAGCCACCTAGGATATGTATTATCAAAAAACCTTAAGATACTGCGATTTATGGCATAGGCATCGGAAGAGGTGGCATGAAACCTTGAGAAGGCGGCATGCCCATGCCACCAGGAGGGTAGAATGGACCTGCACTATCCAGAGGACCCGGAGGTGGCATACCATAAGAGTAACTAGGAGGTGCAGGCCGATACCCAGATGGATTGCTATACGATGCACGACGAGTGCGAGTAAAATAATTCTTTCGTGGACGACGAGGGCTATAGTAACGCGATAACAAGCTCCGCGAAGTGCTGCGAGGGAAGTACCACGAAACGTGGAAGTAAAACATATCCATTAAACGGGCATTCTTGGCATCTCGAATGTATATGCGACGACGCATGTAGTCATAAGCGTCAATGTCCAGGAACTTAACCATATATATCGGTGGCATCTCCTTAGACAACTCCTCATAAGTGAAAATGTCATAAGTGGACTCGTCAATGTACGACGACATGTACGTCCGTAATGTACCAATAAGTTCAGTACTTGGCAAATGACGTGATGTATCAAATACACGGAATAACATATACATCGATGCCTTCATTTCATCAGTGGTATTGCCAGCGCCAGGGTAAGATGAAGTGGACCAGTTGCTACCCGATAGGTCAATACTCCTAAATGAGTTGGTCGACGTAGCATCGCCAGCGAGTTCATCCTCATCATTGTTGTCCACAGCACTGGAATGTGCATAATCCAGAGCCTTATCTCCAACCTCTACATTGTCAGTTGAGACTGTGGAATCATCTTGATATTCAGAGTCTGGAGAGGCATTGTCTTCCTCTGGATTGGATGCAGTCACGACCTCTGTTGTAACAGTAGATTTTGATTTGGGCCTGGCCTGCATAGTGTCATCATGTCTAAATCAAACAAAATACCAAAATTGACGTAAATCGAGTTCCATGTCCATTGAAACGTGAAGTATCACTAAATGTGTAAGCTTCAAGTGAATGTGGAGCACGGAATCCAGTGTTGTACAATGAACTAGATATATGGATACCAGAATTACCACACCTAAATGCAACAATAGTTCGCAAGAATAACAATAAATGTAAATATATCAATGTGGCGACCAACGCCATAATCAACTATACGTTTCTCGTACATTATAATCTAGACAGGAAGCTATAGCTACATACATACGCACACCATAATACCGTTCGTTCAAGGGAACCATGGGGGATTGCCATGTAACTACAATAGGATAACACATATAGTTTCACTCGCTTACACATTTTAATAAACACATAGATAGTATCTGTACCGCGCGAAACAGTGTTGATTCGGCGCGCATGAGGCCAGCAGTGTCCTCGCAAAACTTGGACTAATGGAATCCGATGACGCAACCCCTTTGAATTTCGATGAATGGAATGGTGGGTCTATATGTATTCTAGTAATGGTGCCCAGGAGATTGTACACTATGGCAGCATGCCATCTGCGGAAGTGCAGCTGGAGTCATGGAGCATACACTCCTGTTCCCACTGGATACACTGAAAACAAGACTACAATGCGGATGGTGTAACCAAGAACGTAAAACTATAGCTTCTGTGTTAGAACGGGGGTTTGGTGCGTGCTCCCTGAGTCCTCCGCAAACAAGAATATACGGACAACTATACAGAGGATGTAATATAATGGCCGTAGGATGTATACCAGCACACGTGCTGTACTTCACAGCATACGAAGTATTGAAAAAAGTGGTAAACGTGCCCATGGCAGGAGCTATCGCCACCGTATGCCATGATGCAATATTGACCCCGGCTGACGTTATTAAACAGCGCCTTCAAGTAGGATCGTATCGCAATTCATTCCACTGCGTAGCACAAATCATGCGCTACGAGGGTATCAAGTCATTTTATCGCAGTTTGCCAGTGGCACTATTCATGAACATGCCATACAACGCAGTCTTGGTAGGCATCAATGACTTCTTGCTAAATCGCCACCCCGGAGGGGCCAATAACCGCAGCATCCGAACTTACTTCCTATATGCAGGTAAGTAGATATATAACTAAACCCGGTAGCGTGTATATGAAAATATGTGATTGCGATAATTATGTGTCAATGTTAACTGTGGATATGCCCTCATTATCGGCCTTGAATGCCGACAAAGTTGGCTGCTAATTTATCACAGGCATCGGAGGAGCTGTGGCAGGAGCTATTACTAACCCAATCGATGTCATCAAAACACATATGCAGACGCAACAGTGCTACCGAAAGGACAAAGATCCAAGTAGACCTGTATATACCGTAAGTTGTGCTATATATACTATATAACGCGCAGAACCCAGCAAACACAGCTCTCGCATTATATCGAGAGTATGGATTCCGCATCTTCTGGAGAGGTACCGTTACACGAATGTGTATATGTCTCCCGGCAGCAGCCATATCATGGGGAACGTACTCAACACTAAAAAACGCATTCCGCAATTTTAATAACGGGTGACATACTATAGCTTAATCACGCCACTATCTAACGCGCGCTTGACACCTGCGATAACCTCAAGGGTAGCCTCATCACTGGGCTTTAAAAACTCGCCAGGCTTCTTAGGCTTAGAGCCCTTGGCTTTCCCAGGACCGTTAGCCTTAACGACCTTGTGCGATTTGGTACGCTTAGCACGTAAAGCATTTGCAACACGAGCTGCATCCTCAATAGAAGTTGCCTTGCGACGTTCAATCTCTGATACTAAACGACGAGGTAAACCGCGCTTGACTTTTGCAAGCTCTTGATATGCAGCAACGGGGTCAACGGATACAGAAGATACCGATGGGTCAGAGTGCCTTGAGACACCGGAAGCCACAGATGTGCGCGTACGTGGTGCCATAGTAACGCAATAAGTATAAGAAAATAAATGTAGACAGAGCTTATAACATATAGGAACAATGTGTAGACAACAGATAAATATACCCGTTGGAAGATGAATCAAGCCACACACTAGTACCAACTGTTACCATATTCAGTAACTAAATGCAAGCAAAAGGAGCATCGTGAATCGAGTCTCAACCTCAGCCAACGACAGCGTGAGAGCAACGTTAAAGCGCTGTGTGGCATCCCCACTGAGTCACTCGAGGAGGGTATCCATGTATCAACTCACAATACTGGAAAACGGGACGCCACACTCCGATTTTTACAGAAGCTGGTATTTTAAAGCGAAATAAAGCAGTAGACTCACAGGAATCTACACCAGCGTAGTACACTGTATAGGATTTAACACGTCAAAATGGCCGAAGAGATCACACAGCGCCT
Source organism: Babesia bovis T2Bo (assembly GCF_000165395.2). Lineage (NCBI taxonomy): Eukaryota > Apicomplexa > Aconoidasida > Piroplasmida > Babesiidae > Babesia > Babesia bovis. Next base: position 1,442,011 of record NC_010574.1, read on the forward strand.
GAAGCTTACCTGCAGCGCCAAGCTCGCAGAACAGGCGGAACGTTACGATGGTAATTCAATTACACATTTGAAGTAGTCATACGACTTAGAAATGGCTGATGCCATGAAGGCATTGGTGGAAACTTGCATCACCGGTAAAGAGGAACTGACCGTTGAAGAGCGTAACCTACTCGTAAGTCAGTGTAACAATTCTTGATACCATCCAGTCTGTCGCATACAAGAACGCTGTGGGATCCAGACGCGCTTCATGGCGTATTGTCAGTGGCGTTGAGCAGAAGGAAGCCAGCAAGAACAACGTCGTCCAGCAGAATCTGGCTGCGACGTACAGACTCAAAATTGAAAAGGAACTGACACAAATATGTTCCAACATATTGACATTGCTCAACGACCGTTTGATTCCAGCCACCACCGATAGCGAGAGCCAGGTGTTCTACCACAAGATGAAGGGTGACTACTACCGCTACATCAGCGAGTTCTCATGTGATCAGGAGAAGGCCCAGGCATCTGCATCGGCCAAGGAGTCTTACCAAAAGGCTACTGAGATCGCAGAAACTGAATTGAAGTCAACCCATCCCATCAGGTTGGGTCTTGCACTCAATTTCTCCGTGTTCTTCTACGAAATTCTCAACAAGCCTCATGAAGCCTGCGAAATGGCTAAACGCGCATTCGACGAGGCCATCACAGAGTTTGACAGTGTCAGCGAGGACAGTTACAAAGATAGCACACTTATCATGCAGCTGCTCCGCGACAACCTTACATTATGGGCAACCGACATCCAAAACGATGCCGTTGGAGACAAGCCCAAAGCAGAGGAGTAATGTAACCCCTGCCTAAATATACAAAAGAGATCTTAAACCTGGAGAAATACCGGACCCAGTAGCTCTCATAAAACAGAATAAAAAATATAGACACAGAGGCTATGTCCAGCAAGCTTGCCCTTAATGTAACAGCTAGGCAACCTAAAATTAAACAGAGTGCGCTTTAATTAGACACCAACTACAAATATTGATAAAAGTTCAACGTGAAGTGATAGACATGGGAATGCGCTCAATAGCATACTTGTGGTTAGCGACGTACATTATAGGCACACCAGGAATCCTACGAATGCGACGCTTCAAGTCGCGGTCGTTAGTAGCCACGATGTAACACTTGTGCTGAACATTTTTTAACCAGTAACAACAAAACATACAGTAGTCACACGCTCAACAATGCAGTCGTCCGCGTAAGTACCAGTGTGAACACAAGTAAGACGAGAAACACGAGGATCCTTCACTAGCTGTAGAGCTAATCTGTAACGGTGACCTAGCTTCTCAAGCTCAGCAATAACACAATCAGTGACACACACAATGCCTGGAAGATATTAGACAACCCTGATATAACATACACTTGGCAATTAGGCAGTCCAACATCCCCTTGTGGAGATCTAACTTGTTCTGAATAGAGGCATTCACAAAGTTAGTGTCAACGATAACTTGATATGGTGGCACGAGGTTCTCATTATAATTAAAGAACATGCCAGAGTGCACCTTAGGGCTGTGTATAGATGTACACAGAAACCTCCAAACCTACGCTTCAACCAGTGGTTCTACCTTGTCCTCCTTAACAATAGCCTTCACATTAGCACTGGAACAGGTGTTATGAGTGGAACAACAAAACCCACATTCGAGAATCCTTAGGGCTCATACGACGCTTAACCTCAGCAAACTTGCGAGTCTTCTTTGCCTTGCCCTAGAGAAATTGTGTAGTCATTTTTTTAACATACCATAATGTAAATTATGGGTGGCCAGTAAAATATAGACTGCCAAGCACTACCAAATGAAACAAGCACGTCGCGCGGGTACTAAAAATTGCGGTGTAAGCTCTTCAGACGACTAGATATGTCCCTTAATAAACCTTCATTGCTGTCATAACACTGAACGGCACACCTCTCCATAGAAACTGATGCTGATTCGGTATCACCTGAGCCCTTGCTCGAGTACTTTTCCACACAACGCTAACATGAATTATGCCATGTAAATATATACACATACCTTCTGGCAACTTAAAAGAGCATCCTGAAGCTGGTTCAACTCTGTCTGAACAGCATTACCAAAACGCTCCGGGCGTTCCTGGCACTGCTTAACACAGTCACCAATCTTCTCGAGATTATCGTCACCAGTGTCAAAACAACGCACACAACATTCAAAAGCGCCTTTCTGGAGAGGTAGGCTCATACGAGTTACCTCACCAAGCATGGCGTCCACCTCTTTCTGGAAGGCTTCCGCGCGTCCCATGAGACCCACGGAACTGCCAGAACTAGAGGACGATGCCCCGCTATCTGAAGAACTAAACCAACCCATCTAAACAAGATTACTAATAACAGTTTTAAATTTGTCGGGTAATCCACTGAAACTACGGCACACAGTGAAGCTCAGTCGGGAGGGCTAAAGCGCCTTCTAATAAATAGGCCTACACGCGACGTGGAGGTTGAGGCTGTGGAGGCTTAACAAGAACCTGAGGAGGAACCTTGTTCATCAAAGCCTTGTGAATGTGAGGAATGACACCACCACCAGCAATAGTAGCCTTGATCAATGTGTCCAACTCTTCATCACCCCTAATGGCCAACTGCAAGTGACGAGGAGTAATACGCTTGACCTTCAAATCCTTAGAAGCGTTACCAGCCAACTCCAACACCTCAGCAGTCAAATACTCCAAAATGGCACTGGTGTACACAGCAGCAGTGGAACCCACACGACCGTCAGCGGAAATGCGAGACTTGAGCATACGGTGAACCCTACCAACAGGGAACTGAAGACCAGCACGTGCAGCACGACTCATAGGAGTCTTCTTGCCCTTGCCAGCACCTAAAAGCAATATGACAAAACAGAAATAAAATAAACACACCAGCCTTGCCTTTACCACCCTTACCCAAACCGCCAACCTTACCACCTATCTTGCCACCAATTTTACCACCAATCTTGCCGCCGGCGTCCATTTTTATAATAAGCTACTTGGTACCCGAAATATGGCTAGTGGGATAGATAGCACACACGATGCAAATTTGTGTGAGATAAATGAAATTTGACGTGTAACGTTTAGTAATTATGCACACACGAATAGATGTGTAAAAATTACGTTTTAATTTAGAATGAATAATAGAACACCGTGCAGGATGCAAATAGCCAATTCACCACAGGAGGATACCACCCTACATATTACACCCCTCAGGCACCAATTTAACAAATAAAAATAAAGTGTGTTGAATCATAATATTGGTTAATTTTATTTTAGTATAATGTCATATAGGTGTCCAATAACCTAACATTCGCGATCAATCACACTCTGCTCAAATTGAATAAGAAGAGTTACGATATGAGCTTGGCTGCTATCTTGAATATTATACGCAGAGACAGTTGCAGGCTTCATATAAAATAAATTCCCAAAAGGTGCTATTCAACTTACAAATTCAGACCATCTCAATATTCCCTCAACTATGCCAGCCACAAAAGATGCGCAACTAGTGTGCTGAAGATCCTGCACTAATTTAATAGTTATATCTCATCTTTACCTTGGGTGTACTGATGTACTTGGTGATCTGCAGGTCGCCATCGTTGATCATATCTTAACAAGTGTGCAGCCATAATAGATTCACACTTACACTCACTAGGGTCGTCCTTGCCTTTTAGCAGGATTGCATGGTGATTGAAAAGATGCTTCCACACAGTTGTTGATATAAATGATAAAATAGACACTATGTTTGTGTAACGCTTGGTGCAACGCTCACGAGTGCTCAGCATCTCGAGAAGACGAGGTCCAATGTCTACTCCCAGCCCGTGAAGCCTGTAATGTGTCATATATTATCCCAGTGGACACACCGCTGTGTAAAGCTGGAATCACGCGTGGCAGTGTACATACAATACTGGACCATCTCACTGAATAAAAAGCAATAGGCACTCAAGCTAACCTAAACAAGGTGCACATTAGATATACAAATTATATACCTTCGTCTTAGGACGGACGAGAGGCTCGCCCAAAACGTGACGGACGGAAGGTCCGTCAGTACCACTAGCGTCCATCACACATAAGACAAGGAAATATAATTACAGTCTAACAGTCTGAAAATCAACAGTAAAGTGCAGGATCTATAGTGGCCGGAGTAGCCTTAATCTCTGTACCCAGCTCCTCCTCAATCCTAAAGCACTATATAACACAATGACGCGCGGACATACCTGAAAAGTGCCTCCTTGTCTGCAAGTGTCACCAAATTAATGGCCAAACCAAGATGACCAAAACGACCTGAACGGCCAATGCGATGAAGGTAAGTCGCAGAAGTCTTAGGGAAGTCGAAATTTATAACCACGTTCACAAAACGAAAGTCAATACCACGAGTAAATAAATCAGAAGATACCAAACAACGACAGGCACCGTTGCGGAAGTCATGGAAAACACGATTGCGGTGAGCTTGTAACATACGAGCATGAATGTAAAAACAACTGAAACCTAATTCAGTAATCTTCTTAGCCAGAAGCTCAACACGACTCACACTGTTGCAAAATATAATAGCCTGGTTAATTTGAAGACGAGAGAATAAAGTACTCAAACAATGGATTTTCTGACGCTCTTCCACATAAGCATAATACTGAGTTATTCCCTTAAGAGTAAGCTCATCCATCAAGTTGATCTCATGAGCATTAGGTAAATAAGACTCCTTGAACTTCTGAACTGACATTGGAAACGTAGCAGAATATAAAATCATCTGCTTTTCAGTAGGTAAAAATCGTAATAAAGCCTCAATTATTGGCTGGAATTCAGCAGATAACATCTTGTCGGCCTCATCCAATATTACAACGTGGCATTTAGATAAATCAGCAACATTCTTGTTTGTCAAATCCAATATGCGACCTGGAGTACCACATAAAACATGTACAGGCTTGTAGAGACGCACAATATCATTGCGCAACGATGTACCACCAGTGGATACCATACATTGGACATCTAAGTACTTCCCCAACTCCTTCACAACAGCCGATGTCTGTAAAGCAAGCTCACGTGTAGGCAGCAATATCAATCCCTGGATATGGTTATTGCTAGTGTTCAGCTTCTCCAAAAGAGGGATTACAAAAGCAGCCGTTTTGCCTAAAGACATGTACAATATATATAATCAACCATACCCGTTCCGTTTTTAGCACGAGCTAATATGTCGTGACCCGCAAGAGCTACGGGAATACTCTCCTCTTGAATAGGCGATGGCTTCTCAAAACCCTTCTCAAATATGCCCATTAAAAGCTCACGCTTAAGGAAGTAGTCCTCAAACTCACTACCCCTTGTCTTAGTTACATCCTATAGTAATAATACACCTTGAAACTATATATACAAACCTCAGTCTTATAACGCTTGTCTGCATTCTTCTCCAAAATGTCCTTCTTCCACTCTGGATCAATCACTGGACGGTCACCAGATGAACGGCGACCATTGTCAGATCGGTCTGATACACCTGCCGAATCAGAAGGCTTAGTATCACGATCTTTAACCATATTTAGTTAGTAATTACCGATATGAAGAAAACTACCATGCCAATTGACCTCTCAGAGAAAGGCAACGGCGTTGTTACACAAATTGGGCAATTTTTAACACCGAAAATAGTAAATACGATATTTTTCAAGAGTATAAATAGTCTCATGCGGTTTCATGGAAATAAAATGTATCAACACAACCAACGCGTCAACACTAATAACCTACGTCAACCTCACAAATGTAACACCAAATGAGATAATCAAACGTATTTTGCCAATATTATTGCGTAATTAAATTGCATCGTGATATGTTTAATTAAACAAGAGCCATGGAGCTGAGGAAGCAGTATGCAGACACTACGATCTGCCCATGTCCCTACTAGAATCAACATGATTGTCGCCAAAATTATTGCATTCTCGTAAGTCATTTGGCATGGGTATAGACACCATGGATGTGTTCAATGATACGTTGGCGCCATCTAGAATCGATCCCTTGTCAGCGTAGTTCTGGCTTCCACTGGACATCGCACATAACTGCTGCCAGCAACCACGGAATACATCGCTCTCCCAGTCGTACACATTGCGCAAACGAATTAATAAAGGAATGCCAATGCCATCAGCAACGCTGACATAAAAATATGTTCTGGACCCTGTATCTATATCCAGTGGTACACCACCAAAGGATACATTATCTATACTAGGGTATGTTAACTCTAACAGGTAGAACACAGGTATGTCCCTGGATTGACTTCCAACGTCCTGCATGGCCGTACTTCTTATGTTATGTATTATACAATGAAATACCGCATAAACGGGGTCTACTGTGATTCAATTACTAAGATAACGAGATCGGCCCCGATACGGTATAAAGCACTAGGCTACGAAAAAAAAGAGCCATAGGGATTCTAACGGTATCCAGTAAATAACTGCATAGAGTTACATGGCAAGTGAAATGGTACTACTTCTATCACTGTAATGAATGTATTAATACTAGATCATATCAAACGCAATAGACAACAAAATTAGTACAAATAAGATATGCCCATTAAAAGAATATATAAACTGCGTATCAAAGGAAATAGCCATAGATATACAATAGATAATATGTGTTTTAAATTAAGGACTAATTATAGGTGGATTATAGACACAATAAGACAATATGCCATATGAGCCAAAATGACCAAATAGCATTATCAGCTGCTCAGCTGCATAAATATACTCATAAGTTACATTATGCAAGACTGAAATACAATGAATAACCATAGCATAGATCAAGACGCCCGTCAGTGTGTGGCGTCACAAAACCAACATAAAGAGACCAAGTAACGATGTAATAATATGTAATAACATATAAGATTATTGACAATAAGGTATATATTGGATAATGTCAAATATATCGTGAATAGTGCGCATATCACACTGATTAATGGCAGCAATATATATTCCACAAAACTGGAATCCAATTGTATCAATTTCTACGCTATAGAAGACGTTATAAAGGATCTTAATAACTGTAGTCATATCGCAAGTGGGCTGTGTAAATTGGGAAAAGGCGTTGGAGTAAAATTGTAATATCTTGTACAAGCAAGCATCTTGCTTAATTGGATATATGTAAATATTTTTTGCCAGGCTAGCCTAAATGGTGTGACAAGAATGCACTATTAATGGATATATAACTGTTGTACATTAAAAGGTCAATCAATGCATGTATCCTGTCATGAAAATGCAAAAGCTATACACTGCTGGATTGAACTAAAAGTACTATCTTGCGAACATATAGCTTCTTTCAATAGACTTTCTTGCCATATTTTGTACCTATATTTGTAAAACATATCTCAAAAATGACGCCTAACGATAGCCGAGGCGATTCGCCATCACTCTCGGAACAGCTGGAGCAGGCTGTGAATTCTCCAGTGGAGAGACAGCCCTCTAGGGTCGTCACGTCTAGTCCGACTTCACATTTATATCCAATTGATACACCTAGCTGGAGGACTAACAGCTATCAACGCCCTTGCGAAGGGACGAATAACATGCAATGCGAGTACTGCCAAGATATTAGCGCACTAACACATCATGCCAGTCAATGTGAAAGCAGGACTATATCACGATTTGGATTGACGAATAGTCATCAACCACTGGTGTATAGAGGTTCCATGCCATCAACATGGACATCATCACAAAGTAACCACCATGGAGGAGATAGCTTCTACAGTAATGATACATTAGGAACGAGATCACAGACCACAGATATCATCTTAGGGTCACCTCGATTAACTCGAACACAAAGATCATGTATGTTTTTTTCTATATCAGTGGCTATATTACGTAGATATCAACGCAAGCCCACCTAGCGCTAGAGAGGCGCTTACAATGCGATTTATCAAAGCTAACATGACAAGGACCACAAGTAGAGATAGTGCGTCTCCGACGCCACGCACCGACTCCATAACACAACCAGCACCACCCCTGATGAGAAGTAGGTTTATATCTACAAAATAGTGACCCCTTTCCAGACTGCTCCGCACCAGTTACAGGAGTGCTATCGAGAACAACATCGATACAGCCAGACTTTGTTACTGAACGGCGATTTAGACAACGCCCTGCATATGTAACACGTAGAGGGAATAGATATGTGACGCAACAGAGGCAGATAAGCGAACCCGTAGGACTAAGGGAAGATGACAACGCCTCTATCATGCAGGGTGATCTTGATGCACTCAACCAGGCATTACATGAATTCCAACATAACTTCACCATATCACCGAGAGTAAGTAAATAAAAATGTAAGATCATAAGGTCACAGGATGGGCGTACCAGACACACTGGTGAGGAGGAGTACCTACCAAGCGAACAAGTTGCCGAAATACGTAGCCTATATGGTCCTATTATAGAGGGAAATGTCACCAGTAGCTATGTTGAAGAGTTGCTTGAAGGAGCTAACACACCACGAGGAGAAATGGATTATGAAGACTTTGAATACGGCGGACCTGAACCAGACTACTACGAAGAGTCGGACTCATATGAATATGAACCAGAATTACTAGGACTACCAGATGATATCGTCTCGCAATTCCCAGTGACAGATTTCGATGCCACTGCCGCGGAAAGTTGGAATGAAGATGCAAAGCAATGCTCAATTTGCCTGGAAGGATATGAACAGTCACAACTTATACGAAGGCTAGCCTGCACACACGGATACCACAAAGCCTGTATAGATCAATGGCTTTCAAGGAGTACCGTATGCCCAATTTGCAAGTTCGACTACCGAATTATGATGTAACAACAACGGCATATGCCGATGTCGTCTGGAGTGGGGAATCAAAAAGTCTATCCCAAACACAGTAATGACAATACACATTCACGTAAACGACTAGCCAGACTCCAACACACATATAATACAGCCGCGTGCATAGCACGCCCAGCCGATGCCTTTGGCTACAAAGCTGGTACACATCAGTGTCGTGTGAGAGGATGACCGCAACAAAATGAATATATTACTAATATTCACGCTTCTCACATTCTCGCCATCGGCTGCACAGAGGACACGTACCCATGACAATGTCTATTGCAACCATACGGTATTGAAAGACACTGGCACACTATCGGTACAGCAATGCAAAGAACTTTGTCTAAGGAAGGCTAATTTGTGTAAATCAGACACTGGAACTACACATACAGGAACAACTGTTGGATCTATACCAGTTGATGTGAACTGTTTCAATATTAAACATGAAGATCTTAGCCCAAACTGTATATTCTCCTTCCAGGCTAATGTCAAGGCTGACATGCAAGTAGCGTCAGGAATTACAAAAATAAGGTCAAGAGCAAGGAAAACAGTTACCTTCAAACGTGTACCAAAACCAGTGGTATTTGCACAAGTGCTCACGGGAATCGATAATCCACAACATGGCCATATTGTAGTACATGATATACAAGAAACTGCAGCTGTTCTAGGGGTAGAGTCTGTGACCAATATAGATGATGATACGGAATATGATGGTGAGTTCTACGTTGCATGGTTTGTTATCGGAGATGATAATATGTTCAAAGATTTCGGATCGTACCATGTACACCTAGTGAAAGAAAATTTGAATGGCCCAGGATATCGCAACGTAGTTGTAAAAAAGAATCCAAAAACAACTGAAAAGTGGCCTAGCAATATAGCGCTATTTGCGCAATCACAGGCACCAAATATAGACATAACAGCGAAACTAACGGTTGGAGAGCAAATAAACATAAATATTACCGCTAAAAACAATGATAGAGAAACTTTAACATCAGGAAGGAGAGCTCCAATGGATGTAGCACTCCTACTGGTTGATCTAGATCACTTCAAAGATGGAAATGTAGTGGAATTTGGTAATATGGCGATCACATCACCAATAACTAAATTCGACGGCGGCATGCTAAACCTTAATGTGGCGGAACTAAAACAGCCACTTGTATTCTTCACACCATACTATAACAGAAGTCATGAACAACATCCTAGAGCTACATGCTGGTCAGATGGGTCAACAAAGGAAAGCACTAACTTCAAGTGTAAAGTTGAACCTGAAACAATGGTTACGCCACCATATACTGGTAAACTCAACGTTGCATTCTTAGCCGTAGAAAAGATGAGTGAAGATGATCAAAAGTTATACCTACAGTTCCAATATAACCAATGTGCCACAGCTTACGCTACCGCCAACGCCACGTCGGACTCCGAACCAATACTTAGGATGAAACCTGAAGATATGCTGTGTAAAGATAGATGCTTCCAATATAGAGCCCCGTGCAATGGAAACGTAAATTGTATACAGTCGTACTTGGGAGGAAAATGCTCCATAGAAGGAGTTAAATATATGAAACATGAACAAAAGCAAAAGTCACATATATTTATGGACGCAATTAGACTACTCAACTTTGAAATTAGAGGTGCTGTATGCACAGGAATGTACGATGCCGTGAGTATAGACAGCGTCATGGAACGACATTCAGATTGGGCAGGAGCAGCAATGGATATCTGTGTACACAATCAACAAAGAGATAAAGTAATGGTAGTAATCGATGAACATGTTTCGTTTAACTTCTGTGAAGCACACATGGGAATGAGGGTACAACTAAAATGGCAACCACTGTCCGAACTCAAAGATAAATACACCAAAGACGGAAAACCGTTACCATTGAAGGAAGTGTTCAAGGATAAAATAGTATATGGTATATGCCAGTACCAAGACAAAGTAGAGATTAAGCAATATCATCCATACCCAGAAACTGTGTACGAAGAAGATGATCTTGAACCGACAAACGCAGACTGTGTTGAATCGCAATGGGAAGAATGGGGAAGTTGTAGCCTTGATTGCATCCCAGAAAATGGAGAAGTTGTAAAAAAACGCTCGAGATACATCATCAGACCGGCATATGGTACTGGAAAGAAGTGTGTCACAGAAGAAACGAAACAATGCACATTAAAAGAATTACCTTCTTGTAACGAGGTATGTCTAATTACACAATGGACCGATTGGGGACATTGCATCAATTATCAACGAAAGAGAGAACGCTATGTCATGCATTATTCCAAAGTATGTGATAGCATGGTACTCACCGAAACACAAGTTTGTGTCGTAAATGACGTACTACCAGGATGGGATGACGAAGATGATGTAGATGGCCAAGATTATGATGCATCCATGCCATTGCATAGGTTGGGAATACATGATGCAGATACCCGATTCAAAAGGAAAAGATCACGACCAGCAGCATACCCAACACGCAGACGACATTCATCAAGCTCATCAGAAGGTGAAGAAGAAATGGAAGATGAAGGTGAAGATGAGAAAGAGGAAGAAGAAGAGGAGGAGGAGGAAGAGGAAGAAGAATATGTAGATGCAAGTGATACTTTTGATGATCCATCTGCCGGAGAAGAAACAGAGGATTTATATTCCGCTTTCAAAGACATAGAAGATGACTCCATGCATGACGAATCAGATGATCGAAGTAAGCAACAAACAGATTGTCTGCTGTGGTCAGAGTGGTCAGGATGCTCAACAGCTTGCGATGATACCATCGGACACCAGTATAGAATATCAAGCACCTGTGATGCACATAATACCTATGAACTTAATCGAAATGTACAATCACGCAGGTGCACTGCTACAAATCAATGTGAAATCGGAGGTAAAATAAACTGTCTAGATGTCAGAAGCGTTTTCTACTCTGAAGCAGATGACCAAACTTGCAGAGAGGAATGCACGCAACTGCTGCAAATATGTAAAGACAACGAAGAAGTAAATGAAACACTATGTTTTGCAAGACTTAAAGCAGAGTCAGCAGACGCAGGTGGATTCTTCTTCAAGTGTATGTTCCCCGAAGAACGAGAGTCAACTATAGCATTGATGCATTCACTCTTCAAAAACAAATGTTTCCTCTCTAAGGCAATATACTCTACCACAGACAACTCTTGGGTAAACAAAAATACACAAAGCTGCCATTGCGCAATACCAGGATCTATACCATGCACAGCAAAAGATATACATATTACACGAAATGACATATACAAGGATCTTATAGAGTCAGGGTTTTGCCCTACTATGAACTATAAGCAGGGTCTCTTTAACTTAAAGAAAGGATCTACCGCACCAGATTCACTAACTTACGTATCACTGGCAAACAACAATAGGCTGCATTGCCCATTGGGTATAAATGAAGAAGTATTCACATACACTGAGTTCAAGGGAGAAGAACTTAAAGATTACTGCCAAAGAGGGCCTATATATGCAGCCCTGAAACCAACGGTCACGCAACCTGTCACCCAATACGCCCATAACTATGACTGTAATACCGCAGTCAGCACAGGAAATGCAAGTAATATGGAATGTGTTAACCTTTGCAAGACATTGAGAACAAGGTGCTTATCATACCAGGAAAAATACTTCCAATGTATCAAACAGAGACTGACGCTTGACTTCCAGTATGAGTCAGACCTGTTTACTACATACAACTGTAGACTTCCGCCAACACTCGATGCATATTTTGATGTGGACTACTACGCATTCTATATATCCACCTTTGACAGCGAACACATGGACAAAAAGGCCTGCACTATCCTAGTGCAAAATGCAATTCTACAGTGCGAAGCAAACGAACTTTTGGAAAACAATAACTCGTTTATATGGTGCATGGCATCTGCACTAGGTGACCTGGAACCTACAACACAAGCATCACCAAAATCACCGTTCGAAACACAACCACTGGCAGCATCACGATTTAAAGAAAAGTGTAAATTTCAACCATCACTTAAAGCGGGAAGTGGATACGTCATGTGCAGATTCCCAGCAGAAATGCCAACGTACGCTAATTGGGACGAATGGTCACCATGTACAGCACAGTGCAATGAATTTGATAGTGTCGCAACGAGATATAGAACAAGAAAACTAATAGATGGGAAAGAAACGGCATTCTACCACATAGAGGATGGTACATTACAATTTGAAATGTGCCTGCACCTGCCAGGGTGTGAACAGGGAAGGTGGGTAGACAGCCTAAATGATGGCGACGGTAAAATACATATATTGGACCACGAAGCATATAAAGATACTAGCAGCGAAACAACGAATATATGGCTGGAACAAACATACATGCAACACCCGGAACTAAGAAATGCCGTTGGTAAAAATGCAAAGTGTCATATTTTTAAATCGCATAAAATATTATCGTCAAAGGGGGTAACCTGTGGATGCCCTAGAGGACATAAAGCATGCTCTTTCACAACCGCAATGACAGATCAACTGTGGAAAATGGGAATGCACAACTTCTGTAGAGATCGACCATTGGCATCCATACGATTCGAAGGAGAAACAAGCGACTATGTCTACCATTGTAAAATCGGAATGCTGCTGAAACATACAGCAGAAAGCGGCGCACTGGGATGCGATTATTATGACAACAACGAATACGTAGCATGCGAAGAAACAGAAAGTAAACCACTCATCCTGAGATCAAAACACTTCACCCTGATGGGTGTATGCCTAGGAATTGTCTTCTGCCTGTATACGACAATACGACACATCCTGAAGAAACGACGTATACGCATTAATGAACAGAAAAAAGACGAATAACACTATAATAATGTTTGTAAAATACTCATAATTTAACACATGTAACAGCATCATGGGGGAGAGTATATGAGTCGACCGCAGTCAAAAATAGATACTCAGCAAAATGAGCTGTAATATACTACTAGAAAGGGCTCTGCCGCTAGGCAGGAGCGTTTGTAATCGATTTATGAACCGTATACAGCCAGTGGCGGTAGTAAAAAGATACGCGCACACATTCCATGAACCTCCACACTTTAAATACCAAGGAGACGGACTTCCACCTATATCCTGTGAACAGATACAACAAATGGTACACATGAACGAACGTATGGCACATGGAAGACTGGCACCCATGAGACCGGCCACAACACCGCTACGCGAGTCGGAGTGTTCAGTAGAAGGACAAAACCTAGAACTTTTTGAAGACTTGAAAGAACTACATGATTGCGTACTCGCAGCTAATTGGCATAATTCAATGTTGATGACCATGAACGCCGATATATGGGAAGCTAGACTAGCACATCTCAAGGAATTGGCTGAAGATGTACCAGATATGCAAGTACAAATCATGTTGAGCAAAACACTGGAACTTTTCGATGCACTATACAAAGCAGAAGATGTGCAAGATCACATATTTGAACTAGTTGAGGAACTACCTCACTTTGGAGGGAAACCAGCATCAGGAGCACCTATTGCCACAGGAAACCTAGATAAACATATCAAATTAGTATTAGAAAGATACGCTAAATTAAAGAAGGAACATCCAAGATATACAGCAAAAATACAAGATTCAGTGGGATACTCACTGGCGCTGCTAAGGCAAAGATATACGTTCAGCTGGCCAGAGGAACACAAGTATTTCTATTAATACAAAAATTGAACTCCATAAATTTGGATTTGTAACATCGGGGAGATGCTTATGAAATTGACGCCGTATTTTTCGGCGCACCATATTTGTCATTAACCAGCACTTTGTGCCGCAGCCCGAAGGCCCTGGTCTATGTAACGTGAATTCATCTTGAGGTTTGGGAATATCGGTATGAAACCTATAGTCACTCCAGCTAACATGCAGAGGATACCTTCCACTATTATGGCGCTTGCAGAGCCGGAGTGAATCACACCAAGGGTTAAACCAACCATAAGGCCGCCAACTGTACCCAAAATGGCACCGCGACGTCCAATGTAAATTATCGAAGCGCCGAGTAACATAAACCCAGAGAAAAAATAAGGGATGTAATATGAGTTTAATGTAAAACCAAGGCTCACACCAAGCACAATGCCACAACCAGCGCCTCCAAGAACCCAGTAACCGCCACCGCGTAAAAATTTGCGACTCCACATACCCTAAAAACATTCGTCTAAAATTAATGGACACCAACCTGAGAAAATAGCCGCCCTGCTTGCTGCATACTGAGGAAAAGAAGACACAAACTCCCGATAATACAAAGAATACTGTTCACAATGTGTACAATGAGACGCCATCGGGACTCCGATTCCGCTGTCTCCTGTATTAGAGCCATTAAATCCCACGTCCTCTGAGAAGGAAGATGATTGTCCGTAGCGTTGACAGTACGCAGTTTTCCATGAGGTGTAGGATGCACGCCTGCAACTGGAGTTGACGGGCCTGCATGGTGGCTGCGGAGACCAACGGAAGAATGACCGGAATTCCGGTCGGCCACTACCGAATGCAAAAGCATATAAATACCACATAACAAAGCATAAGCAGTCATCTTCAATGTATTTCAGTTGCAAGTGTGTAACCTGTATACGTGGCAAGCGCCATTGATGTGCCTTCATGTTACGTCATGAGTCCAAAGAGTAGCACCAAACATCTGAGTCATACAAAAGATGAACGTTTGTACGTGTACACAAAGATGATCGTCGACGTGAGACCACCTAATACAGCAGAAAGTACCGTGAAAATGTACAAACTCCTGCTTTTAGGTACACCGTAGCAACTGACAAAAGAAGTGTTACCTCCCTCGTTACACAATTCATTGTGTGCGTCAAAGTCTTGGCGCAAAAAACTGCGTGTCAGACAACTGTAACGATAGAAACCCGTGGGTTGATTGAACAATACAGAACGCATCTCGTTTTCCCGGCACAACAACTGCAACATGTCAAACCACCCAAACGAATGTACAGATTCCATTACAGAACACGGGGTTGTATTTGTTGGACATGAGCAACTGCTTTTCTGCGTATTTTGTAGGCAACGATGTTTTAAGACATACCTGATAGATAATGTTGTTTTTAGTAACATCACGCTGGCCACTGTAAAGAGTGCAGTGATGGTCTACACTGCTCTCACCCTGACGTGAATCGTTCAGAACCCATCCCTGTAGGTCCCAAGTACTCTCTATCACCTGTTCACGAGCCAAATGTGAACGATGAGTTGAAATCTCTTTACGAATCGCAGGGTCATCAGGACATTGGGGTAGCCAAAGACAATCTACAGTCTCTTTCAAAACAACGCCCTTTGAGATACACTCATCAATGTTAACCCCGTTAGTTACCTTTAAACGCCGCGTACGCGTCCTGCTGGGCATAAATACTCTGCCGTCCCTAACGTAAATGCATGTTTGAGAACAGAGACTCCATTGACTCCAAGGTTCAGTATCACAAATTAATTTGCGCTTCTTACAATACACTAAACCAGCACCCATCAGCTTGGTACGCTTAAAGACACAGTGTAAACCAAATTCAACCTTTTGATCAGCTTTCATGTTAACGTCATTGTATTTTACATGATCTAAGATGCATCGTCTAATCTTGGCCTCACGGGAATGCTCCAGCAATGTCTTGCACATATTGACTAAACGACGGCACAACATAGTGCATTGGCGTGTTAACTTGATGTTTTTCTCAACAATATCACACATCTCCGCCTCCGTGAGAGCTGAAGTGGTCAAAGGGTCACTACATCCATTGAATTTGTGATTTAACACAAAAATATTAGTGGGAAAATGACGAATACGGTCACTTACACAGCGACCAATTTCGGCTATATGGACCGCTGGTATATCAATTTCACATGTCCTACGCATGATTTTGCAACGATCCTGACAATGAAAATCATGACGATAGTCATATGACACAGCCAAACGACAGTCAACCCATAATATATCCTCAGCAAAGTTGTTTAACTCAACATTACCAGTTGCGCAATAATTGTCAATATCACCTTGCTTGAATTGGTCGTAAGCTACATCCCTCACAACGTCAGTTGGTAATTCTATGCGGTGGTAATTGGCCAATGATATATGCAACTGATAAGGAGTTGCTCGCACCAAGTGTTCTAAGTAACCTTCATTGTCAGTAGAAACGAGCTCAGTGGAATCACCCAAAACATGTACCTCTTCAGCAGAACATGCAACACCGTCTTCACACATACAGGCTCCATCCTTACTCCAACTTCCTATAGAAACATCATAAAATGAGTAATTCAACACGCAAGTATTGTAATCGGGTTTAGATTTCAACTCTTCTTCTGTCGGGCATACATGAAGCTTGCGCCTACAAGGACGACGGTGGTCGTAACATACAATCGGCACACGTAAGTACTCAGTGATGGTATCGTCTATCTTCTTTGCACACGGGGCATTACACGCAGACCAGTTGTTAGGATCTTCACAACGTTTGTCGTATCGATCAGAGTTGGTAGTACCAAATTGGGCCTGTGCTTCCGGAAGACCGGGACGATTTTGCGTAGTTCCCATACGCGTAACAATAGCTGATTCATGCTTAGATCCAGGAATAAACTGGAAATTCTCCTTTTCAACGTCGTGATCAGCGTAAATATCTACGCACTTATCAGACCAGATGTAAAAGTATTTCTGCTGGAATACATTAGGATCGCCTGATCCTTCACGAGAATAACAAAACTCAGAACACGGTGGTACATTTGTACATTCCCGGGTTTCAACAGTCGAACATGATGAAGAAGTCAGACCGACCTTGTTTGCATATACAGGACGTCGACGGGTCTGTACTGTTGCAAGTCTTCCCGATGAACATTTGTTGCTACATGCTGACCATTCACCCCAAGGACCTGGAATGCAATCACGATCCATAACGATTTCACCGTCATAATATGAATCTGTATGACGATCGTCAACTTTCGCTGGGCTATTATTTGTTTTCGATTCGTCCCCATCATCAGCTGGATTCTCTGGTTCTTTATTGCCTGGGTTATTCATACCAGAATCTATATCTCGTTTTTTCATAAATGTAATGTACTGGTTGATCAGGCTATTCATGCCAGGTGCTTCTATGACACACTGCGGGCGTTTTTTATGAAAGCATTCAATTAAGTCATCATCGTATATGCAACTCTGTATACCATCGGCGCTAAGACAGCTGTCGTAACAACTACGACTTAAATGTCGATAACCCTTCTTCTGTGAATATGTACAAATTTCCTCTGCCATGGCACTACCCATATCCTGAATAACAAAACCAAATACACGAGTCATATGTAACCTATGTGTTGCCAAAATGGCAACGATAGTAATATCAGTTGAAAAATCATAATTTAATGCCTCCGAACTCACAGCAGGAGCTTCTCCAAAGACATTTAATCGTAATGAAGCAGAGGGCAGATTTTTTTCATCTTGTTCCTCCCCTTCCAAACATACTTTGACATAAGAAAAAACATTCTTAGGATAAGGCCACGTATACGGCAAACTTAATGAAACTTTAGCCACGCCACGGAAATCTGGTTTTTCATCAAATGTCATTATTCTCAACCTATGTAATCGAATTTCACGACGATTCTCTATTGCCAGATAGCCAAGTTTTATCGTTTGGGGCGATGATTTCCCCAATTCGTTAACAACAAAATGAACTCTGTAATTTCTCTTGCCTTTTACAAGTATTGGAATATGTATAGAAGCGGTCTGACCATTATCTCTATCATTTGTATGGTTTGTGTCACCCTGATTCTGTAATATTACAATCCAATTGCGCAAAGGATCAATCGGCAGTCTCACATGTCCATCTGTGTTGCAGCTAACAACCCCCGCTCTTATACTATTGTTTGGATCTGGAGAATGATCACCTTTGCTAAGACCAATCCATTGTATTGTATGCTTTACATCACTATGTATTTTAACGCAATAGATAGTGCAGCTTAGCATATAGCTGGTTATCCAGAACCCAGTTGAAGACACATCTGAGACTTCGACATGCAATAGATCGTGGTCTGTCTGAGGAGTTGATGTATAAATTATAGGGCTATCTATGGGATTAGTAAACTTCACTTCAGTCCATGTACCATTGGTAACTTCCACTTCGTTGATTTCATACTCTGTTATCGCTCGATATGGTTAATATGTATCACTTACTGGGATCGAAGTATTCTTCCGCATATTGTAAATCATGCATGTCCACCTGATCTACAAAATGTAGGCAACATATCGGGCACCTTACCAAAAATATATCTACATCTTTGATCAAAAACATTTGTCTTAAACAAGCTGGCCACACATTTAAGTCGTTCCAATCTTGTCAGAGGCATACTAGAATCAGTACATTGCTTCATAAAGTGCATACAAGTATGCAAACAAAAGGTTCTATCATCTGGTGATATGGCATTGAATAGGATGCAATCGAAAGCATGAACTACATAGTGATAAAATGTATAAAGATCCAGCTAACCCTTTATACAGAAATGCTCTAATAACTTCACGTTCCACCGTTGTCTACACGGACCTAGTAGTTTATACTTAATGGAACAACTGTTGTGATATCCACATCGATCCCATGCCAATGTGGTGAATACCCTAGGTGTTGTAATGCACTGAGCAACAGCATCGAGGAATCCAATCACATGACCGGAAGGGCAACTAACGTTCAAACTACTGTTGAGTATGTATTTCCTCTCGGATACTTCATCTAAACTTGTACGTTGTGGATCTGAGTATTATATCATCTCATTTGTTTGTTGTGCTCTTTTGAAAATAATACATTATATATCAAATGAAATATATACCAATGCAATCATATTATAGAAGAAATGTCTGAATTGATCATACCTTTATCTGGTGACACCGGAGCATCTGGTGATTTTGGAGTAACGGGATCGTCCTGTCCTGGCGGTGGTGTTATTGCTTTATCACTGCTGTTATCATCAAAAGTTAAACGGGTGGCGTCAGCTTCATCCGTGTCTGGCAATTTCGGCGCCTTCACCCTTGAGGCGATTGCAACCAAATCCTTGTAACGCGATCTCACTTTATCGAATGGATTACGAAATAATGTCAAACTGTTATATCATCTCTTATAATAAACACGCACCGACCTCGGTTTAGAAGAGGTAGGTGCAGGGGGTATTGGAGCACATACCACATGAGTGATACCTATTCCATGGTACTTATGGAAAAGGAAAAGCGTCACTATAGCAAGTGATAGCCTAACATTGAATGGTGAATTAAGTCTCATTGTTATGGTTCAGTGGGTTGCGATACTGGGATTAAAGTCTACGTCAACAATCTGGATGCATATTCGGTCATATTCATGTACTTAGGTACAATTAAGTAAGCCTATTGTTGGTATAGCATTACAAAGTGAAGCTATAAGTGTGTAAACGATACGTAGTGGCGCAGTGTCTAAAAAGCAAAGCATACCTAGGTTGGAAACTTAATTTCCGGGATCATAGGTGATCTGCTGCGCATAGGAAACGTATAATGCGCCTTCCTATCAACGTACGTGTATAAAACAGTAATGATGTGCATTCCCATCCTGTATTTAGATTCTGTACACATTATCATTGCAATATGAAGTGATGTGTAGCCACGTGTGGCAACCGTTTAGAAGGTTAGGACCCACCCAAAATCACCATAATAAATGTGGACTATTCACACATTTGCATTTGTGCAAATTAATCGCATAAGCAAAAACTAAAAGAATAGTAATGGCGGTACCGAAAAACAAACGAAGCAAGGCAAAGGTCAAGCAACGCGGCAACATTATATTTTTTGATCAGCTTTGTGGTAACTGGTTACGTTATAGGGATTGGTAAGTTTGTGTGTTGTTATATGTAAACATTATAATCTATAGGTTCTACCGAGGACTATCGGCACAAAGGAGGCTACCTAAGAGTTTCGAAGGCCTCAGTCCACCTATTCAACGACCTGTATTATTCAGTGGATTTTGGTCACCCAGGTGTGTGTTTAAAGTTCCAATTAATTAACGTTGTGTTTTAGTTTCGTCTCTGCAGCCTTCCGCGGCATAAAGAAGACTGCGCGCTAACCAATTTATATGATCGGTGGTTTTCAAGCTCAAATAACAAAACAGAACATAAGGATAATATTTAATTAATCACAGATGTGTAAAAAGTGCATGATAACGCACTGATGGGGTGGCTCCGCGATGCAACTTCAACTATATAATGGCCTTTTTAGTCCAATTAAGGCTAAAATGAGAGTATTAAGAACATATATAAGGGGGTTTGACGTTTCTGCATCATGTCTACCTTCATCATCGCATATACAGAGCCAGCGCAGGTGGCTTGGCCAGGCGCCATCAGGACGCAAGATCGATTCCGTAAGTCTACTTTTTTGCCTTTTAAAACTATATTATATGACCAATAACTGGTGTGTAGGTCGATGCTGCTTGGGATGAGGCAAAGAAGTTGTTTTACAAGCCCAGCATGGGATACTCCGAGTTCGCCAAGCGTGTTGATGCACTTAGGATATTCGCCTTTTGGGCTATGATTACAGGATTGAGTATAGATCTTATTATAAATCCTCCACAAAGCGCATACTGGTCAAAGTGGAACGTTTTAAAGATGCCTTCAAGGTTGATGGATAAATTTGGCCATAAATCTAAGCAAGACGTAATGAGCAATGCAGTTGAATTGGACCAGGACCACCTAACTGAGGCTGTCAGGGAGTACCACCGTGTTTGCAATGTATAAGACATGCCACAGCGTTTGTACAACTAACATTAATACTAAAAGATATTTGTTACATGCGGTTTTTTGATTAACCCAACTCATTGAATACAGCAATCATTTGCTTCTTCTGCTCCGGAGTTAGCGTCCGCGGGAACGTAATGTCAAATTCCAATATGAGATCTCCACGGTGGGAGGGCGACTTCGAAATTGGCATTCCTTCGTTCGGGATGACTTTCCGGTACGACGGTGAAACAACGTCGACAATTCGGGTTGTTACCCTGCGATTGTCCAGTGTAGTAAGAGTTGCCTGGAATCCAGTCAAAGCCTTTACCAAAGGCACTGTGAACTTGTATATTAAGTTGTTACCGTCACGCGTAAATCTTGGGTGTGGCTTTGATCTTATGATAAATATAAGATCGCCCGGAGGGCTCGTAGGTGACGCTTGGTCACCTTCATGTGCAAAAGTCAATTTTGTTCCGTCCTTCCAACCCTATACATAATGTATACCAGGTAACAGTGACTTACCGCCTTGACGTCGACCTTAAGGATCTGTTCTTCCTTGTACTCAGTGTTGCCTGAGAAGCGTTTACGCGTTATCTTCATTTTCTTCGTGGTGCCAGTGTAGAGCTCCTCTAGTGTGACCGGTAGATCTAGCTCGTAATTAACAGACTTGGAGGGACGTGAATGAGTTGTATGATGCATTTGAAAAGCATCGCCGAAACCACCCATATCATCACCAAAATTGCCATTGAACATGAAGCCGCGGTCAGTGGAAAAGAATCTCTTGAACAACTCCGATGGGTCCACACCAGTATCTGGCAATCGATGAGACATTAAGCAGTAATAAACAACTTACAAACATATTGAGTTGTACCGGCTCCTTGGTTTGGACCACCGGCGGTGCCTTTCAAACCCTCCTCTCCAAACTGGTCATATATCTTCCGTTTTTCAGGATCAGAAAGAACGTCATATGCCTCGGAGACATTTTTGAACATATCCTCCGCCTGCAAACTATGTCCAATGATCTCGACAAACACACCTTTTGTTTGGCAACAGGATCAGGATGTTTGTCTGGATGCCATTGCATGGCCAGCTTACGATAGGCTTTTTTCAACTCGGCATCGTTGGATCCACGGCTTACACCGAGAATTGAGTAATAATCCTATAAACACATTATTCACAATAATGTTCAAGTTCGCACTTACCTTGCCCATTGTGACTAAGCAGATGAATATACACCGAAAGGTCTAGGCCGATGTGCAGCGCACAAGCCTGTTAAATGTTGTGCCTCTCGCTGTGATCTATATAGCAGATACACCGGAGTTTATGCACATTAGCATTTTGCAGTCAGTATTTTCTATTGCGTTGCCGTCAATCAAATGTGACAGGCCCAAGTGTACTCGGGCGCGGCGGGCTCGTTGTCCCCCTGTTGTCAGTGTATAATCTGGACTAACATGTAAACTCCAGCGTACATCTAAGACATTAGAGTGGAGTCATTAGGTTCTATGGGACATTTTTTAAATACAACGCACGAGCTGTGCAACGTTGAATCACTGCATTAGTACCGTGTTGATATATTATTTTTTCATCAAGCCGCGATATGCTGGATTTAAATGTTACATTGAAATTATACTATTATGCCTATTTCCCAAAAACTCATGTAACCGCTGACTCGTCACCACGTGCCGTAATTCGGTTTGTCACATGGCAAGCCACTGCTTATGCACGGTAAGGTACATATAAAAATGAAATATCGCGCACATTCATTCCATATATAATTAAAGTATTGAAACATTTTTCATGTGTTTTCTGGAGTGAAGTCCAGCAGGCGTCGAATCTACAATATGCCTACACAGCAGCTAATGATGTGCATGGGTGACTGGTCCATCTTGATATTAAATTAAGGCCCCGTCTGGTGTTTTATGGTTTCAAAAATCTATACCACGGCGAATTGAGTCGTCTATGATGGTTACCGGCCTTGCAGCTTGTACTGCGGAGGCAGCCGCTTCAACCTTTTTAGCTAAAACGGCGTAAGGCGCGGTTTCCTCGTATTTGTCCAGTGAGTCATCATATTTCCATAGACGTAGCTAAAACGATTGGTAAATATAATCACAGTAAAGACTTACCTGGAGATAGTGTGGATAAGGTTCGTCCCAATTGACTGCCTTGTATAAACGAGTGTAACTATAGTCAGGTCTTCTCTGAGCATGTCGTGCTAATCGATTCCAGCTACTTTCAAAGTCTTGAATCGATGAAGTGTTATAAGCGACCAACTCCAAGTTATCGCTGAATTCACCGGAAGCCACCCTTTTTCTACGTATTTTAGTACCTACAATGGCTCCCAAGACCGCTCCTGCACATATCATTACCATGTGTTGCTGTTTTAGCGTGGCATATGCATAGAAGTCTAGCAACTCCTCGGCGAAGTTCCTGGAGCAACGCGACACACGCGAAAAGATACTCATTGCGATATCATGTTTGTCTAATGCAAGGTAATATATTATTACTACATTTATTTCTGAAACCCGCGTTATTTCGCAGCGGGTATAGCTTTATTATGTGGCTTTTGTGTAGTTGGAAGGACTTGGCGCCTGCCATGTTATTAAACAACTCCGCATCGGCGTTGCTCATTTTCGAATTCTTCCAATAAAGCGACTCCATTAGCGTGATCTCGGAAGCGCTGAGGTATCTCAAATGTCCGTTCCTAGTTGATATGGGTACTTAAAAGACCGACACACCTGTCTCTTGGCATTTGTAAAGGCGTCAATGAATGCGCCACGAGATATTACATTAGCGCCTAGACTGCGTTTATACGGTATATCCATACCTAGGTCCCAAAAATCAATGCCTAAATGTAATGTGTACGATACAAGTCCACTTACCCTGGAAATGTAAAATAGCAGCCAGAGAGTACATTTGGAAAGTTCCTGATGAGGATACGGTATGGAATCCAGTTACACTGGTATACACACCGCCGGTGATAACTGTGTCATCTCAACAAATCAACGATTCACCTACAACCGATTTCACCGGCGACCAATTCTCTTCCTTGCCACACCTCCACAGAGTGTAATGTAGTACCTTCTACCTCGTAACGATGTTTTTGGTAGTACATTTGATTGAATTCACGTTGCATTTCGGGATACATCCAATTTTCACCGTGTTGGCGTACGATTCCTTTGATCACCTGAATATTATTAGAACTTTACATAACGGCCAAATGGTGTTATATAAATATATATACCTACTCGATTAAACACGGTATCCAGTGTTATTCTCATATGCTTCGCCGCATTCTTTCCACGCTTTGTCATACGTATATGTAAGGGTCTAAGGTAACAACGATCGGTATGCATTTTAGGTATCAGCAGTCGCTTATGATGATCCAGCGCTTCTACACTCACGGCGACTGTAATAAACCCTCTCGATGCTAAGCGATACATCAGTTCCCCTTCCACGTATGGTGACCAAGCAGTCTCACCTGAGACGTACATACGATTCTAGTGAGAGTCACCTACCATCAAGTCCTTCTTGTTGAAATATATCCAATGCATCGTCTAAGCTGCTATATGGAGTTATCAAGGGACTCAGATTAATGCGGCAATTTTCATCAGCCAAACGACGCAAAAAACAACATGCATCTATATCTCTTGCCAATTGCATCAGCCTGGAGTACCATGGAGCTTGAGTAAGTGTGTGGTTGTTCCAAATTAGAAATATTAGACCACGTACAAGCTGTTGCCTCAACACGGTACTATTGTTACCAAATAAGAGAATCTCTACCTTTACCAACTCACTCATAGTATCATGAGCAACCACAGCAGTTTGCGTGGCTTTAGAATCCTGTATGGCACTAACCAAGCGCCTCCAGCGATCGCTGTGCACAGAACTTGCAAAACATGAACCATGTTCCAAGACATCAGGGTCCAGCGACGGTATGTCTGTACACTCGAAGCAATGCCCTCTTAATTCCAAGTCAGTACGAGAGCTAGTCTCAATTAGCATTCTATCCCACTCTCGATTCTTTTGTTCCGCAAGCTCCCATCGAGTGACTGGTGTAGGTTGACCAGGGTAGAATCCATCATCAGGATCCGAAAGAAGTCCACCCATATCATCCATGTATAAAATCCTTATAATGTCGCATATTCATATGTAATATTAAATTTAATATGTGTTTTCATTTTAGGCTCCGCAAGGTAAGTGTGTACGGTTTGTGTCTAGGGGCTTGGGATACAACAACAAAGTTATACAGGGTCCATACTACATTCTATGTGCAATGATGTGGTACCATTGGTGATATACATTGGGTGATGGAATCTTCCGAAACACTAAGTGGCCTGCAGTTGGCCGGGTGTATCGTAAAGCGAGATTTTCAAACTGTCTGCCCATCGGACAACTCCGGGGGTGTATATCAATCGCGCGCAAAAAAGGCTAAGAAGGCTACCCATGTACAGGAACAATCGTTTTATCGCCCATTTGGCGACGACGTATCGGCCATTCAGCGTTACCTTGAAGTATCTCCCAGGGCAGTAGAGATTATTGACCTGCTGGCAATCGATGATGCATCCACCAGGAGAGTTGGATTGGCGTTACTGTGGTCTGTGTTTCACCATGCTCATCTAGAGGAGACACGTCAACATATTGTAGATCATGTACTCACTCGATTGGGTGAGCAGATGCCAGATTTGGTTACGCTTGGAGATATAGCTTTGCATTATTTACTTAATACGGTAATAGAATGCATAAGAATAGCTCCAGTGGATAAAGTGCGTGTATTTCTGTCAACATTCAGTTTCTACAAGTTTTTTGGTAAGAACAGTGTACCCAAAGGTGATTCAGAAGCGTTCTCCGTTGCCGCATTCCACTGTTATCTTGCGGAACATGGTGTCGTGGAAGATTTGGGAATTTCAAAGTTTGCTCCACCATCCCGCATCGTATTTGCTGAAGTTTCAGATCCAACTAAACTTGGATGCTCCAATTACAAGAAGCAACTGTGTATACTGCTCTTATTAGGGTTGAAAGGATTCAACATAATTAGCAAACAACAGGTTGTGCGTCAAGTTCTCACACATATTAAACAGGATGACATCATAGACGCTATATGTACCATTAGGCTGTTCATCTTGGTAATATCTAGCTTCATGAACGCTCACTGCGCCAGGATTGCACTCAGTCTCCGTGATCCACATTGGTCAGACGTCCCAGAACCTGTTATTATTTCGACCGCTTTGGCAATATCGAACGTCCTAGTTCGAATCTCATCGGAAGAAGCGACGGATCCTGAACACTTGGTACGCCTCAATGGCCTTGCTACAAGGATATGCACTGAATTTATCAATGAGCTGGAGAATATATGTGATGATTCTACGATGGCGTCAGTGCTTCTTAAATTGGATGCTACGCAATTGACTACAGTTGAGATTTTGTTACCGGTACTGCAGCGTAATGCCACTATAGGTCCCTTGTACATGCCATCTTTTAAAGTCAGTCACAATGGTCCATTAGAGTACATGACTCTATTGAAGCTGCTTACCATGTGGTTCCACCATGCATCTAGTTTGAAGGTCAAGGCGGATAAATGTATGCTTTATATACCGCCAATGTTGACACCCGTTTTTTTCAATAGTGGGTTACTCTCTGGCGATCAGATGACTACACGGGCTACATTGCGCATGTTATCTGAGTTGCTCAAATTCCTTGTTGGTTCCTTTGAGAACGAAGTTGACAGGAATATTCCAAGTGATATATGGAAGCGTATATCGGGTGTGATCCCCGATTTCAAAACTCTCGTAAATGCGAAGACAGCTCTGCGTACACGGCGAAATGAAGAAGGCGATATTATGATTAACATTAAGAACCATACTCGATCCATGGTATCCAGTGAGCTTGGTCTCGTGGTGACACACGAGAACAAATGGTTGATACTTGGAATCGACGCTGGAGTTGACCCACTTGCTGATTGGTTGGACTGCCTACATCTTTATGCCACTTTTGTGGGTGCTGGAGATGGCAAGAACATGTACGATCCATGCAAGTTATTGAAGGAAGATGTAATCGCGAGGAATATAGATGAAATAGCTTCTGTGCTAACTGCTACATCATATGATAATGACAAGTTTTTGAGAGCCTTAAAGCTAGATATGGCATTGATCGAGTGTCTGTACTGTTTGGGCATCGGTGAGGTATACTCAGGCGTTGCTCTTACCAAGGTGCAAAGCGTCTGTTTCGAATATATCCTAAAGCGATATGTTGAACTAAAGCTGGCATTCACTAGGCACTCGTGGGACTTGGCATCTGTAAAGGATTACTTGGATCGATGCCAGCGCTATCTAGTGCTTGTAGTCAACAAAACAGGGTTATTCTCTGAAGATACAGCACAATGGTTCCTTGTCATGAATGACTACAACGACTTTCACATTTTCCAACATTTGTTCCATCAGTGCTTGGAAAACCCTCTAGAAGCGTTGTTAGGCAGCCTGTCGTCAAAGGCGATGCCTGAAGCATTGATCAGCTACAAGTGTACCTCTTGCATGTTCATTCCGGAGTTCAAAGGTCCGTTGTTCCTACGTATGGTCTTTGAATTCTTGCTACACCTATCGAAAGATTATGAAAAGGATTTGCACTGTGAGGAGTGCAATATACGACAAGTGAACTTAGTAAAGGGATTTATGAAAAGGAGCGTGGATGCCTTAGATCCAGTATCTGCCGCCAAATATATAATCCAGGTCTGCCATAGCATTCGCCTCGGGCCATCTGCCATAACGGCTAAACGCATTATGCAAATGGTCATAGATAAGCATGAAATTAAAATGGAGCCGTTGGACATGGGAATAAATGTGAATGCAAGAAAGGAAACACCTGCTGTCGATTCTCCAGCTGTACAAGTGGAACTTGCGCACCAGTGCAAGCCAAACGACAACTACCTGGTTGCATGTAAAGCATTGATAGAGTCGATCCAAGGATATAATCAGGATGTTTGTAGAATTAAGCGGCTCTGTTCAGCAATTGTCAGCACACTCGACATCAAAGTCGCATCTGGGAATATCATTGAAAAAGGATATCCCACACAAAATATTCCACAATGGACCACTTTTGTTACCTTGGAAGATACAGTGCTTTATACATATCTGTTTTACATGATTACTAAAATAATGGATATTGGCAGTGTTCCTGCCGATTTGTCTTATCTTTTCCAGGATCTAAGTTTCGAAGACGAATTAAGGTAAGTGTGACACTAGTAGTAATTAATGTCAATACAGATGGGCCCAATTGTATTATTTGAAACTGCGCCTGTTTAACGCCAAGGATACAGGAGCTGAAGAACGCCTTGTAAAGATATTGCATCGCGTATGTACTGGTTCTGGTATAGAACCTGCTTCTAGAATACCGTTGGTTATTACCATGGCAATAGTGTCTACTGTGATACCAGAGGAGGTGTTACACAACGATGCGGCTATGCTTTTAGAGCAGGTTCTGGACTGTATTCACCTACCACTGGAATGTACCAACTGTAAAGATCTATTCTCATGTAATCTCGGTTATAGCAATGGCATGCTAATGATAGGTATACAGCTGGCCAAAATGTTACCGGAATCGCAAAATGTATTTGTTGCAAAGCTGATACAATCGCCACGGATACTCGAAATCTCACAATCGATTTGTGAATCAAATAGTTATAGGTATTTCCACGGCGACACTATTGAATCAAGTTTACTTCTATCGCATTTGAGGTTACTACAATCTTTGT
Organism: Babesia bovis T2Bo; assembly: GCF_000165395.2. Lineage (NCBI taxonomy): Eukaryota > Apicomplexa > Aconoidasida > Piroplasmida > Babesiidae > Babesia > Babesia bovis. The sequence continues at coordinate 1,471,222 of NC_010574.1, forward strand.
TGCTCCATATAGATACTTCAAAACTTACCCCTTTGGCGCTCAATCAAGTGGAGTTGTATCGCCTGTTAAATGCTGTTGCCGGAGTTTACAGGTGTTCATATACCGAATGTGACCAAGTATTGAAAGATTTAATAATCCGCATTGTTACTGTACTAGGGCATTTGGCAAATGATACAAGGTCGATCTACCTGAGGTTACCGCCTTTTAAAGATTTCGCATGTATATCAGAGCCTTCATGGACTGTAAACAATAGGGCGCCCAAGTCTAATGGTACACCAAGTACTGGCTGTACATGCAAAGCACCTTGTAATCATGATATTGTGAGCCATGGAATCACACGTGGATGGCCAACTATGACGCAAGGTTTTTCTATGATCTCTTCAAACTCTAATTGGTTATGCCTAGACTCTAAACGGGTATTGGCAACTTGTTTGTCGTTTCCATCTTGGGAGAAAAACAAAAAAGAAGGCTTGCATAGCATTTGTCGTAAAATAGCAATACTCTACCCATCGTCATCGCAAAGTTCAATCCATCGCAACGATACTATATTCAATACGCTTACAAGATTGAAGAAGTTCTTGGGGAACAACAGCAATATTCTAGAAAAGGTATTCTTAGGTGACCCTTATGTTTATGATGTATCATATTTGATACCTTTCTTCGTCAGTCGTTTGTGTTCCATGCTTCATGACCAACTATATCAATACAAGCATGAACTGGAAGATAGATTTAAAATTCTCAAGGAAATGGTAATCGATCCTAGTGAAGTGGCTGCCAACAGATTCAGCAGGACTGTATCAACAGCTGACGCCCGATGCGCAGGTGAAAGGCTATATTCGCAACTGGAAGGTTTGAATTTTGATATATCGATGGGCGAAGTATTTAGTCCTGTGTTTATGGAGCAAATAGTAAACAACGGGGTCCTAGAAATATGTATACTCGGATTGCTATCTAAATGTTGTCGTAAGGATGCTATTAAGGCTTTGTCCCTTATTATAAAACTTGTGTACAATATGATAGATGCTGCTATTGTGCGCTCCGTAATTCCTGAAAGGCCTGGCCCTTATAAACTAAGAAGGATAGGGCTATTTGGTATACAGCAGGTGCATTCGCTTTTGTGCTTTTTACAAAGATGCAAATATTATGCAAATGATGGCGATCCTGCTCTACTCATGGTCCTTGCATCCAACATGGTACGCCATATTACCAATCCTGAGGACCGCTTATATCAGCTAGGAAATAGGTTTTTTATCGCAAAATATCAGCCTAAGATGGATGAGGTTCCGTTGTTTTTTGAATGTTTTAACGTGCAGGGAGCCGCTGACAGAGTGCATTTCCTGACGTTCATATTGCAAGTAATATTGAGTTCTGCGCATTTACTAGCTGACAACAATGTTTTCATACGTCGCCGAGTAATTCAGCAATTAATGTCATTTGCATTCGTTGATACAACGCGTTTTGAACATAGGGTACAAATAGCAGAATTCCTATATCGGAATGTTGAAGTCAACCCAACCGTTGTTTATGAGCTATATGCATCAGGTATCGCACCGTGGATCAGTGCCATGTCTACATGGCTGACTGGAATAAACTTCTCAGAAGCTAAAATGGTGGTATTTAGCACTATGTTACTGTCTTCTCTAACCCAATTGATTAGGTCTCTAGGGCGTGCAATCTGTACTCCATTCAAAGAAAATGTTATTGAAAACGATTCGAGGCAAGCATCTAAAGGAGTTGATAATGATCAGGAACTGGTGAAGAATGATTCTGGGACTAGTGCAACAGATGAAAACGTTAGAGAAATAGTTACCACAGTTGAAGCGCTAAAACGAATAGCAGAAGGATGGTCGCACATATTAAGCTATATACCGAAAGATAAAGTGGGATGCTTGCAAATTGAAGGATACATGGAATATTATCTGATTATGGAAGAAGTGATGGCTAACATTCGTTACCGTTTTGCAAACGAATCAGGTGTTTCTAATCACAGAGTCAATAAACTATCGTTGGTAACCATGGAAATGGCAAATGATGCTCTCAGAAAATTTAGATTGAACATCTCTGAAACCAACTAAGGTCTAATGGATGTCTATGATCTGTGACATTATACTTAAATAGCGTGAGTTTTATATTACAGTATAGTCGTCTTCCCTATAGCAGGTTTTATTTTCCCTAGAATCTCGTAGGCTTTAGCATGTCATTCCATTGACGGCGCAAATTTGATGGCCTCTGTAAATTGAGTGTGATACTTGCTCTAACACGCCCTTCTTTATCGAGACAACGGCACATGAGCTCTACTGAAGAGTATCGTATATGATCCCGGTTACTCGTTGACGTATGGAAATCCGCAACCTTTATATGCCGCCCTTCCAATGCTCTGGCCAGTGGTTCGAAATCAGATAGTGGCACCACGACCTCCTTATCTTTGTGAAGCATCTCACTGAAGCAGTTGGGTGGCTCCAGCACGAAACCTTCAGGACAGTAAAATCCAACAGGACTAGATAAGTAAGGATTGACCTTGCAATGCGTAACCTTCCGACCTCTCCCTTCTTGTTTCAACTGAAATCCAGTGTCTCTAAATAAATCGGCACTATCAACACCACAACCATAGGTATAGGGATCTGTAGGCATAATGTTGAACCCTACTTTCAGTATTCCGTTGACAGCGACTTCACCAGGAACACCATTGACTTTCCAGTTGTAAAACATAAATGGTGTGTTTGATTTCAAAACTAGCAATGCATCATCAGCATACTTGACTTTGTAGACCATTTTATCTTTAACCTTAGTGTATGTTATATCAACTCCCCTGGAACCAATAAAATCCTTGATTGGGGTAGGCGGGTTCGATTCTACAGGCAATCCATTGAAAGCGGTGGTATCAGGATTTGTTGGTCTGAGTTGACCTGTGACCTTTCTTCCACGAGATAGAAACACCTCACCGTCCGGAACATACTTTACCGTAATATTGTTACCAGGATTCATGTTCATTATCACCTCCTTGATCGTTGGCATCAGATCCGCCTTCATATTATTGGTTTGTTTCGATGCATTAACTACAACATTCCCTAGCATGTTTACATATAGGATTCGCGTTGTTTTGTCATAAGCACCAACGCATGCGCAACTCAAGTCAACAGAATTAGGAAGTTGGCCATCATGCACTTTAAACAGTCTAAATCTCGTGGAAAGTGTACTTGCAGGATTAGCGTTTGCAGCGAATTTTGGTATATATGGCGTGATTGCTCCGTTGTAATCTGATAATTCTTCATCAGAGAAGCATTCACCTGGGTCTAAACGTTCTCCAGCCTTACAATATATACCAAAAATCATCCCAGGTTCAATGTCAACAGAACATGAGGCAATTTGCAGATTTAAAATATTTGGAATTATAGGCCTACTGTTTTTAAACAACATATTATTTCCTGTCTCACAACCATATGCCATAGGGTATACAGCTTCGAATTTGATAGTGACCCATTTGTAAACTGGAGCATTGCTACCATCCTTGGATTGATACTTGCAAGCAAAGTTGAGACTAAAGTTCTCAGGATCCTTAGCCATGATCAATGTATCCACAGTCCTAGAAATCTTCACAGAAACTGGGACGTCCTTGGCCTTCTTCACCTCAAAATTCAAGTCGCTGCTACGATAGAAACTATGTGAAGCCACCTCCTTCTCAACAGCACTGGTGAAATCGTTGCCTTCCGGTGGCAGCAACATCTTGCTCACAGGGTCACTGGGATACATTGTATGTTCCACATCTTCGTCCCTACCATTGCCACAGGTTATCACCACCTCCTTTGGACCTGCCACAATAACCTCGTTAACAGAAAAATCGTCATACTGCTTGTTATTATGCGACAAATCTAAATGAATGCTTGGGGTGGCAGTGGCTATTAAAAGATTTTTGCAAAAAACTATAAAGCATGCCAACGCTAGCCTATTTAATGTGTTTTGGATATCCATGTTAGGTATTTAAATTCTACAATAAATTCGATTAATGGAGTGTTTAATTAGTGCCACCATAACTATATTATTTTCTTTGATGAATCATCTGTGATCTTCAAGGCCGCTTATTATTGCAGTGGTGCATCAATATGGAATATATTGGCTCATAGGTCATCTTCCTATTTTACAAGGTTCCTATGGGATGCTCTTGAGGATCTCCATATATACATGATCTGTGGCGTTGTCTTATGTGCCAAATAAAAGAAATTCGTACCTAGAATATGAACGCATGTGAAATGTGACATTACTTTATGAGCTTAGTAACCATAGACTTTGAGAATGTGAAATCTCTTATGAATTCCTCAGAAACATTTGTCATTAAAATAATTACAAAGATTAATTTGGATTACAGCCACTTATAGATGTGGTTTAATCAGCGTACTCCTCTATAACCTCAGAATCCATGGGATTCCTAAGGTCGAGCACTATTCTTGCTCGCACTTCACCATTCTTGTCTCTACATCTACAACTCAACATATCCTTGTTATATATTATCTCCTTTTTCATTTTCTTTGGCAAATTAAAATCGACGATTCTTATGTTCTTCGACTCGACGGTTCTGGCAAGAGGTGCGAAATCAGATAATTTTACCTTTTCATTATTTGTTGCATTAATCATCTCTTCAAAACAATTGGAAGGTTCCAGTGTATGATCTTTGGGGCAGTAAAATCCAACAGGACTAGTTAAATAAGGATTAACCTTGCATTCAGTCACATCTTCATCTTCTGTATTTGTTGATAGTTTAAACCCATCCTTTCGGAATAGGTCAGCACTATCAACACCACAACCATAGGTATAGGGATCAGAAGGTAATATATTGAGCATCAATGTGAAAGTATATTCCCTTATTTTGGTTGTAAACAGTGGAGTTAACAACCATTGAATATACATAGAAGGCGACTCAGTTTTAGCAACGAGAGTAGAATCCTTTTTATAGTTGAACGTATATTTCATTTTTCCTTTATACTTCGTGTAAGATATTCCCACGCCATCATAGCCAATAAACTGACGAAGCCTTGAGAGAACAAACGGGGATGAACCCAAACTATAGTAAGCATTATATGTTAGATTTGACGGGAATATTCTACCAGACACCATACCAAATGAACCCAGTTTAAATGTTCCACTTAAAGGAATATTAAAACCATTTTTAGATCCAGGTTCCAAATATTCCATCCTATGGAATACACTCGCATCATTTTTATCAGCAGTACTCAATAAACGATAAAAATCAATACTTTTGTTAACCAATTTCTTTATTGTTATTTTACGAGTTATTCTTTCCTTATTCTGACAATAACAATGAATATTTATATTCTTTACAATCTCATTGGGCGACACCTGGAATAGTTTAAACCTCGGGGATAATCTGCTCATACTTCTGTAGACAGTTGGAGACCATGGTAAAGAATAAGAAGAAATAGCATGGTTCATCTTCTTGTAGTCATCATCATTGATACAATTTTTAGGCCAAATCCGTTCACCCTTTTCACAGAATATACCAAATAACATGTTCGGTTCAAGTGTGATTAGACACTCCTCTTCTACATCATCATGATTCAACCAATCTAGTTTCGGTATTGTGTTTTTAAACAACATATTATTTCCTGTCTCACAACCATATGCCATAGGGTATACAGCTTCGAATTTGATAGTGACCCATTTGTAAACTGGAGCATTGCTACCATCCTTGGATTGATACTTGCAAGCAAAGTTGAGACTAAAGTTCTCAGGATCCTTAGCCATGATCAATGTATCCACAGTCCTAGAAATCTTCACAGAAACTGGGACGTCCTTGGCCTTCTTCACCTCAAAATTCAAGTCGCTGCTACGATAGAAACTATGTGAAGCCACCTCCTTCTCAACAGCACTGGTGAAATCGTTGCCTTCCGGTGGCAGCAACATCTTGCTCACAGGGTCACTGGGATACATTGTATGTTCCACATCTTCGTCCCTACCATTGCCACAGGTTATCACCACCTCCTTTGGACCTGCCACAATAACCTCGTTAACAGAAAAATCGTCATACTGCTTGTTATTATGCGACAAATCTAAATGAATGCTTGGGGTGGCAGTGGAACATAGAGATGATGTTGTTAAGAAAACACTTAGGAATGTTATCGAGAATATATTAAGTAAGTTTAATTGCGACATTTTCAATATGGAAGGTTAATGAATCTTTCTTTACAATAACATATATGCTGATAATTTTACTATAATGTCGATTTAAAACAACCATGTTGTTGATTCATGGCTCAACGTGCTTTTTGAGCCTAGACAACATTCACGTCAAGTTTGTTATATCTTTAACTATCATAATGCTGTTTATAGGTAGGCTGCATATTTAACTGAATAACAAATAAATGCCATATATTATTTCCAAATTTTGGAATCAATATTTTCTAGAATCTATATTATTAAGGATATCTTTCATCAATGAATGTGGTTAATGGCAATTTTAGTGTTCATTATAATATTAAATTATTGCAACTATATGATTCAAATTCTCGGGGAAATAAAAAATGATCCAAAAGATTGAATTCAACTGAATAACAGTATAATCAGTAAATCATTTTTACAAGAAGTTTTGTTGATTTTATGAATCCACTCAACAGAACATATTATAATCATTCAACATAATATCGATGGATAATGTTTCCATTTCATGCATAGAAGTACTACCATTGATTCGTTTAGAGGTACCCTGAATGTAAGAGGATTGTATAAATGCGCATAATTACATTTTATTGGCAATCATAGTAACGATTTTTCAGGCATAAGAAGTCTGATATCAGAAAGAAGGTAGCTCTACCCTTTCGTTATAACTAAAGCATGGACAATTTTCTACCGTTTAATTTACGGATTCCATAAATTTAATGACATAAAAATGTTAATAAAACTAACCTATAATCAATAATAGTGATATCAGTAGTATAGTTTAAATTTACAACAGCAACTTCTAATAAAAACATTAACCGGATATAGCCCTCCATAAAAAAGCTTCGTTTTATATGTTGCCATAGCGATATGTCAACAAATATCAACACAATAACATTATCTCATTTTATCGCATTATAGTACAAGTATTTTACCAGAAGATGGCTGGCCTTTTGGGGTTCTAAGTATCAATTACAAAATAATCCTAATGACGGCATTTATATCTTTACGTTTATGGTTCAATGCATATATAATGATGCCTGGGATGGTTATAATCTCCTATGTAGATGTGGCCTAAAGAAAATAAATTTTTACATTAGGTTACAAAACTGTTATTATACATATTACGTGTTGCATCGGCAAACAGATTACTAGGCGTATTCACCAATAACTGCAGGGTCCATTGGGTTACGGAGATCAAGGGTAATGACAGCTCGTGTGTTACCCTCTTTGTCAATGCAGCTGCATTTTAGTTCTGTATCAGTGTATTTTGTGTCCTTTTTCATACGGGGCGACATGTGGAAGTCTGCAACCTTCAAATTCGTACTCTCAACCGACCGGGCAAAAGGTGCGAAATCAGATAATTTTACCTTTTCATTATTTGTTGCATTAATCATCTCTTCAAAACAATTGGAAGGTTCCAGTGTATGATCTTTGGGGCAGTAAAATCCAACAGGACTAGTTAAATAAGGATTGATCTTGCATTTTGTAATGCTAACGTGTTCCTCTTGCTTAGATATTTGGAAGCCATCAGTCCTGAACAGGTCGGTGCTTTCCACTCCACAACCATAGGTGTAGGGATCTGTTGGCATGAGGTAAAATAGGAGTCTCATGTTAGCGTCTACCCGAACGCCATGGTGACGTTTAAGAACCCAATCATAATATAAGAGAGGAGTGTCTACCTTAAGAACCACGATACCGTTGCTTCGGTAAATGAGACTACGAATTCTATCAGGACCCATGACTTTAGTCAATACGTCGAAGTGCTTTGATCCAAAGATATCATTGAAATGTAAAGCGTCATTATACCTATAAGGATTCCCCGTGTATATTTTTTGAAAATTAGTAGGTACCATCCTCTGTCTGACTTTCCCTAACAGTCCAACATCAAGCCAATCACGCCAAGGTGCAACAACGTGGTACATCATCCCTGGATATAAGTTGTAGACGACGTACCTTGTTTCCTGTGGATGAGTTACATGTTGCGCCATATATTCCTGCGGCAGGATATGACTATGGATATGGTTCACTATGCTGAGTACTTTTGTAGATCCTTGTGGACCTTGGCAGTAACAATGGTGATAGAAATGTGTTCTGACTCCCTTATCTGACACTACAAATAGTTGAAACCTAGAATTTATCTTCCTACGACTATCGTAAAATTCGGTTTCATTTGCATAAGGTGTAATGTCACCATTCAACTCTTGCAATCTTTTCCCGGGAAAACAGTGATCAGGCATTAATTGCTCCCCCGGTTTACAATATATACCAAAAATCATACCAGGTTCCAAGGTTAATGAACAATCAACTCTGTCAACGTCTGAAACTTTAAACCCTGGTACAAATGGTGCTGTGTTTTTAAACAACATATTATTTCCTGTCTCACAACCATATGCCATAGGGTATAGAGCGTCAAATCTTACTTTCAACCACCGGTAAAATGGTTTCTCATTTTTATTCCTTGGCATATATTTACAAGCAAGGTTGAGACTAAAGTTTTCAGGATCTTTGGCCAACAGAACTCCATTTATACCGTAATGTATATTTATATAATTATCTTCATGGCCACCTCTGGAAAACTTTATAGTTAACCCATCACTTCGAAATCTATCCCGTAAAGCAACCTCTTTCAGAACAGCAGATTCAAAATCTTCGTCCTCAATGGGCAACAATAATCGCTCTTGCGGATTGCTGGGATACATTGTATACGCACCTTCGGGATCTTTACCTGATCCACATACAAAACTTAAATGAGCACCTGGTGCCAAATATGTTTCATCTTTTACAAAACTTTTGTCATCCCTTAAAGAAGGAAGTGATGGTGGGTTTACTGCACCGGCTAACCATCGTGGCATGCTGCTATATATGGTAAAGATGGTAACACCATATACCAACAATGGTATGTTGGAAACGCGAAGTTGTTTCATTGTTGCTAAATTAGACCACCGTCCATAGAATCATACCAAAATGTAGTTTGAGTGTTGTTTGAATCCTTGTTAGTATGTTTCATTTAGCGGATTCGAAATTGAACATTCACAGTTGAGTCTAGACATGTGATTTATAGCATGAAGTTACCACAATGATTTTGTGTCCTACTATAACAGATATTAAAACTATTCGCAGCTTGTTGGTTTTTAAGTCGCGATTGAAGTATATAACAGGCATATCTGCTTTTATCATTATTATTTTAAATAACTATTAATTTTATATAGGGAAGAGCATATTATTTTATACTCTTACTCGTTGCGAAATATGGCGTGTCCATGCTCATCGCTGTTTTAATGAAGTTTATTTAGAATTCATGATACTATATTTATCAAGCACACCGCATGCTAACAAATGTGCCTGATATGTAAAGCCAATCCCTATCATTTTGTATTTATTAAAATGCTTTATTGATGTTCCCCAGTTGCCTTGTCCTCGGTTTACGAAGGTCTAGAGTTATGCTGGCATGTACTTTCCCTTCTCTATCGAGACAACGGCACATGAGCTCTACTGAAGAGTATCGTATATGATCCCGGTTACTCGTTGACGTATGGAAATCCGCAACCTTTATATGCCGCCCTTCCAATGCTCTGGCCAGTGGTTCGAAATCAGATAGTGGCACCACGACCTCCTTATCTTTGTGAAGCATCTCACTGAAGCAGTTGGGTGGCTCCAGCACGAAACCTTCAGGACAGTAAAATCCAACAGGACTAGATAAGTAAGGATTGACCTTGCATTTAGTTACAGGCACTTGATCATATTCGAATGATAAGAGAAATCCTTCTTTATGAAATAGATCAGCACTATCAACACCACAACCATAGGTATAGGGATCTGTAGGCACTATATACATAGCCAGCGCTAAACCTAAATGCGTACGAGCATTGTTTCTGCTGTCTAGCATAACCCAACCGTATGAAATTACTCTGTCAGGCTTTTTTAGAACGACAATGCCATTATCGTCGTATACAAATCTATAACTTACACCATTGTACAGTTCTGTTCTTCCAACGTAAAACCCTTTACTTCCAATAGCATCGCTCAACGGTATCTCAACTAGTTTACCGTCATCAGCAATCATTCCAATATCCTGTACGGCATTCTTAGGTGATATCCAACCATATGCCTCTTCACCATTGCGTAGTTTTATTGAACTGTTGTTAACCAAAAATGTAAGATGCATTCCTGGGGAAAGTATATATGATAGTAAATATGGTGGCTTGTTCAAACTTACAATGCCACGATTCACCAGATTCATAATGTTTACTTCTGCATTCTTAGGCTTTTCAATTATTAGCTTTTTTGTCATTTTTCCGTTCCTATCGACGCACGAACAGGATATAGGAGCTTTTTTGTCAAAATCATGGCTAAGCTTGATAAGCCTGAATCTTTCCGGGAATTCCTGATACGGAAAATCGGGGTCAATATAACTCTTATTGAAGCGGATGGTGAATCCTTGGGCATCTAAAACAGCTTCTTGGAAACATCTTGAAGGATATAAATGGTCTCCTGGCTTACAATAAATGCCAATAATCATATTTGGGATGGGGTCTATATAGCAGAGTCGCCTTTGACGTTTGATACTGATTGATTCATCCTCTTGTGGTATGCCATTTAGAAACAGAGCACTATCACTACTCTCACAACCATATGCCATGGGATATACGTCATCAAACCTTACTTCTAAAAATTTGAAACTAGCTGGTTTTGTATCATCATGAGGTTGGTACTTACAAGCGTAGTTGAGTGTAAAGTTATCTGGCCTTTTAGCCATGATAACGGCACTACTTGGATATTTAATTCGTAATCTCGTGCCATTGTGTTCATCCTCGTACGACGATATGATATCTACATCACTACGAAATATATTGTGGTTAGGAAGTTCATGAGCAAGTCCTTTTGTTCCTTCGTACTCACCTTGAGATGGTAAGGTGTATTTTAAGGGGTTTTTTGGAAAACGTTCAACGGTTCCGTTTTTGAATATATCATCTGATCCACAAGTGAAAAACAAAGTATCTCCCTTTTCAAGTCGAACCACTTGATGTAGATTGTCACCAGGATTCAAATCAGTTTCATTGGAGAAGAAGTCTACCCTATTGGTTTTCCCTGTTTTTTGTGACGTTGTTACATGAGATAGAGTGATATTTTCTACATTGGAAATCTTTAGCAATGTGAATAACAAGGAAAATGTAAATAGGCTTAAATATGAGCCATTTTGGTGGAGTTGTGACACCATGTTGCAAAAACATGTTATGAAGTTGTGTCCTGTAGCATAATATGTGAACAATTAGGTACCATGAAGATTTAAATCACCTGTTGCGATTCATGTTGTGTAAGGAGTCAAAATTTTTCGTAGGCTATTAAAAGAAAAAATCAAAACAATCAATCCAATTCGGATTTTAATAGTAATGTTTATGATTCTCTAAGAGCCAGATTTCGTCCAATGGGATGATGAATTGTCTATACTCATTGGGACGTATTTTAGAAAATACATCATAGTCACTTGAACCACCACGGTACTACATTCGGCATGTTGTATTCCACTGCTGAGCAATTTTTATGGTTGCTTATAGCAATTTTGCTAGACTGCTAAAGAATGGCATATGATCATATGAGTTATATTTAGGTATAGTCAAAACGACATCTTCATATTCTTCAATGCCACACGCATGTATGTTCGGTTTATGCATTCGACGTAATTTTCCAGCTTGAATTTAGATACATTGATTTTAACATTGACATAAACTGTAGTTAAAGAGAGTAGCTTTAACGTTAAAGTGCCAGGGATAGATAACCGGAAATAACAGACTGCTTGTAAGAAATAGACAAGAATAATCTATTATAAGCATGCAGATATCAAACATAAATTGTCTTCCTCAACATATTGCTCGTTTTATAATGATTTGCTATGCTCGTATGCTGTCTGGCCATACACTAATAGAAAGGGCAATATTTGCACAGTTACAGTTGAATAAATGAATATTTTACGTAAGACTAATTACTACATATTACAATATTGCCTTAACTTTTACAGCTATAAATGGGCATTTGTAAGTTTTTAATCTTCTTATTTATCACGTGGCCTACCTAGGTCAATGGTAATAGTGGCCATGACGGTACCATCTCTACGACGGCATCTACATTGTAAAGATTCTTCTAAATATTTTTTCGTATATTTCACCGATTTAGGACCGGTGAAATCAATGATCCTTAAATTGGGGGAATTTAACACACGCCCTTGAGGAGCATATTCATCTAAGCGAACTACGTGATTAGTGGAGACCAAATACGCACTATTAAAGCAATCCGCTGGCTCTAATACATACTGCTTTGGGCAATAGAAACCTATTGGGCTATTTTTCCAGGCATTCAAAGTACATTTGACTTCTGTATGGTAATGTGCTCCTTTTTGAATATGTTGATTATTAAATACAACTCCTTTTGTATTGAAAATGTCCGGATTCTCTGCACCACATCCATATGTATAAGGATCAGTTGGTACAATGTCAATAGTGATCATCGTATTCTTTTTCGTCAGAGGTCCCGAAAATCGGTCATAGTATTCATAAAGATAAGATAGACTGGCAATCCGTCGCTTCATAACAATAACAGAGTTTTCAGTAGTAGAGAATTCAAAGGTGTAGTTGTTAATGTTTTCAATCTTGTTCATTTTTAATCCAACATATCCTATTATACGATTGATCCTTATTTCTCTTAAGTGGGACATGTTCGTAGTAGGGTTGTATGCTACGACACCAAAGTTTTCTGGATATAATAACAGACCACCAGCATCATTTCTATGATTGGCAATGCCATCCGATTTTGGAATGATAATTTTAATAACTTTATTAGTTGACAACGTTTTACGACATACCTTACGGGGCCAATTTCCATATCTGCGGTATATATCCATAATTTGGACAAAATCGCACGTTTCCGTTTTTCTTAGGTTAACCTTCATGATTGATGTGATTTTATCGTCTTTGTTTCTGCATTGGCATGAAAAGGACATATCATGATTAAAAGCCTTGGGACTTAATTTCATAAGCCTCATATTACCATCAATCAGGTTGTGAGGGAAACTGTACTCCCGAAATTGATTGAACATAATTCTCTTACCATCCATCCCTATTACCTGACGGAAGCAGTCATCAGGGTATACATAATCATCCTTTGAACAATATATACCTAGTATCATATTTGGTTCTGCTTCTATTTCACATTGAGCCGCTTCTAAAACTTTATCATGTGGCGTATCCGGGCCTATGGGTATTGAATTTTTAAACATATGATAACCAGCGCTGCCACAGCCATATGGTATGGGTAAAACATTTTTGAAGTTGATTTGCAACCAACGGAATTTTGCTGAGCCATTTACATCTGAAGGTATAAAAATACACAGCAGATTCAAGCTAAAATTCTTATTGTCTTTCGCTACAATTTTGGTGTCACGGGCGTAATCGATGAGCAGGTGGTCAAGTCCCATACTTCGGAAGGTACTTATCACCAATTCCCTATCCGAACGGTAGATGGTGTGATTAGGATAAACACGATTTGATGCTACATCTACTGGTTCATCCCCTTTCGGAAGTAGAATATGGGTTTTGGGGTTAGAGGGATGTAACATAAATGTTCCCATAGTAGAGGACGCTTCTTTTCCACACGAATATTTCAAAGAGTCTCCTGGGTATAAATCTACAACTCGTAAAATATCATCCTCAGGCTCGAAATCTTCCGGCTTAACATACTGGATTGTTTTGGCTTCGAATACATACTCATTTACGGCTCTGAATGCATTAGTGATTGTATCATTAATACCCTTAGCGGCATACACTCCGTCCGTTGCATTGTGGAACAGTGCCAACGCAACAGCAGCTGTAATCAGCGTGGTATTGTGTACGATATTTCGCTTCATTTTGTTTTTATTCTTCAAAGTCTTATGTAATGCTACAGTATGAGTGCATAATGATTAGTGCCATTAGATTTAACGATTCTAGATATGATAAAAGGGCTCATTAGTGATCATTGTAATGTTTCAGAGTCTGATGGGACGTCATTTATTCGCTAATCAGCGTGCTGTTGAATCTAAGACAGAGAAGTAGACTGCTTGTTTAGGCAAGCATAATTAATGCCTATTATATATTGACAGAAGAGTCTGAAATACACACAGAAATAATATTGGAGTTTGTAATGTTAAATACCTTTATCCGCAGTCTAATAATTTTTTAGTAGACTCAACCGGTAACATCGGTGTGACATATAGAACACATGCCGTTAATTTTAAACATAGAAGACTATTAATCAACTGTACAGCAACCAAAAGGGCCTTATATGTGCTATTTCCCTAGAATAACAGTACTTATATGATGCTTGAAATAAGAAATTGCATGGAATCCATTGGAAATGGTATATAACGTGATTTACTGAAGTTGAAACATAATGTGTACATCACGTAATTTTGAATTAAATTGGGCCATATACTCATCAAATGTAATATAACGCATAATGAGAGAAGACATTGTTTTTACACTATCATAGTTCAAGTCTTTGATTATAATACCCACATTAGGTCATTCTCTTACAACTGGAATGAATATCAATTTTTGTAAAGTGTGCATTGACTCATAATGTCTCATCATATAATGCAAAATTGCCATCACTTATTAATACGTGGAATACACATTATAAATGTGTGTATGATTTTGTCGGTAACAGATTGATTTCAAATTTCTGCAATGTATGAAAAACGTTTTATTGATCACCTTGATGCCAAAACCACTGGGAATCTGTTATTTCTTACGATATACATCCTTTTTAGAAGTCCAATGCCTGACTAAGATAGATAACAACATTATTGTTTGCATTTAATCTGTTCATGATACAATATTAGTGGAATGTGTGTGGTCTTTGGATTCTATGAGGACGATTAACATTGGTTCTATCTATATCGTATATACACACATAAAATGGTAATAAGAAAAAACACACATTACATGATCTAATGTTACACCATAAGTGTAAATTTTCAATATTGTTTTATTATATCATTTTTTAATCTATAAAAGAAGAGATACCCTGTGATGTCTACGACCAATTGTGGCCAAGGGAGTTAATTCGGATTCCACACTACATATACGCCTCCGAGAAGCGTCAATCGGGACACATGGATTTTGATAATTGTATCGTCATTAAATAGGGTTCTTTTTTACTTTAGATATCCTAGTTTATTATCGATACGTCCCCATACATTTGCATCTCTTAAGAAATGGAATTACAGCATCAACCCTTGTTTTAACCGTTTCAAAAGTAGTTACGCTAAATAGGTGCTTAGCATGGAGGAGCGTAAAAATCACAATAAATATAGGCGTGATAAGCCATGGGATGATGAAACAATCGACCACTGGAAGGTTGAATCATTCACTGAGGAAGATAACAAGCCACCTCTTTTAGAAGAAAGCTCATTCGTTACATTATTCCCTAAATATCGTGAGAAATATATACAATCAATTTGGGGTGATGTTAAGCGCGCGTTGGGGAATTATCACATAAAATGTGAACTTGACCTTGTCGAGGGCTCAATGTCAGTGTTAACGACGAAAAAGACATGGGACCCTTACATCATTATAAAGGCGCGTGATATGATAAAGCTGATTGCTCGCAGTGTTCCATTTCACCAAGCCAAGCGCATTCTGGAAGACGGGGTCTATTGTGATATCGTAAAGATTGGCGGCATGTTGCGTAACAAGGATAAATTTATTAAACGCCGTCAAAGATTGGTAGGTCCGGGAGGTTCTACTTTGAAAGCATTGGAATTACTGACTCAATGTTACATCCTGACTCAAGGTCAAACTGTATCCATCATCGGTTCTATAAAAGGTATCAAGATTGCCCGGCGCATCGTTGAAGATTGCATGAAAAACATCCATCCAGTTTATCATATCAAAGAGTTAATGATCAAGAGGGAGTTGGAAAAGGACGAAAAACTAAAAGGTGTAAGTTATATCTACGATTGAATATGCTAGGGAGTTGTACAATTTGTAAATGTAGTTCTATCCTGATAAAAACAATGCACATTGATGTGATATCTTCTGTTTTTGACATTATATGGTTCTGTATATTTTGCGCCTAATATGCTAGTTGTGGTATCCATAATATGTATATATACTGTGCCTTACACTTGTGTTTAATTTGTTATATTCTTTTAGGAAAACTGGGATCGTTTCTTACCACAGTTCAAAAAGCGTTCTGTGAAGCGTCGTAAGACACAAGTGAAAAAGAAGAAGTCTAGCGGCTTGCTATTACCTGAACAGACTCCACGTAAAGAAGATTTGCTTCTGGAGTCTGGAGAGTACTTCTTGCTGGAAGAGGAGAGGCAACGGCGTAACCGTATGAATAAGTTGGCTGAGCAACATTCCAAAGGATTGGAAAACCGTAAAAAGAAAGCGGCTGCATACGACCCGGAACAGAATACTACTAGTGAATCCGTTGAAGAAACGCCCAGTGCTCCAAGCTCGGAGGATACTCTGCTTCATGTGAAGCCAAAGAAGAAAAAGAAGACATCGGTCTTCATTTAAGTTTAATAATATCGCTAAATTATTAATGTCTATAAAGTCTTCTAAGACGTTGGTCACAGGGTGTGGAGTGTACTTTATGCCACGCACCCTTATATTAAGCTCAATATTAATTTAAATAGATAGACCAAAATGCGGTAAAAATGGCGCATAATCATGCCATTTCAACGATGGCCGCTATGGCTTCGCGGAACACAAAAGCCGCTAACCGTGCTAAGGCTTCAATGAAGCGTTTTCGTACGGCTGTAACAAAGATTCTGAATGAGGTATGTATACCATTTGTATATAAACGCTATATGTTACAGGTTGAAGAATCAGACGCGGATACTTTGGACAGCGTCAGTGTGTAGGTGGCTCTGATCATTTCGTAATCTGACGACAGAGCTGACGCCATTAAACGTGTAAAGGCAGATGCCACTGAAGTGCTTACGGACTTGCATGGGTATTCCGAGGAGATAACTGCAACGAAGGTATACTATATGCCAAGATCCATCATCATTATTAGGCATCTGATGAGCTATATAACTCCTTGTTAACGGAGCTAAAGGGTTACTTAGATAAGATTGATGCCGTGCAATCTCGTTTATCTATGGTAGAATCTGATCCTAGTGAGGCTACTGCGTCTAATGAGACTCCAACAGTAGTAAAGAGCGTGAAAATAGCCTCAAGCCCTCGTGAAACTGCTCAAAGTAGCAATGTACAAAGGCAGCTACAGCAGCAATTGGCTCCTCCTAGGTATGAGCAATATGCGATCGTTTATATTTATTTACAGTTTCATATCTCCAATTGATTCCACCATTTTCAACGAACGTTCTGAGCAGATCAGTCATTTACGTTCAAGTGTCTACGACATCCATGACATATATGTTCAAATTGGCGATATAGCAGAGCAACAAGGAGACCAATTGGGTATGTGTACATGCATAATCTAATATAGTGGCATACAGACAACATCGAGATGAACATGATACGGACGCTTGGTGACACACTGGAAACCAATGTAGCTATACAAAACACGGCTGATCGTGAAAGCACATCATGGAGGCACAGATTTGTGATATGTGTATTGCTACTATGCTTGATTGTCATCATTTTCAAGTATCGATCTCTTTGAGTTCCCAGTGGCAACTACTGGAACATTGGCACCAATTAAATTACAACAATGCAGTTTTAATATGGAAATTATTTGTGTCTGTGCGATTTTATCCATATTGTTTATTTTCCCCCTTGGGGGAGAATTATGTGTTATAAATGGTAACACAACTATCCCATCATTTTACAGAAGCATCCTATAAGTCCAAAAATGGCTTAAACGGTTAAAACAACTTTAATATGCGCCTTGGGTTTTCTTATGATATCGCATCTACCTTTCGCACGAAAGAGTGGCTTTTTAATGAACCCTCCGTTGGTTGCTGTTAATTCTCTAAATTTGGGGGCCAAAGGTACATTATCATCACCGTACATCCGTTGAGCATTGGTTAGGGCAGATTTAATTAGCTTGTAAATAGCTACTGCGTAACGATTAGCTCCCCGTTGTGCTAAATCGCCCATGGCAACCATTACAGGCAGTTTTTTTATTTGTCTGAATATTTTGTTAACTTTAATGGGCGATAATAGCTGCCAACGTGCAACTGCTTGGACTCTTCTTTCAAGCTGAATCTTGTCTAATCTGCCGCCCTTATGTCGCTTACGATAAGGCCAATTATACTCACGTCGATATGCTTCATCAAGCATGATCTTTTTCCACTGCTTTAACGAATTAGCCACCATACGATCACATGGACTATCTCCTTTGTAATTCCTTCTAGGAAATGGTGAGTTGATTCTTTGAACCTATGTAATATAACCAAGGGTAATAACACTACTTACTATTTCCATTTTCTTGGATCTTGAGGTACGTAAAATAGCGCCCAATGGCTGGATCCCATGATTACCTGAATCATTGATCACAAATGCAATGATATGGACAGATGTGGCTAACTGGAAAACCCAAATCCAAGAATGCATTGCATTTTTCTTAGAACGCAACGAGCGATTGGTCGGCGTTGCTCTCTCCGAATGTAAATTTCAAATAATATATTACTAGTAATATTGATGAATTCATGTATAAGTTCGATTAGAAGCCACTGGGATTTAGGGTTTAAAGAGAAGGAAGGTCTATTATGTATGGATCAATCTATATAAGTGAAACATCATATATATTGTATCCAAAGATCATTCAGTATATCATACATACAATTTATATGTAAATATATGTGTTGATATTGGTATAAAAAGCATATATTCATATGCACATTACAAGTGGTGGAAGGATGGGATCACTAGCAGATCACATGATAAATATTTTTAATCATAAATGTTTTCATATAAACGTTATTCAAACTCTATCTTGATTTAATGTGTAAACTTGTTCGACTTGTTCAAGATCCTTTCAATGGGTTTTCTAATGATGCCAATGGTATGTAGTCATTTTAACGCTAGACTCTATGATTTTACATATTATGCGGGAATAGTTCTGGATTGTTGTATATCACATAAGTAGCAACAGTACAGGGTGCCCTTTCGGACTATTAGGGGCTAATTTTCATTTGTGAAAGCCGTTAAAATTTATCGTATGAGCCTATGAAATAGACCGGCTTCTTTGAAGTTCAATTGTTACAGGGATGCGTATGATTTTATATAGCATGGCATGCGTACACATAACGGAGAATCATTATATTTATATGTATAATATACTTCCAATTTAGTGCTGCCAGAAACTTCCGATATTGAACGAGAACATTGTTCGGTGTCTTTGTTTCATATAACTGGAATGATAGTTAAATTGAACATTTTCTACCAATGGTTCGCCTTTGTGGCGAATGGCTATTTGTATCGATCCCAATTTATTTGGGACCGCTATTGGCAAAGGTTGATGGTAAGCCTGCGTTAAGATCAGCTGTTGCGTCGTTGCCAAGATTAAAGGATAGGTCTGGATTTTATGGCAGAAAAGATGAAGATTCTTCATCCGCCACTTCCGTAGACATTAATGGTGCAACAGATGCTGATAAATCTCCAGTTCACTTCATTGGGGATATACCTGATGCTGGCTTGAATGATGGAGCCCTGCATAGTTGGACTGAGGGTTTGGATTATTATTCCATAGATCCACGTAGTGAAATGGCATCAGAAAATACCGTTGGTGACGCTAAGCTAACATTTGTTGCGACATGTGGCTCAGCAGATGAGCTACGTCTAGAAGATCTCAAGGATGCTGTGAAAAATCCAGCAATGGTTCCACCTCATGTAGCTCAGTTGATAATTCTGGCATGTTTCATTTGTCTTTCAGCATGTCTTTTACAGTTTATAATATCAAAGGTAAACGAGAAGATCCCGATATCGATTGCATGTTTTATCTTTGGTATGATAACATATGCCTTTGCTGTGCTTTTGGAGCCCTACGGCTTTGATGATCCTCTGTCTAAATCTATTAACGGGCTCCGTAGGATTGACAGCTCGGTGTTGTATTATGGTGTTTTGCCCATATTACTCTATGAAGCAACACAGGATATCAACTGGTATTCATTTTGTAACTTCTTTCTTGGAGGCATCAGTCTTGCCATTGTTGGTGTAGTACTTCAAGTGGGTATCCTGGGACTATTGTTTCACTACGTCTTGAATATTTCTCCGTCTAAGCATATTACCTTGAGTTTTTTGTTGGCTTCCATCCTGAGTTCCACGGATCCTGTAGCTGTCCTTGCGGTTCTTAGTGGTGTAAAGGCACATCCCAAGCTATCCTCCATTTTTAACGGTTAGTTTACGTATATATGTGTACCAATATTCAGGCGAGTCACTTATCAATGATGGTTCGTCCGTCTTACTTTTTCAGTTTTTCTACTTGCTACTAGTGGGTGAAACAAAGCCAATTTGGTACCATATACTTGTTTTTTGTAAGCTACTACTATTAAGTCCTCTTTTGGGTATGATTGTCGGCGTTATTGTGACCATGTGGATAAGTATATTCAGGAAGCATCACAGTGCCCAGTGTCTTGCTGTCATTACCGTCGGTCATTTGCTGTATTTCATATCTGAGTATACGATGAACTTATCAGGTCCATTAGCTATCGTATGCTATGGTGTCTTTATTAAGGCCTACGGTTTGATAGCCTTTGACCGTGAGGCTTTGGATAAACACCATCACTTTGTGGAGGGTATCTGCTTGATAGCGAATTCTGCTGTGTTCATGATTAGCGGTGCGCTTACTGTAGGTATGTTACAAGCTCAGCTTCAGGGGGCAGGCGTTCTATCCCTTTTGGGCAAATTGATTGCCATGTATATTTTATTGAACTTGGCCAGGGCTTTTATGATTCTTGTATTTAGCCCACTCTTGTCATATGTTGGATATGGCTTGAACTACAAAGAGGTAAGTTATGGATAGATGCATTATAATCCCGTAGACATTGTTACTCATTTGGGGAGGACTGCGTGGTGCCATAGTGCTTGTCATGGGTTTGCGTCTAGAGAGTGATCGCAACACTCCTGATGAAATAAGTGACCTTTTGGCTTTCTATATTGGCGGTAGTGTCATGTTAATTCTGTTATTACAGGGATTAACCTTTGAGATGTTATATCGTTTACTTCGTCCGTATCCAATGAAGCCATTCCGGCGTGTCTATTTGCTTAAGGTGATGAAGGTTATTGACCGTGAGTTTAGCTTGGAGGTTGAATGGCTTCGTACACACTGGTTATTTAAAAACACTGATGCTGTGGAACGTGCTATCCGTTTAGTGCCGAAAATGGCCACCATAAGGTGGAACGCAACGGGTAACTTAGAGTTTGATATACCTGATATTGATAACGCTTTCGCTGGCACCCCCGTGCCTTCACCTATTCAAACACATCTATTTCAAGAGGGAATACAATTTGATGCATCCTCACAGATTGATCGCTGCCACACTCTCTACAGTTGCTCCGTTCAATCCGACAATTCGTCGGCGGAAGATGGCGAGGAAGCGTTAGAGAAAAAACAGGGCATAGATAAAGACGCATTGAAGTCTATGTCTCCTAGACCATCAGGACGGTCTACACCACGATCGCAGGTAAAATCACCCCGTCGGGATAGTTCTCCAGTGGAAGAAACAGATAACACTGAGGAAAAGGACCGACCTTTATTAACGTATTCTATAATGAACGTGAATTATAACATGGATAATTTACGGTATGACCCAAAAAGGTATCTTCAGCTTCTGGAGCACTCTGTAACCGATGATATGGGCTCTTCCCAGGATTATCTGAATCAGAGCACCATGTCATACATTATGGAATCCAATTCAGTTCGTTCGACTGCACCACCGAACGTAGGCTTGAGTGACTCAATAGTTACTACTGATAACACGTTAACTCGTTCGGATACGGATGCAACTATTAATCTAGACAACCTCTACCAACGCCCTGTACACAAACGCTTTGCAGCTAGCACAGTGGTACCTCGAATGGAAAGTGACGACCGTATTTTTGAATACTCTCAGTATGAAGACGGTGATGGCCAAGATTCGGACCACGGAAATAGTGGAGTGCGCCGTGTTCTTCGCAAGGAACAGGAAGGTGAACTATACATTATGATATTCAATGCCTTCTCTGATATGTATAACAAATTGTACCACTCTGCTCTCATTGATGGCGGGTCTCTACTCATGCTACAGGCCACTCTGGACACCGCATCTGACTTTGCTTTGAAGAAGCTGCAGAAGAGGTCCATTGCTGCTTGGGCTGCAGTGCTTGCTGATGCGCCTCCAGATTGCAATTTTGTTGAGTCTGACGTAGGAGTGGAGGCTATGGACGGATTTGAGTTTGAGTGGTTCGTGTTGCATTCCATGATAGAGAAGCGTGTCAAGGACATTGACGGGTGGTTTGGTATTCAGTTTCTGAATTTTTCACAACACAATGCAGTTCAATCCGTCTTGGAGTTGCTGGTATCATACATTGATGTGCATCAGCACCTCCTAGATCGTGGCGGTCGTAATTTAGAATTATTACTCGAGGGCAAGCTTTTGAATAGTTTCCGCGCTCAGATAAGCAAGGCCAAATGCTACATTGCATCTTTATATCAAAGGTATCCACAAGATTTTGACCATGGGTTGATAACCATGGGTGCTTGCATGATGCTTCGGATTAAGCGTGACGTTGTGAATGAGCAGTCAACTCAAGGTTTGTTGCTTGAGGAGGACCGTGTTCGTATCGTAGAGATTTTGGAGGATCAGCTGTTCAGTGTTGCGACCACGCATAACCGCATTAGTATGTTTAAGAGGATTTTCCGTCGTGCCTTTCATGCACTCACGTGTTGGTACCTTTGGCGCCGGAACAGCAGTTGACTCAATTTTTAACAATTTTATTCACGCATTACTGCGTCATGGCGTGTACTTTGTTAATACGATTTGCCACAATAACCTGACGATGAGAATCCCTATCGCATAACATGTAGTTACATGATAAAATAAGCTATTACTAGATCATATATCTGTGGTAATCAAACATAGTAACACTGTCATGAAATGGCTATAGATGTAGATACCCAGATAAACACTTCATTTATGAGATATTATTCTCGTGTTGAGAAATGTGATCACATCGCGCATCTCATGGAGCGATTTGTAATTGTCAAGCAAGTATGCCTTGTACGCTGTCATAATTGTAACAGCATTGTCAATTAGTAAGCATTTGGCACCATCGTCCGTGATATTGACGTTGAACTTAGCATGAGGCAACTTCATTGGCAACAAGGACTGCCGCCTACGGTCAATGGATGCATCACCTAATTTGGGTAGCCAACTAGGCACAGAACGTCCATGTCCCATGGGTTGTAGCTTGCCAAAAGCCGTATTCTCAAGTCCACAGGCTGCCCACATGCCTGGTGCTTTGGCCAATATGTTTGCGCTCTTTGCCAGTATCTTGGGATCCATGGTTTCATAGTACAGAATGTTAGGTTCTTTACTGAAACGTAAAAATTCGTAAATATCAAGTTTAGCCAAATGTGAAACTGTATCTTCGTCATCATATTTACTGTCGGTACCGTCAAACAGGAGCTCCAAGAGATACGAAGCTACGTTCCGTTCAGCCATCAATGCCATCAAAACCAGAGCTACTAACATTATCTGTTCCGTGTTGGCATTGACACCAAGGACATATATACAATGCGATAACACTTCGATGTGGCGTTGGCAATTCACCAAGCAGTAGAGAACTACATCCTTGACCAGTAATTCCTGGGTTACCAAGTGGGCGAAACATTCGTTGAAGGTAAACGGCGCTTGATAAGGTAGAGACACACCAGAGAGTAAGCATTTCAACTTGATGCCACTCTTTTTAATGGCATTAACCAGCTCATTACGTTGCGTTTCATTCACGTATTCTATAACTTTTCTATACAAGCACAATGCCACTTTATGCTGTTGTGAGTGCGATATTACACGAATAACCAAGGGTAGTAGCAACCTTGCCATGACTAATTCACCAAATCGGGCTCCATTCTTGCCTGGAAGTTCCTCTCCTTTAAGCATGTATGCGCAGGCCTCAATAAGCGTCTCGAGCATTAGCAGCACATCTATGCTATCAATGTCAAACACATAAGAAAGTAATATCCTTATGCTCTCAAAATCAATGTTCCATATTGCTAAACGAACGCAATTGAGGAATGATAGCTGCAGCTTTCGATTAAAAGTTTGATAGTACTTTGCAATGTTGGTCAGCCTTCTGAGTAACATAGAATTAACCTGACCATGAAGAGTGTATGCACGCATCACAAGTTCACGTTCGCAGTTGCATTGGGCGTTTTGTATCGATATGACGTCCCAAAGGGTGATCTTAAGTGGCTTACATAATGTCAACGCTTTCAAAAGCTCTAACGAATGACCATTGTCACGCAACCTCGAACATATATCAGTTATAGCACCATCATCACGATGGCAATCTAGGTCAGCATGGTTCGATAGGAATGTCTTGATTTTCTCGAATATAAGCAATGCTACAAGAACTGCAGATTCATCACCCCAAGAATTGTTAACATCTCCAGACTGCCTTGTAGCAGTTTCATTTACAGCTGACTGATTTGTATTGCGCGCTTTGGCGTAACGGCTTAATTTAGGTGCGGATGCCATAGTAACCACCACCTCTTCTTGGCGTGCTATGGCAGACAACGCCACAGTTAGATTCTTGTAACTGTTTGACCATCCTGTCTGGAGCTTCCGTAGACGTTTCAACCACTCGTCAGTAGCAGGTACCATGTAATCGAACCCATGGGTAAGCGTCGCCGCCATTATAAGAATGTCATTAGTTTTCTCATCCTGCGTCGTATTGTTTTTTATACACGTCATTAGAGTACCATGTAGATTGTCAGTATCATATATATCCGTAGTATATTGGTTTCTCAATTTTGTTCCTTCAAGGGGTGTAGCAATGTTGGAAGTTCCACATTCGGATCTCGAATCCCATTGGTGAATGGAACATTCGGTCGTGGTATCGTGGATTACACTGCCATATGCATTTTCCAAATCATTTATCGTAGTATCCCTGCATACATCACCACAAGCAGCTGAATGGTTATTACATGTGGCATATAATCCCACGTAATGTGCATATGCAACGAAGAGCATGACATGCGGATCTGTTACTGCATTAGTTTGCGTTTCTATTAGCAGATGTGATATCTTAGCTCCAATCCGGGTGCATTGAGTAACTTTCCAATATTGCATTAAAGGCAAACCTAGCATAACGCGGATGGTGTAATGGATATCGTGGCGTTCAATCAAGGTTACAATTCGCTTTACCATAGATATGAGCATACTCACATCAGACTTTGGCAAATCATCAATGAAGTTACATAAACCAAGTATCCATCCAAGGCTAGCTGGCTCTGAATGTGCCACCTCAAGGTATTCCGCAAAGAGGTTAATGATATCAGCGGTCACTGAATAACAAGGAACAATGTATTTATAGATTATGCCCAGTACCACATAAAGGGCGCCTCCTAGTTTGGAATATGCATTCCACCTTGGAATAACAGATGATAGCATATCTATTACCATTTTTGGTAACCCATCGATGGGTGACTGGTGACAATGGAAGTGACACAAGCCAAATAAGTATAAGACTGCCTTATCGCAATTGGAGTTGTTGGTATCCATGGATGTGTCATCTGTTAATGGCAGCATGCCATTTAAGTGTTGCATCATGTGTTGCACCACCTCAGAACTGGATTCCAAATTTAGAGCATTAACTAGTGCCGAGAGATTAATGAGTACATTGCCGCCAATACCACCAACATGCGAAAGAACCGTTTTCGAAGCATTTGCACAAATCAAATCTCGATTGTGTGATTTGTTATCCAACTTGATACCATATAACCTAAACAGAGCACTGCTGTGAAATATCCGTATTAATCCTAACCCAGATTCCGCCCCCTGCATAGGTGGTACGCACAATTCAACGTCAACTGTTGCTTTCTTAGGCACTTGTTTCTGCCCTTCATCTTCTTCAAGGAAGCCCCTGTAAGCGCTGATAGTCTGCTTTGAGTTCGCGAAAGTCTGTAGCAAATCTCGTGTAACTCTTCGTATTTCACGGTTGTAGCCTAATACAGTATCGTTTCTACGCGATATAAGTTCAACACGGTTGGTGGCCTCAATTTCAGCATCAACTACACCAGAAATAAGCATGCTGTGTGCCTCTAGGGTGCTTAAATCACGTTTACTATCCAAATAACTGTCTATAAACGCTGCAAAATTTATTTCGAAAAACTCTTGGTGCAGCCTGGCAAAAGTACAAACCAGACGTTTCTTGTTAATGCGATCAAGCAGAGAGTTGCAATCACACTCTTTATTATCATGCCACGCTCGTATTCCTTGGATTTTATTCCAAAGGGATGATTTGAGCAGGTTCGACACGGCTTTCATCCCGTAGCTATTGCTCATCGCTATCAGTTGCAACAGCGATGGTAATATGAGGTTCATGTCTATCACATCCTCATCCGTAATCACACCTTGGATGTTGTCTATCAAATTTTGGAGATACGCGCAAAAGAATTTGCCAACTGCGTTGCTTACATTTTGATCCATCTGGTTTGCCTGGAACAACGGTTGGATATAAACTTTATATGCTACACCAAAGTCCATAACATCTTTAGTGCACATACGAGTGCAGCAATCCACAGCAAAAACAGGAAACTCCACAAACAGTGAACTCAAGCTATTCACAAACTTTACAGCATCCTCAGGACGATACTTACACAAGGATCTGAATACCCTAATATGGACTTCCTTTTGTTCGGCTGTCATTGATTGCGCTTCCCCAAGCTTAGCCACTGTGATTACCTTGGAACTGGGTATTTCGCTGTGCTTCAGCAGAAGACACCGCCATTTGGCGTCGAGAATAGAGAAACCTTTGACGCCCTCGATGCACCTGCGGGTGTCTACATGTCCAAAAATGTATTTTATCCCGCTGTAAACGATAGGCAGTGCAAGCTTATGTCTGGCCAACCGTGCAAACAGAAACAAGTTGTGCTCAATCATCTGAATACCTAAACCAGGATCCACATGTATGTATTTCCGGATAATTAGCATAGTCGATTCAACCAGAGGTGATATGAAAAACAAAGCCCGCTCATTATTGATGGCAGCTAATTTAAATATGTAACCAAGAGCTGTTGCATGGATAGATTGGTTTGGAATCAGTGTCATCAGAGCAACATTTACAAAATCACGCAGACACCATTCCTTCTTTAGGTAAATAACCGTACCACGTAAATTCGGGATTTCATGCATTATGTGACCATTATTTAAAATCGCTGCATTGACGTAGATTTTTTGTAGCGTGTTGCATGCCCATGTGACGTCCGATATCATGTGAATCCTAGATTTTATTGCTGTAGACAAACCGAATTCAGCGCCTTCTGCGCACAGGGAGTCTATTTCATTGTTTATATGCATTTCATCCAGTTCAAAAAACGGCGTTTGCCCAGTGGATTGGGCAATGTCAAATTGCCTCGCATAAGCTGCAATGGAATCATCGGAGACCCTATTTTTGATGTTTTCTAATATAGGCTCAATATGGTCATTACCCTCTATAGAAAACCCACAACCATCGATATAGGCTACCATTAACTTAGTTTTGAGCAGGCTTGCCACATCCATGCATTCTATCCCATATTTGCCTTGAAACAACTGTATCTTGCTCCCGGCAATCAAAAGCTCTAGCAGGATATCCACCAATTTCACAAGATCATATATCGGCTGGCTGTATCTATTGGCATGGTAAACTGCCATCACAATTGAATCTATAAGCAACCTTAGGACGTTAGGTCTTGAGGCGATGGCCGCCACGAGATTCATGTTCAACGGCATATCAGCTCGAGGCTTCAATAGGCATTGTATGTACGTTAAGCAAGACCTTCTAGAGGTCAATAATGGTATATCAGATATTCTTAGTGATATCGCCAGTATCCATAACAACTGCAAATCAGCCTTACCATCGCAATGGTAATCTACAACCTGCAGTACACGTGGTATAGCATTCGACAAACAATGTATATTCAATCTGCAGAATATACTTATACCAAAAGCCGCGCATACAGGATATGCCTGACCATAACCTAATTCGTCAAATATCAAAGATGATATACCAATATCCAAGCTGCGATGCAGTAAGTTGCTAACACGGGGTAACAAAACAATTTCGCGCATAGACCTCGATAACGCAGCCTTCATTATAGGGCCCTTTAAGTCCTCGTTAGTAAGCATCATCTGAAGTAAAGCGTATTCGAAGATGTCACCATCGGGTAAAGACCCTGTTAACTCAACCGCTAGTGATATTGCAGTGTCCACAGAATAGGTCAGATGGGTATCAGAATCTGGCTTCAAACCTACTAATACATGTGGGAGTAAATATTCTATAGGTTTTGACATCCTTTGGTAGGTAACAATAAGCGCTCTCAGCGCTACCACCCGTGATCTCTCCCATGATTCAGGGCTCTGCAGACACTCTCGCAAAGTGTTCACTCCAAAATCCGCTTTGATTGCTTCAATTTGACTTGATCCTTCCAGCCAAATATCAGGAGGCATGAATAAAGACTTGGAAACGCTGTACGATGGCATACATTTGGGCACCTCGCCCCTTACTAGACTCAAAAGTACATCTAGAGCTGCGCCTATTACACAATTAATACATCGTACTAAACACCTACTTTCGGATGTTGATACTTTAGCCAGCGTTAAAGCCGCCGACTTTTGAAGAGATGCGTCATCACATAGTAGCGCACATAATGACTCTCTAGCTACTTGCTTTTTCTTTGCTTGTGATGAAATATAGATATTATCACCATCAACAGAAGACATTGACATAGACAGCGTCCTTGCAGTACTAATGATAGGTTGGTTAATGTAATGGAATCACGGCTATGTTACTAAAGCAAAGTCAATCACCTTGCTATCTTTTATCATGATACGAAAAAGATTACATAATGATTATGGGATGCAGAAGATAGATTATATGTGAAATGTGTGGATTCCGAATCCCAGTTTATATACATTACGGCGTATTGAATTAAGCATTACCATGTTATATAAAGCAGAATGATTTCATGCTAACTAACAGGCACTATATAGCGTAATTATGTGTATGTTTTCCTTTAATTGGTAGACTTTCAGTGTCTAATCATATTCCATGAAAGAGGACTGACTTTGGTAACTTAGAGCTACGGTACTATAGATGGACCGCTAAATTTTTCCTTGCTATATAAAACGAAAATGTTTACACATTCATATACCTTAATAACATTAGAGAATCCTTGGCTGTTTATTGTGTGGATGTGTCTATGGTAGTAGTGGGAGTGGTATCATGACATCCCCCTTAGAGCCAATGTTGGGGGTATAGTAGCTTACAAAACCTATATGGATATTTTGTACTCTATATAATTTATAATAATGGATTACCAGAATAGGGTAGGACATAAGACTGGTAGCGGAGGCCCTGCCTCTGCCCAGGACCTCGCATCTCATAACCGGGATCGTCTTCGTCGCTTAGCGCTCGAAACTTTTGATCTAGGCAAGGATCCCTACCTTCAAAAGAATCATCTGGGCCAGTTGGAATGCCGATTATGTTTAACTATCCACGCCTCGGATGGTTCCTACCTCAGCCATACCCAGGGACGCAAACATCAGATGAATCTGGCACGTCGCGCAGCTAAAGAGGAACGTAACAACTTCCACCAACCAATACCTAAGCCAGTATGTTTTGTTGTCTATAGTTAACTATAATATAGGTGGGTATGCGACACACCAGTACGGTGAAGATAGGACGCCCAGGTTACAGAATCACTAAAATGCGAGATCCTGAGACTAATCAGTTTGCACTGCTATTTGAAATAGAATACCCTGATATTGAAGGGAAGCCACGTTACCGTGTAATGTCAGCATTTGAACAGCGTATGGAGCGACCACCAGACCCAGCATTCCAATTTCTGCTCTTTGCGGCACAGCCATATGAGACTATAGGTTTCAAAGTGCCTAATTTGGAAATAGACGACAGTCCTGGCAAGCTATATGTGCACTGGGATGAGACTTTGAAACTTTACGTGCTGCAGATACAATTTAGGGTAGGCTATATTCGGTAGCTTCACATCGATATTACAGAATTCTCGTACAACCAAACGTTTGCCGGCACTGCCACATAGGCCAAGTGTATATACTGGCGTAGGACCAAAGTTTACATAACTTTAGGAAATGGAATCACAAGAGCGTTGATAAGACACCAATGCCAGAGCACCATCGTAATCATAATCGCAAATAATGTGGATATATCTAGCGTATTTTTACTCGTTAGTTGCTAGTGTACACTAAGCCCGTTGCTAGTAGTGTATATGGCTATTACTACATCCAAATACAACGCTGTAGTAGTATGCCTCAGAAGATGTTGTACCATTGCTTACTTGCCTTGATACAGCGATCCTCAAATCTGCCACCGAACACCTTCGTTATGTCGTGCCACGACAGTGTATCGTATGCACCTTCAGCTATGTCATTGACCCAGGCCAGCTCGGTGTCATCTTCCACTCCACACATGTACTTGCTGTTGGGAGATGCCACTGCACAAAATTTACCTCTGCTTACATCTAGAAGGACCACAGAATCGCCCAAAAGATCTGACATGGTTTGTGTAGTCCTTGACTCAGGTAAGCGTGCAAGCTGTATCTCGGCAGTCATTGTTGGAGGAGGGTTGGCCTCAGTGTCCTCGATAAAAATGGCAAAAACGCTGCCAATGTTGTTAGAAATATCATATTTACCAAGAATAGTAAGCACCTTGGCCTCGTCAAATGTTTTGTACGCATTGCCTGAGACGATAAGACAAAACTTTTCACTGCGCCGATCATTGCCCATACAAAGGTACTTAAAGTTCTCACGCGTAAGTTCCAAAGGTGGGCTGGTAAGTAGAATCAAATTCTCTATGTTACGATAAAGCAATGGTAGTTCACTCCTGCTGTAAGAAGTAACACCTATAAGCTCATTTTTATCCGCACTGTATAACAGTGCACCAGCGTCAGAATCACCTTTGATTTGAATTACAGTAGTAACTGCGATCATGTTATTATCATTCGTTGAAGAATGAGTTAAATCAGAGATAAACTCAGGGTTGGTGTACACCGACTGTACAGGAGACATCCAAAATGTGTCAAAAGCCCATTGATACTTGATGGCCAAATGCAAAATGGGAATAGGCGTAGCCATTCCCAGATGTGACGCATGGAATAGCATAGATGGGCGCTTAATGTCAACAGCGGCTTTCTTCTTGAAATCAGCATAGTCTTTGCACGTAATCACTGCATTTGGATAAACACTCAAAAAGTAGTTCTTAAACTGCTTGAAGGACTTTAAAACATCCTGTGGAAATAGATCGTAGTCACCCCCAGGGTATATCATCATAACAGCAGGAAGCAGCTGTGCTTTTATTGGAAGCTTCTTAGCTGCCTTGGGATTAAGCAGAGAGTTTACACGGCCAAATTTGGCAAACTGGCCCATTTTGCTACCAGCCTCCTCCCATGTCTTTGAAAAGTATTGGCAATCGGGGGAATCATCCGAATACAATTGAACAACCCAAATGTCTGAAGAACTTCGCACAAGCTCGTCGTAATTCGTTTGAGTCAATTCAATTGTGGACGAAGGAATCATGTTAATAGTACGCCCGTCAGTCTCATCGTACAACTTCCTCAACTCAGGGTTGCCTAAAACAGTATGCATTACACGGTTCAATGACGTACTCAATATCTTGTATGCAGCCTTCAGCTTCATAAACTTGTCCTTGCAATCAATACAATCTGGGTTTTTATCAGGATGCCTAAAATACAGATGCAAGCAACATATTAAAACCCTACCATTGATGATTCAGGTGGCGGTACTTTGCCTTGATTTCAGCATCCGTCGCCTTCCTAGACACGCCCATAATGGCGTAAATATCTTCACCAAACTCCGAGAAGTTTTGCATATAGTGGTATTTGTCTTCAAAATACTTAAGAAGGATGCCAACTGGAAATTATCGCCGCTTTAAATGACAACTTACACAGTAAGCAGATTGACAATATAATTACAACGGAGTAGTCTTTTACAAATCGTATAAAGTTAAAGGTGCCACGCTTAGTCGTTTTAGTGGGTGTTTCCTGCTTGGATGCACTTTTATCAGCGGCATTTTGCCGCTTACGGGGCTTTTGCTCCATGGTGGTCTAACTACCCAGTCTATATATTGGAGAAACGATTTAAATTATGCGGAAGCCTGAGTAAGTATATATACCTCCTTATGTGTACTAAATATGTATTCTTTCCGGAGCGACGTGTTAGAATGTTACAGGTGTGCCAGGATCCTTATGTGATGGGGGTGTAGGGATGCCCATTCTACCTAATTAAAAACAATAAAACTCTGATACATAACACTGAAATGTGTGTAAGAAGCTGATTCAACGGATTTTGTTCAAAGACACTCCAAAGTTGGCTTAATATTCGTGCTTCGACTCTGTCATATTTTCACCCTCGATACTACCGTATTATTCAACACATTTTCTTTTTAACGTAACACACTGCATAGTAATGTAATTTAATATCATGATATTGAGTGATTCCATTAAAGTGTCATTATAGCGGCAAAAGTTGTACACCAATAACGCGCCTCGGGCACTACATAGTGTAATAAGGCACAAAGGCAACATCTACGAGTTTTTCATAGAGTTTAAATAATGCAATTATGTTTATGCTGACATGCATCACTGATATAGTTCATTTAGCATTGTCTATTTGACAACATCATTAATTTACGTTTACAATGAAGTGTGTTATTTTGGCTGGAGGCCACGGGACGCGCCTCCGGCCGCTTACATTAACGGTTCCTAAGCCCATGATACCATTCTGTAACCGTCCTATAGTGGAATATCAGATAAAAGCCAGTAAGGAGGTACGTGAGGATTCTGTTTTGTGTGTATAACATGTATTTTTGTATTTCACTACAGTGCTTCATTTCGAATTGTTTCCTGGTGATGTAGCATCGATTCTAGATGGCAATTGTTATGTCTGTTTTTCACCAAGTTGTGTCTACACGTTGTACCATATTATTCAGGCTGGAGTTGACCACATTATTTTAGCTATATCGCATGAGCAAAATAACATGGTGCCAATGATAAAGGAACTTAGTGAAAGGGTAAGTGTATTTACTAAATCATATAGCATCACAGTGCAATATCCGTATCGACTGTTCAATTGAGAAGGAGTCACTAGGAACAGGTATGATTTATGATGATGACATTGACAGCTTACAGCTGGGCCTTTGAAACTTGCCAAAAATCTCATTTGTGATCCTGCTGATAATTGCAAAGAATTTTTAGTGCTAAATAGTGATATAATCTGCAGCTACCCCTTCGCCGAAATGATATCCGCGCATCGCAAGAATAATGCAGATGCTACAATACTTGTAACCAAAACTACACACCCAAGTGATTTTGGTGTTATTGTACATGACGAAACATACCGCATTCATGAATTTGTGGAGAAACCATCGCAATTCATCTCTAATCAGATCAATGCAGGTATGTCTTCCACACCAAATCTTACAAATCATAGGTATATATGTCCTGAACAAAAACATGCTAGACTATATACCCGACGGTAGCGTATCTATCGAGCGCTACTTATTTCCTACCATGGTCGCTATGGGACGGACTTACTGCCACCCTCTTAATGGGCTTTGGGCAGACATTGGAAAGCCTTCCGATTACATCCGAGCGCAGCAGCTTTATTTAACAGGCCGACCTAAAGACGAAGAAATCATGATGCTAAGATGTGAAGGTGACAGTGAAGATGATTACATAAAAGAGTCACATGTAATGTTAAAGACACAAGGCGGCCTGTTAGTGAGGCTGCGTAACGTAAACAACAGTGCCATGAAAGATCCATTAGAAGGTGAACCAGCGGATATATCGTCATTCTCATTCATCGGAGCTAATGTGATTATACGACCACCCGTTATTATCCATCCTACTTCAAGCATAGGACGAGGATGCGTCCTAGGCCCAAATGTATGTATAGGCCCAAACACTGTTGTCGGTGAAGGTTGTAGAATTGTCAGGACGACTATTCTAGACGGTGAGTTGTATGTTAACCTAGTAAACCATTCCAGGCGTTCGGCTTAATGGCCATGTCTATATAGAAGGCAGTATTATAGGCTGGGAATCACAACTTGAATCATGGGTGGGTCGTTCTATATGTTTAAATATTACACTCTAGGCGCGTATAGAAGGTCTTACTGTACTAGGGAAAGACGTTAAGGTGGGAGAAGGGCTATTCGTCAGGGGTTCCATTGTCCTTCCTCACAAGTCCATCACTACCAGTGTCTATGAAAGTGGCACTATAATAATTTAAAATGGTGTTGGAGTCAGCCCCGTGGACATATTTTTTAAAATTATAATGCAATGATGCCGCTTACTTTGCTGAGGTGTGTATTACTTACCCTCGTTGTTTGCGGTACCAATGTACTTTCGTTGCGTAATTTGCGCCATGTAAATCATTCCACTTTGTGTTTTAACAACTATCGCAACCGTAGCTACTTTAATCGTCTGGAGAAGGTAATTGAATGAGTCAACATATAACCCTTGCCAGGAATTAGACAACTTCAGGAACAACCCACCCCCAAATTGCACCTTGGAAGTATTTGGATCACGCAAAGATATCTGGATTATAACCTGGGTTGGTCTTCCTGGTACTATCTATGAAGGTGAAACGTATCGCCTCAAGATATTATTCCCCAAGGAATATCCCTTGAAGGCACCCACTGTATATTTCTTACAGCCAGGTATGTCATAGTAATTGCTGTTAGCTGTGAGATCGTATTTTCTTCTTGCATGCTTTTGGCATTTCGTGCATTAAAACACTGATCAGCACCTGTACACGCCCACGTGTACTCAAACGGCGACATTTGTTTAAGTAGCCTTGGATCGGACTACTTGCCTACTGCAACTGTTACAAGTTTTGTTCTTAGCATAATATCAATGTTATCTAACGCCACTGAGAAACGTTTGCCAGCCGATAATCACCTGCGTAAGTTGAGATGTATGCCACCATGAATCTGCAGATGCGGAAATGCCACCTGGTTCAGCAGACGCGCGATACCTCTATCACGATGACAAATGTTAAAATTCATGGCTTTAAATTGCGGCAGTACAATGCAAAGCTGGTGTATTATCCCATCGGCTATGAGTAACAACATCGTAGTACTAATATCGGTTTACACTATATACAGTATAGCGTCTATATGCTGTCTATCACACAGTTATCAAACTTCTTCGTTGTTGCCAACGTCAATAAATCCGGGAGATCGCCCTTCAATACCCAGCTTGGGTAGGATTTAATGCTTTATTACACAACATATAGAATATCTTGGCTTGGGTTATGACGCAATCGAAAGGGCACATAACCTTTTACAATCGAAGACAAATCCTGATGTCTCACATATTGATACAAGTTACAAAGGTCCCATTATAGAGTTGCGCTGGCCATCAGAAGGAAAACATCCCCTGTACAATAACACCCTGCGGTGGTCACTGCCTACCAATGTATATGGCTGGAGGGCACCTACATGTAAAATACAAGAGAATGTAAGTTTATAATGAATTGCATACATGGTATTAGGTCTCACGTGAAGACAGTGACGATTCCAGTTCAAAGCAACTGACCGCCGTCTTTGATGCAGCATTGTTTAAATTAAAAGCGAAGAGACCAAAGTTTAAGAAAATGTTTAAAAACAAAGCTGATGGTTCACATGAGAAACGTACGGGTGAGATTTTTAAAAGCGATGGCAACGATAACCATACAGACGTCAAAAATAAAAGTTCGAAAAAAAACAAGGAGCAAAAGAAGCAGAAAACAAAAACGAAAGTTGATAATGATGTTTTCAACAACAATGACACAGTAGACGAAGGAATCAATTCCATCCTTCCTGACAATGAAAGTTACTACGTGAATGAAGATGCATCGGAAGAATCCGACACTTTGGATACGGAAACAAATGGAGAAGATGATGAGCTGCCTTTCTTCATAGAACTTCCAATTGGTAATTCCAACAAATATATTGGTTTAAACAACGACATTGTGCATGTGTCAACAATCGTGGATAAAGATGATAGATCATCATTCCTAGAACATGGAGTACGACATACTGATAACATTGATGATATAATGTCTGCAATAGACGATTCAGTTGATTCACTTTCTTTAGATGATCAAAAAACAGAACAATCCGATGAAGACTTACGTGAAGGCAAAAGGAAGCAGGTCTACGACTCACCAACGCATGTTCAACATAATGTTGGAAAATATTCATATGATGTATTGAATACACTCGGCGACTCCGCAAAATATCAAGATCAAGGAGAACCCGCTGTTACCAATGAAAATGACGATGAGCAAGTTCAATTAAGTGAAGAAGAAAAGACCGAGCTTTCAAAGACTAAAGCCGCTCTTTCATTCAATTTATCAATACAAAACACGCAAGATGTATATTCTTCTAATATGGAAACGGTAAAGAATGAAACTTGCACATCATTCGTCGCTGGCACTACTCTAGACAAAAACAGGTTTGTATGCAACAAAAGTATTTCATTTGTGCAGTCACTTCAGTAGAAGCTTTGAAAATGCATTGAAACATCTGTTGAGAGAATTAGACAAGGACATAGAGTGTTCCTTGAAGGATTACGGCACTGCAGCATGTAAGACGACGCTGACCAGGTGGTTTCACTTTTTCAGAAACTATGGGACACATGTTATAACTCGCATTACCCTAGGTATACAATACAATGTTCAGCATATAATATATAGGTGGCAAAATTATTATTGAGAAGAAACAACTAGACGAAGGATCCCGTACAAGCCAAAGTGCTTCCGGTGATTTAAAGGCACATATAGTATCTCCCGACTTTCAACTGAATGCCGGATTGGATAAAAATAACGAATCAAAGTCATCACAAAATGTAACATCAACAACGATGGACATGTTTGGTGGAGAAATTGGACCTGACTATGAAACACAAGAGTTTAATCCCCTGTGGGCCAAGAGCGTATCATACTCACCAATGCCTATAAGCATGGAGCTCACTCCACTGGCAAAGTTGTTCGAATCGAGTGGATACCGAGATCATTACTATGAGGCGCTATTACACTACGCTATAAGTGGTGTCAACCACCGTTAGCAGAGGTGCGCGCATACAGTAACGATGAAATGTTTGGATAACATTACCATTAAACGAAAAACCTTAACAAATTATGTTAAACATATCTCGCTAATATGGACTGCAGGGGTTGATTTATGCAGATAACTCTGACAGATGTATCGAGCTCATGTCAAAAACGATAGATATAGGATTGGGACGATGTGACATATCGCACCCAGCGATATGATGGCCCTGATGAAGGTGGTTGCAATACTCCAAGATATCTTACACGCACATTCGAAACGCTAAATAGAGGGGCCTCGAAGGTAAGGTTGAGAGGGCCGAACTCCCGCTTAGATATCTTTGATCCATGAGAACCCAGGTTAACCGATGCTCTGAGTGTATAACCAGTACATCCCTAATTAATATAAAGTACGCTACGTAAATAACCTACCCTATATTTCCGCACCTCCCAAGAAATTGACTGGTCTTTCGGCCGGTACTCCGTAGCCTGACCGTTATCATGTGGGACTGTACTAAGAGTAGCACCCGTTGTACAAGATGGAAGTGGGCAGTGTAGCTTAACAAATGCATTGATATGCTCTGGCATCGTAGAAAAGACGTTAACGGTGATTGTCGCCTAAGTGTACTATTAGATTATTAAGCATAAACCAACCGCATCACCATCTATGTCCACAGCAGCTTTGATTCTAAATGGTATCACTGCATTACCGCTAATCCGATAACTCATCAAAGTAAATTCGCCTTCCAAAGGAGTAAGTGATAGCAGCCTAGCCTTCTCAAACTCTCTAGTATCTACGCATTCGTGGAAGTTGCAAAAATCCAGAACGGCTACGTTGGGTACCTTGCATCTCCGGTTGTTTATCACAATATCCTCGTTAAGGGCTACTCTGACCATGGGATTTCCACTTAAAAAGCTCTTCATCCTAATTTGCCCCTCTACAGTAACACTCTTGTAAGTGTCGTCAGCACCCAAAATAGCAGAAACCTTCTCCAATACATCAACGAATATCTCGTTAGATCTGGCACCTTCCTTTGTTATGGGTCTCTGAGATACCGAACTTGGAACCGTTTTAGGGTTAGGATTAGTGCCCAAAGATAGTCGAGCCTATAAAGCATATATTCCTATCAAGCATACCCACCATAGACCGAGCATGAATCTTTGGAACCAAAGCAACGTTGTAAACCTTCTGTTTTAGCTGAGAAGTGTTGGTGCATTGCACATAACCGAAGTCAAGCAGCTCATCTAATAGTTCATAAGCCAAGATGAAATTCTGCCTTAAGGATTCCTCGGTCAGAATACCACAAAAATCCTATACCATATGAATTATTTAAGCAATTCCTTACTTTAAATGTACCAATAATGCGATTAAGAAGTTCCAACATATAAGACGGTGGCACAGCAAAGGAAGTGGTTGCCACAAAGTATAGCCCATTTCTCTTCAAACTATAGTAGAATACATCACCGATTCGAATAAGGGGTAAATTCCCTTCATGGTGTTCCGTCACAGCGCTATAGAACTCTTCAGCTGACCCTAGAAGGATGTGCAATATGTTGTTACACAAACAGACCTCCTTCACCTTCGCCACGTAAACAGCGTAGCAGTATGCGATCGCCACCACTTGATATAACAAAAAACCGTGATAAAGCCATTATATTAGAAACGTAATTCGTAATCCTATATTAATGTGTTGTGTGTCCAATGTGTACGCCATGAGCAGTAATGACAATGTGATCCAATCACACATCGCACTAGACAATTACATATTTTAATCTGAGCAGGGTCCTTTTGTTAGGATCCATAGCTCATTTATTTGAGGTAACACATTTTGGTCGTTCTGTGAGTCATTGTTATACCATTGTAAATATAGCAAAATGTTCTTCTGTATATGTATGTATATATATATATATGTTTTAAGCGACAGTAAAAAATATAATGGGAATTTTTATTATTATACTACCTAGACAATCATATATAGGTCTATAAAGGTTACAATATCTGGCATCACGATTCAGCTGTAACCGCCGTCAGTCAAAGGTAGAGTCATAATGGTCAAAAGTATGTAATTTCATACCGGATATGAAATAACACTCTTTCAGTAGATATATCAGATACAGGCATGTGTCATTGCTAATAGACACTGTCTCTGCGGAACGCAGTCAGTCTAACTCCCACCGTACCCCTTGTGAAAAGCAGCGTCCGGCTACAATAATAATTTATGCAATCAAAGAACAACGTTGAATGAGTACAGAACAGATGTAAAGCTTAACGTGACAATCACCTACGTAAGATCCAATGAGCAGGTATAATTAACCGGCGATTGGTTTGTGATTTTCAAGGAAGGTTACAAAGAAATTTATGTGTAATAATAAATGTACATTTTCACATAATCTGATACATTCAACAGGAAACTCACAGCATTGGGACTGTATTTATTGCTGATAACGATAGAAATCATCAGAACGCACATTCGTAGAGTATAGATTGTAAAATTGCGTTAATATTGTATGCTAATAGCAATAAGGATGGTCCCATTATAATGATCTTATATGTGTCTGGGTATCTTAACACTTGACAAATGCAACCGTTGTAGGGCCACTAACCCATAATGTTTACCCACCTTTGTAACGGACACATGTGCGGTGCTCGTTGGCACGCTGCAACTTAAATTTATAAAATTCACCATAGCAGCGTTTACGTCTAATTGATACCTGCACTATAGGATAAATTTTTGGCACTTTTTGTGTGTGTTGAAACGCGGATATTATTTCGCATTAGAATTAATTCTATTCGTGAAACACCACTGTAAAGTTCTAATTTGTGTTTTTCACGATGGCAGAGAACAGAGACAATAATAAAGGTCACCCTAAGGTCAACATTGAAGCCATATGCAAGGAATACCCTAACTCAAAGGTCCTATTGATTTCCGCACAGAGACCACGGGCATTTTTCATTAGGACCTCGTGTGAGCTATTTGCTGGTGGTATGTTATATGTTTGAGGTTTATAGCAATTATCAGGTACGGAAGTTTTGATTCTTAGCGCACTGGGCGATGCCATTCCTCATTGTGTCCAATTACAACAAGCCCTAATTATGAAGAATGCGGCTACCATGATACGATTTGACACTACGCTTAATAAGTTGGCCAATTCTAGGGGAAAGGCACCGGTATACATACCGGGTGTACAAATTTACATGCGCAAGCACCCTGAGTTTAAGGGATCGAGAATTTCCCCTGCTTATGTATTTTTTGCATCTAAACCGGTATCTGGTGAAGTAGAATATGCTTTTAAAGCTGATGCTAATGAACACTCTTGTATGGTCATCGCTGGTGATGTTGATTTTCGGATGCCGGGAATAGGTAGTTCACACCAACACTTCACGGATGTATTAAAGTCTGCGGGTCATAATGTTGATGCTTATACTAAATTGTTCAAAACGCTGCACAAGGAGGCTTTGGAAGCAAATGCTGCTGATCCTGTGGTATTCAGTTTAACCATGGCTAATTCTAGTTATCAGCATCCCGATCTCAAGTTCGCCATGTGCCGTCTGCCGAAGGATCTTCAGGCTTTTAGAAATTCAGCTGAAGGCGTTGTATTTATATGCATTTTCAACAAACACCCACATGATAATGTGCACAACATGGGATTGATATATGTAGTTGAACCCAACGGTAAGAATTATAAGAATATTGACGAATACTACCGTGCATTGCACCTGACCGGAGAGAACTTAATGACC
The DNA here is from genome assembly GCF_000165395.2 of Babesia bovis T2Bo. NCBI lineage: Eukaryota > Apicomplexa > Aconoidasida > Piroplasmida > Babesiidae > Babesia > Babesia bovis. The sequence continues at coordinate 1,512,411 of NC_010574.1, forward strand.
ACAGTGTGTGACCACAATGGTATGGCTAAGCGTGATGCCTCTAAATCACATCGATCAATGACCAAGTGCTCAACTTATCTTATTGGAGGTGGCGCAAACCGCCATGATAATGCAAACAAGCTGGAAATTGCTAAGCATCTTCTCAACGGTATAGCTGAGGCCTACAGGCATGGTCCTGCATCATTGTTTCACTTTGCTTACGACGAGGACGTTTTCCGTCAGGCGTGGACTGCCACTTCAGGTCTTTCTGTGGAGTTGGGTTGAGACCGGAGAGACACTAGGGCTCATTTGTAGGGTTATGCCGATGGGTAATGGTGTGTTTGCTTCGTTATAACTCTATTGTATTAATCACTGTCTTACTAGACCATTGCAAGTCATAGGCAACAGGTCTAACGCAAAAACCTTTTTTCGTACTCCAACAATGCCTCTTTACATACGCCCAAAGTAGCGTAAACGACTACGACGGCTCACATAATAATGACGTTAATAATAATTTATACATGGTCAAGTTGACCTATGGTATATATGACCGTTAAACACAGCACCTAAGCTGTCATCACACTAGCACTGTATAGCTCAGCCTGGTTTCGCCCTATGGGCACATTTTATGAAAATCATTCGTTGGTTGTTGCGTCCATGATAGGATATATGGCTAACACTGTGATTCTGTTAACCCAAGAGGGCAGGATATTGCCTTTTCGTCAACGTACATCTCTACCTTAACCTAGACCCTGGGTTATACCGTCAGATATAGTCCCATCACTTCTCTAATAGTGATATACCTCCCTATACAGCATTACTACATATTGATACCACCTCTACATTAAATGGTGTCCAATATAGTGACTCTATTAGTCTCTATGTCAACATTTACTTTGACACTCAACGTTTATCCTCCCAGACTCCGCAGTTTAACCAGAAAAGACACTTCGTTCCCTCATCAAACATGACTATAATAGATCCCAAGTTGCTGTTATTTCTCAATGTACAATGTCTATTCTGTAAATGTAATAACGATATTTCCACATACTATAGGTCATATCCCGTTTATTTATATATTTGGATTGCCCTTAATGCCCATTTTTTCATACAACATTCCGTGAATGCGGGTGCTAATTGAACCCATTAAATCCCTTTTGGGAGATGCATCAAAGCATAACGTGTCCTGGTTAGTCAGCCAATCTTCCCAGTTTTAGGTACATTTACACAGCATTCATTTAACTTATGCTTTCATTGTTCTAGCATCTTCTATAGTGGCATACAGCTGTCTTTCAATAATGCCTGGTAGCGTTGTTCAACTTCCTCGCGCATGACTTTGTGTTGTCAGAGTTTTGAGCGTGTTCTCCACTGTTATCCAGCAACATAGCGTGAAATTGATGCAATATCCAGCTTCCGTAGGATAACATAACAGTGTTGAATGTAGCCCCGCCTAATCTAGTAAGTCACATATTTGCAGCAACGTAATCAACTGCTACAGACACATGTATAACAGTAACTTCGTGAACACCCCGAAGCGATGCCTTAGAATATCTAACTCTTACGGCTGCGATCCTTTTTCACCTTGTTTAGGTGGATTACAAGATGATGCCTTATTATAGGCCTGTACAAACGGCACAAAGATGTATGCTATGGAGCCCAGAAGGAAGGCAGCACAGCCCAAGTAATTCGTGACGTATGGTAAGTCAAGTGCTGCAGCTTTGGTCAAAGTTACTGCCGTTACTACGTACAGCGCAACTGATAGTATTAGCAGTATTAGGAGATCCCGTAGGTGGGAATAGGGCTGGTCATTTGACTTTTTCTCAGGACACTTCGTAGACATCACGCTATAAAGTTACGCACATATTTCACGTTAACCCTATATATTGATATGGGAGTATGGAATCCATGTGTATGGGATCCTGTAAGTGGTACTTGCCCGGGCAACAGCTGTTGTCCAATAAGTAATCTAGCGACACATCAATTTGGTGTCTTCTAAGGCCACTAAAAATTATTAGTGTGTATTATTATAGGCTATTGTTAGTGTGTATCATTAGTGTCTCGTATTACTGTCTAGTAGTGGTGTCTATTGTTACTGTCTACTATTACGCTGTGAAAAAACAAGTTGATACCGTACAACGAGAGACTAAGACAATGATCACGAGTAGTAGGGTCGACGCGATACACACTCGACGGTGGAGTTAGCGAGGTTTGAATCAGGACTAGTAACATATAGATAACCGTGGTACTATCTTGGCATGTAACGCGGTAAATGGATCCTCTATGGTAACAATTTCTCATGGGATCCTGTAGGTCAGATTATTAGTCCGATGTAACCACTTTAAACCCTGTCTTCTAAAGTATTAGTATCTTGTGTTGATAAATCTATGGGTTAATGAGAACACAATGACCTGGAAGACCAGTGTCTGAGTGAACTATGCATGGTACCTTCTGGGTAGCACAGTGACGACATCAAGTATCATACTAACCTACTGGTCTCGGTAGTGTTCATGGTTTGGTGCTGTTTAGTTTCAATGTTGTTATTGAGCTGGAAGAGTCATGAGCAATGTTTCATTAGCTAGCCTAGTACCACCATCCATTTAATTTAAAGAGCCATGAAAAATATCATGGATAAGTCAACACCACGGATTCCTACACTACGTCACCCTCTACATTACGTAAAGCTTTACCCAGTACATGTGACTACCCATACTGGACCCGTGATCACCAGTATTACAGTGACTTTACTATACTCACCCCTAGATACTAACTACCACATTATAGCACTGTCTCTAAACTCTTTTTCGAAGATACTCCACCAGTTCCATTCCTTTGCGTCCCGTCATCACCTTATACCACATACATTGCCACTGGTGTTCTCCACCCCGTAACCAATGAGACCTCATATGTGTCCAGTCCAGTGGCCATATGGCACCAAAGGCTAGGTAGAGTACCGCCACTAGCCAGGCTATGGTCAGCACAAAGATCCACGGGAGCCGTATGTCGTATTGGAGTTTGCCGACTTGGGAGAGGAGGTTGCTCAGGGGGTGTTGTTCCTGGTCCTTAGAGGTGGCCTGGTCCTCCTTCTTATTGATCACTTGGTTGAGACTGCTTAAGAAGTCATGACACCGCTTAGTAGTCTTCGTGTTCTCTATGCTATAATCCCCCTCTCTGCTTCCATCATTCTGATAATACCCCTCCAGATTGAATGGGTTACCGTAGCTAAAGCCATGTCTGTACAGTACTGGCAGTACCCCGGTACATGATACGATTGATTGGCATCCACACTGTCCACTACCCTGTCCATGTACTCCCTTCTTGCACTTATTGGGGTCACACTGTCCCTTACAGCCTCGGCATTCAATATTACGGAATGCCTCAGACAGTGACTCTAGTCCTGAATGAAGTGCATCTGATAGGTACAGTACCCATGAGAGGTATGTTCCGCCGAAGGTGGCACTCACTGCGGTGTACAGCTCACCGGTTAGGGGGGAGAGGTATTCTGAGTCCTTGGTCAGTGCAGAGAGGGCATTGGTAGTGGACTGTGACGCTGGCTGTGGAGCAGTACTAGCGTCCTTCTCGCCCTTAATGTCTCTTAGCGCTTTACCGACAGTCTTCATGTACTGTCCTCCTTTAACACTGCTATCTCCATTGTATATCCACTCAATTTTTTGTACTTCATCACGTAACCCAGAGGCACACCACCCGCAGAAATACTTCTCCTTGTTCGCCTCATAAGATCCACTTGGATCTCCTGTGTGATCACAATTCGTCTCCAATTCTCCCTTTGGTGGCTTTCCCTTGTCCTTGTTTCCCACCCCTCCCCTAAAGAACCCAAAGACGTCACCCAATACCTGTGGTGTAGTGGCACTGAGTGCTGCTGTAACTCTCACTAGTGTATAAACGCAAGACTGCATCATGTTCTCGTTGCTGAAGAAGTAGAGGATGCCATAAAGGCGTTGGCCAGTCATGTCACTGGTGCTGCCCTTGTGGAATTGCCCTCTAAAACCCATTGGCAATGGACAGCACTGACCTGAGCCATTGCAGTGTCCTAGGTGGGATGCAGCGGGTGGGTACTTGTCGGCGTCCTCAGTGTACAGGATCTCTTGACAACTAAACCCTGGCAACCTGTCTTCCAGGAATGCCTGGAGTGGAGAGGGGAACCCGTCCATGTATTGTTGGTGGCACTTGTCACAGTACTTGGACTGTGGCTGTCGGCCACACTTGTTGGAGTGTGATTTACAGGATGGGCACTTGGGTGAGTTGCATATGTCTTTGATCTGATCTATGGTTTTATGAAGTGTGTTTGCGACCCATTCCGATAATGTGCCTTTTAGATGTGTTGAATCACTAACTCCCAGTTCTTTCTGTATTTCCCCCAATATTTCTCTTACCTTATCGATAGCAGCACTTATCTTGTTCTTACCCTGATCGAAATCATTATTACCATTTGTAGCTTCCCCCAGTTTATCCACTACCTCCCCTAGTATTCCATTATTACCACCACCCTTCGTCGTCAGCTCCTCTAGTTTCTTCTTAGCCTCCTCTAGTTCCTTCCCATTCAGCCCATTCTTCACCGCCTTATCTAGTTCCGTCTTAGCCGTCCCTAGTGCCACCTTCACCCCCTCTATAGCCTCCTTTTCCTTCCCTTCCAATGCCTCCTGGGCATTACCCAATTGTACCACTACCTGACCTATAGCCTCCAGTACATCCTTGATCTTCTTTGCATCACTGCCATTCGATCCTAATGGTAGTTTGTTGAGTTTGTTCCCCATCTCCCCCACCCTCTTTTTCCTATCATGTTCCATGGGGTCACACCCCAGGCACATCCAGCTAATTACCCCCTTAGAGACTACCCCATTACCATACCTACACTCACGCCATTTACCTCCTAGGGCCACTTTAACTGCACACTGCTTCCTAAGGAAGTACAACTGGTAGAACAGAGCCCTAATGTAGTGTACCACTTGGTTGTATGCTTGGATGGACACAGTGGGATAGGTGAAGTGGCATTCAGTGTTGGCATACAGGGAGTGAATGGCAGGTTCTTCAGTGCCTTTAGTACAATGTATTCCACCCTGGATACCTATGAGCACCGGGGGGCAGTACTGGGTCACTGCTTGGAAGTGGGCAAACAGGTTGTATTCATGAACTGTAATGGGAGCTGAACGTTTTTCTTGGTAGAACTTTAATTCTTTTTGTTCGTTGCCAGAGGTAGCACTAGAGGCAGTGTCTCCGGGCTTCTTGAGTACCTCTTTTAGTCTTCCCTTGGCATGCTTAAGTATCTCTGGGTATGCCAGACTATAGGGCAATGCACTTAGCCAGTATAGGATTTCACGGATGGTCTTGGGAGTTTTATTTTTTGCTTTCGGCGGATTCTTTTTCTGTAACCCGGTAAAGTAGGCACATGATAGAATGTAGAGCTTGTACAAGGCACCACATTTGTGCATCTGTTCGTCAGTTATGCTAGCGTCATTGCCATTCTTATGGAAGATAGTAGCGTTGCTGCAAAATGCACCCCTGTCTACGGTATGTATATATCCAGCATAGTTCATACCAGCTGGTTGTCTGAATGTATTATCATTATAGTCCCCGCCATGGACAGGACTACCATTACCAGTATCCGGAAATCCCAAATATAACATACCCCTAAACCCATCCCATATAATAGCATCCAACCTATTTCCGGGACCACTATTATTAAGCATTTCCCTAGGAAATCCTAGGGCCTGAAGCCATTGGGACAGGGTACCATCATCTAGACCTCTGCCATCCAGGATGTGGTTGTTCCACCGAGGACTGCTGGAATGGTACTTTCCAGTCCAATACATATAAGTAAGGCCACTCCAGATGAGACATACTGAACCTAGTAATATCTGAGCACCAATTGCTCGCTTTTTACTAGTTTTTCTATCAGACCAAGTTGGCCATACTAGGTATTCATTACCAACAATTCCGTGATATACTAGCTCTACTTGGTATGAAGATCTATAGCTGTCTTTGTGTTCAAAAATTCCAAGGGTATTCTTGTGCGTTTCCATACAGCTACACTTATCACTACACTTCCCACACTTATCCTTACAACAACACTTGCAGCATTTGCCTGCTTTAGCGCATTTACACTCTGTACTAAGACCTCCCTTGCAATCACCACTACACTGACACCTATGCTGTACACCACCACTATCACTATCACTACACCTTGTACACTTCCTTCCCAGTGGTGTTCCTTCGCTTTCCGGATTCTTCACTTCCCATTTCATACATTCACACTCTTTGCATGGAGTGTTTGGTGTTGCATCCTTGAGATACCCGCAATCCGTTTTTATGCCGTGTTGATTGTTATTGTTACTACCTTTGCAGTCCCAACACTTCTCTATCCTACTCCACCCAACCAGTGCACTGAGTACCTGTGCCAGCTGGTCTATATAGGTCCGGACCACTGCGGTACCACCTAGTCCCTGTACCAGAGAGAATAGCTCATTGAGGCACTCTGTGACTCTCTTTTTTGGGGGGCCCTTGCTGTTGTCAGCGCCATCACTTTCTCCTTGATAGCCTATAGGGACCCATGAGGTACTGTATACCAGTAGTGGTACTAGATAGCACTACTCCACTACTGGGTACTTACCATGGTACTCCAGTTCTACTGACTGCAGTAGGTCAGTCACTGCCGCCGCCAGGCCACATATACATTCTGTACAATAATGACTTCCATAGTACGGAGCGCGCCAGTGTAATGGGCACTGTCAGGTAACATCCATGTGGCGCGCATAACACAGTAATGTCTTCAGTAACTTACCATCCTTGTTCAGTTCTTTACCATCCCTACCAGTAACCCTCAGGACCCAGTCAATGGCCTCCTTCAGGTTGGTGGGAGCGTCGGTTAGTGACGCCTTCGGCGTGAAAGCGCTTGCAGGGGCCATTGTCAGTGCCTTTAGGAGTACTCAACAGTACTCACAGTGGTGTGGTAGTGGTCTGGCTATCGGGGTGGAATCCTATATATAGTGAGCGCGCCCGTATATTGGTGGCGCGCATACTATTCTATGGGATTCCAACAGGTATTACCACGGTGGAGATGATCCCGTTGGTATAGTGGAATCCCCTAGGACACTGTCGCGCCGAAGGCGCCCCTATCTCCCTAGGATTCCACCCCGATACATTGACCTTGACTACCACTGACCTTCACTGGACACTCTCGAAACTAGGGGTGGTGACACAATGGCAGCACAGAGTACCTGGAAGCCTCATGAAAGCCTCACCCAGGCTCCCACCAACCTGAAGGAGGCCATTGACTGGGTCCTGAGGGTAACTGGTAGGGATGGTAAAGAGAACAAGGCAGCGCCGGCGCAGGCGCCGGCAAGCAGTAGTAATGGCCCCCGTAAGTCAATAGTACTCACAGTAGCTCCCACACGACCATACAGACTGTCTGTGCTTCTTGGCCAAGGCAGTGAAGGACCTACTGTATGACGCCAAGGACCCGGGGTCCCCTGGTCCCAGCTCTGAGAGGTACTGGGATGGCATACTCCTAGAGCAGGAGAGTGACATTGTCAATCCAGTGCTCACGGACCTGGGACTCCTTAATGGTGGCAGCACTGATAGCACTACTGCTAGTACTACCTGCGCCGGTGGTACCGAGGTCATAAAGGCACTGATATATCAGTTGGCACAGGGACTACAGAAGTGGGTTGGGTGGCAGGAAGGGGATACTTGTTGTTTGGGACAGACTAAAGGGGGTAAAAGTGACGGAATTGGTAAAGGATGTGAACGTACTGGTTCCGGCGTTGGTGGTAAATGTTGCACAAATGATGATAAGAATAGTCATGAATGTTACCAATGCGGTAAAGTTACTGCTCCTAAAAAATGCTACCTTTCGGCCTATTGCAAAAAGAGTTCTTCTAGTGGTGCCAGCCAGTCAGATGGTGACTACTACTGGTCCGCCATATCCAGTGACTCCACTAAGGTCCACCTCCTGGCCCGTATTTTCCTAGGGTCAGTATGCCTCATCTGGAGTGGACTCAGTCAGTTGGGGTTCCTAACGGGTGGGAGTGGCAATGATAGGTGGAGCAAGGAAGGAAAGCTACATGAGGAGACTAATGGTCTCGGCTCATTCATGGCGGCGATGGGCTACGACCTGGAGAGGTTGAATGGGAGTGGCGGAGGTAAGTATTGCCTAGGGTAGTCATGTGGACTTATGGTGGAGTAGGTGATAAGACGGGGCAGTTTGTGCAAAAGTTACTATCGGGAACGGATCCAAGTGGAAAGGATGGTATCCAATGGAAGGAATTCCAGGGAGACAGTGCTACTAAGGGTAAGTCCACCTCCTCTATAGTACCAATGTTCCCTAGGTAGTGTAGCTGAGTACTATAGTGAAATCTATGAGAAGGCCAAGGAGGCTGCCAAGAGTACTACTGAATCCATCTGTAAGGACTACCCCCTATTGGTACTCCACATCCTGGCCAGTGGGTACTTCAGGGCAGGTAGTGCCGGGGCTAATAAAGTACCTGTGGCGCCTTCGGCGCCATCTAGTGATCCTAGGAAACCTAGGACAATCCGGGAGATCCTATACTGGCTCAGTGCATTGCCCTATAGTCAGGGATACAAGGCACTGGTGGAGAGGATGCAACAAAAGTATCCTAGGAAAGAGGGCAAACCACAGGAAACAGCGACGGAAATAGTGCTTCACGGTGAGCAGAATGGCAATACCACCCTCAAGAGGGACTGTATTACCCACTACCTAATGGCCGCCTGTGGCTACTGCCCACTGGTCCTCATCAGTATCCAGGGGACCATAGCTACCAGTGGCATTGAAAGTGCTCCTGCTACAGGTGAGTGATATAGACAGGGATCTATAGGGGCGCCTTCGGCGCAACAGTGCCCTAGGGGTAGTTATATGGACTAATGGTGTAGTAGGTGCCGGAGGAGTTGCTGCTGGTACTGCGGAGAATAAGTGCACCAATTATGGCAAGAAGAAAGAAGAAAAGACAGATTGCAACAAAGATAATGAACTCACCAAGCAAGGAAAGGTATGCTACAGGGGGTACCACCTGGCAGTAAAGGATTTTGGTAAGTACCCTAGCAGCACTAGTCACTAACACTATGTGTAGGCCCCCTCCACGGGATGTACGCCAATGGGCTCTTTGGCTTCCAGATGGACCTTTCGGCCGCCCAGTGCCTGGACCAACTGAGGGTATATGTCTACCACTGCTTCTACCAGCTCTACTTCCTTAGGAAGCAATGTGGAGCGGGGGTGACAGTGGACAAGAAGGCAGTGCTGGGCTGGCAGAGTTGTAGGTATGGTTATCAGGTATCCACTAGGAAGGGAGGCAACACCGGTGGAGCCGATACCAAGAACTGGATGTGTAAGCCATTGAGTAGGTCATAGTGTAGAAACAGTGGTATATAAGGGCGCCTTCGGCGCAATAGTGCCTCTGGGAGGAGCGCAGGAGCAGTGTATATAGGGTAGTCATGTGGACTAATGGTGTAGTAGGTAGTAGTGCTGGTAACAGCAACGGTAACAACCAAGGTGGTAGTCCTAATCAGAATAATGGACAAAGTAACAAGTGCAACTGTCTGGGAGAGGGAGCTACCCAGGGCAAAGCGGGCACTCCCGGTGATGGCTCACCCCTACAGAGCTTCTTGTGTGATAGTATCAATGGGATGCACTGTGGAATAACAACGGGATCCGGTGTGGATAGGTATCCTCCAATAGAGGATCATATGAATTGTCCAGCGGGAACTGTTGGCCACTTTGGCGGTCCTCCAAAACACTGTCCAGTACCTATGGGATGGAGCGCGGAGAGTACTAGTGGCAGTGGTTCTAACAAGGAAAACCACTTCAAAGGTACGTCCCAGTACTCTATATGGTACCCCTAAAGCACTGTATATATACACTAGGGGCACCCTCTGGGCGCCACAGTAACCAATAGTGACTCATGGTATGCACAGATTTAACCCAGGGTACCCATAAGACAGACAAACTGGCACAGTCACCACCAGGTACGTCCCACAGTATATTACATGGACTCATCATGTAGCAGGCACTAACACTACCTATCCCGCCCACTGCACTGGGAATACACTGTCACTACTACTGGAATACTACTGTGACCCCGGAAAGTGCCACGGCACCCTAGTGGTACTCCTGAGACTCCTGGCATGTATTACTCCCACGGTGCCACGGACCCTGGGTGACCTCTTTGGGTTCTATTACTATATAGTCTACATTGGGGGAAAGAGTGGTGGTAGTGGTAAAAAGGAGGTGTATACGAAGCTAGGAGAGCTAGAAAAAGAGGTGCTGCTCCATATGCGTCAAGGTAATGAAGTGGTCCAGGCACTAACCACGTGGTCTACCGGTGGAGATTGCAGTAAAGGCAATGAAAAGAACCTTAAGTGCCTAACAGAGTGCACTACTGGTACTGGCGCCAAATACCTCTCTCCTCTGAGTGGCCAGCAGTATGGCCAGTTGAGTCCCCTGATGGCCGGGACCTACCTGTCATGGTTGGTCTATTTGATAGAGGGGTTCCAGGAAGGGTTGCAAGGACTGGTGCAGGAGTATAAAAATATAGTATGCAAAGATAGTTGCAGTTTGGGTAAGTTCTAGTGCTACATAAGGGCGCCTTCGGCGCGACAGTGTCCGTTACAGTGGCGCGCAACAGTGTCAAATGGATTAATGGTGTAGTAGGTGTTCCAGGAGGAGCTGCTGGTGGATGTAATGGAGATACGTGTAGAGCAGGAAGTCACGGTGACACGTGTAAAAGTGGTGGCAATCAGGGAGTCTGTGGCTGCTCCTCTGTCGTATCATGTACCGGGGTATTACCGGTATTGTACAAGTATGGATTTGGGTATGGTGATGTCAGTAAGTTGCACCCTGGGACAGGTAAGATGTAGTATAGTAGTATGGATAGTGTAGAGAGAGTGTAGTACCAGTTTTGGTAAAAGTTTCACAAAAGTTTAGTAATAGTTTTGGTGAATGTTTAGTATAAAAGTAGTAGTTGTTAGGGGTATTAAATGGTGATTTAGGTGTTGGTGATAGCAACAAGAAGTGTCACGACTTCCTGGGAACACTAGAAAAGGTCCTACGCGGTGACCAATTGGACAGCACCAAAAAAGGCCTCCACCATGAAATAAACCAGCTCATCTACACCACCAGGCTCCCCTGGATCTTTGTGCTGACCTTGGCCTGGCTAGTGGCAGTACTCTACCTTGCCTTTGGTGCCATATGGCCACTGGACTGGACACATATGAGGTCGCATTGTAGGGGATGGTTCGGGAAGGGCAGTCTGAGTCCATGGGAGGTACTGATGGTGGGTAAGAAGAAGGGAAGGGGGATATTGGAGTTTTTTGGTAAGACATAGTGGCAAAGTAGTGGCGCCTTCGGCGCGATAACTAGGGATAATGTAGATATGTTCATCAAAAGTTACATGGAAGTTTAGTATAAAAGTAGTAGCTGTTAGGGATGGTGATGTGGATAGGGTTACAGAGTGTTTTCTTAGAGTTACGTAGCACTGTTAGTAAAGGTTTCGTAGTGATTTTATTAAAATTTTCATCGTATATTCAGTAAAGGTTAAGTACTGGTTTTGGTAGAGGTTTCATAAAAGTTTGGTTGCACTTTTGCCGAAAGTTCTATAAGGGCGCCTTCGGCGCAACTGTGCCCTAGGGGTAGTGATAGTGCTAGGGAGAATGTAGCCAGACGTTTGGTAAAGGTTTCATAGAAGTTTAGTATAAAAGTAGTAGCTGTTAGGGATGGTGATGTGGATAGGGTTACACAGTGTTTTCATACAGTTAGACCGTAGTGATACCTATAGTGTATTGTAGTGGTCTTCTAAGTAAAAATTTGGTAGCACTTTTGCTGAAAGTTCTATAAGGGCGCCTTCGGCGCAACAGTGCCTTAGGGGTGGTCATGTGGAGTAATGGTGTAGTAGGTCCGACGGAGAATTACTCTAGAAATGTTAGTAAAGGTGTCGTAATGTATTAATAGCCGCTATGGTAAAACTCCAGTAGCATTGTTAGTAAACATTTCGTAGTGATTTTATTAAAATTTTCATCGTATATTCAGTAAAAGTTTAGTAGTGGTTTTGATAAAAGTTTCACAAAAGTTTAGTAATAGTTTTGGTGAATATTTGGTATAACTTTGGCAAATGTTTCACAGAAAAGTAGTAGCACTTTTGGTGAATGTTTGGTATAACTTTGGTAAAAGTTTCATAGAACGTTAGTGGCACTTTTGGTAAAAGTTTAGTATAACTTTGGCAAATGTTTCACAAAAGTTTAGTAATTGTTTTGGTGAATGTTTGGTATAAAAGTAGTAGCTGTTGGGGGTGGTATATGGATGAGATTACAGAGTGTATTGATTGGATTTTCGTAGCAATGTTGGTAAAGGACTCATAGAGTTTTGGTGCAGTGATCAACGGAGATAGTACCAGTCCCCTCACCAATCTCCTCTCCCAGGTCGGCCAACTCCAATACGACATACGGCTCCCTTGGATCTTTGTACTGACCATGGCGTGGCTAGTAGCAGTACTCTACCTAGCCTTTGGTGCCATATGGCCACTGGACTGGACACATATGAGGTCGCATTGGTTACGTGGTGGAGAACACCAGTGGCAGTGTATGTGGTATAAGGTGATGACGGGGAGGAAGGGAATGGAACTGGTGGAGTATTTTGGTAGAAAATAGTGGCGCCTTCGGCGCAACGGTGCTAAATGATATACACTAGTGTCACACACAATATATAGTAGCGCTATAGGTAGTGATCCTATAATGGGCATTAAAAGCCTACACATTCCGGTGAAACCAGTGCATTAAGCAGTGCTAATACAGAGTGACTGGGATATCTATGGAAGGCTGGAGTTAGTCCACTGAGCAGCTACTGATAGCCCTTCCACGGTACCACACACATTCAAATTTACCCAGTGGGTTCCATGACATGGCAGTGACGTTATATAGAGTATTGTGACTACATTAGGTCATATAGTGACCATGAAAGACCAAGTGACCAACATATTGCTAGTAACTATCACTATACCTTATGGCTACAGTCCACTAGGGAATCCTACCTGTGGTGTATCCAGAGTACATTGTCATTGGGTGTCCATAAATTAGTACATTACGCCATAGAGCACTATAGATGTCACGTATATGGTTCACCATTTTATGTAATAGTTCCACAGTCACAGTGACCCAGGAATTACCACTGGGATGGAATTACATGGTTCACAGGGTCGGAACTGCTAGTAAACGAAGCTCCTTTTAGTGAGCAGCCCTTTGGGGCTATAATATGTTATGGGTAGCATATCTTATCTAATGCCAGTCCATGAAGCTATGTCTAGCGAGTAGTCTTTTCAGCTATACTGTCTAGATGGAAGACATTCTAATGGGTGACTGACATTATGATGTATTCCAGGTAGGGATGGTTCATCACTAGTGGTGGGACAGATTTGGGAGTCAGTGGTGGTGTATGATTAGTATTAATTTATGGAGTGCCTGGAGAGGGATATGGAGGTGGGAGTGAAAGGCGTTACAGTTATTAGCGTGTCCTGGCTTTAAACGAACTACAGAGTTGCGTTAATGAGCTACGAAAAGTGTAACTCCTGAAGAATAACTGGTACAACACGTGATACATATAACTGGTCTATTATTCAGTACTGGTTACTACACAATATGGTACAGGCTAATGCATCGAAAATCGTAGATTATGATAAGAATGGGTGCTGCTTGGTAGATCCATGTTGACCTAGTGCCACATTCCAGAAGGGTTTGTTTTTCCATCTCTATATTTATCCTAGGAACCCAAGCTACATTTTGCCTTTAGCAGTTGGTGAATTCTGCTGAGCATGTGGCACTTTGCAAAATTAAGTCGTCTGACAGACTAATCGAGCTAGGTATTGCTGAAATCAGTGATGTACTACTACATGAAGTTACTATTGAAATAAGCCACTTACTAATGAAACAAGTTACGTGACACCATAGCAAGTTCTACAACATGTAGCCTTTTGCGTTCATAGAATATATACGTTTTCCAATGTGCATATTCATGGTAACGTGTTATTCATGTATGTTAGGAATGTAATGACACAGTGGAAGCATCTTTGATATGATTGATTAACAATGCTTTCACTGTTGTATCAAATAGTCAAGGTGTTCTACTAGGAGCCTTTATTAACGCTTCATATAGGTCGATTTAGAGTGTCCAATTGCATGTTAAAATTTTAACGTGGACGTTCCCATGAGTCTGTATGTGGGAAGCATGTAGCACACTGGAATCAAGTCAATGATTACAGTCGTAAAGTATCAACAATGACGATACTGGGTATTTATAGAGAAAATGATAGCAGCATTTTATGCTAGGTAATAATTTGCTATAATACAGTCGCTATATTATCTATGTTAGTTCTTTCTTGGGTGTTATTTCATCCAACAAATGTGATTATTCATATGAAGAAATCGCATATAGATCGCTTTTGTGTATATTCCAATAGAGAACACATGACTGTGAATATTGGCTAAAGTTGGATAGGAAGATTAAGGCAGAGCGCTGAATAATGCTAGAGTACAAGCACTTGGTACCATTCATACAGTATCTTCCAAAGAGTTACTAGAGAAGCTTATTCATTTATGGGACCTTTGTTTTTAAGGGTGCACACGATTCATTGGTTACCAGTAATGTTAGTCGTAACGCAGATAGTAGCATTGTAAGAGTACTGATACAAACATCATTGGACGTGATACAGCATAATGCATGTCTGTAAGGTATAACCAGTTGTACCATAGTAGTATATTTGTGAACATCTATTGGACCATATCTATGCTAGATATTGGCCAGGAAAGCGACTAGAGGAAATCAATTCTATATATGCCTCATATAGTACTTGTGGCTGTCCACATAATTCTCTGCCGGCAGAATTAGTGTAGTTTCCTATGAGCAATGAAGAGTGGATTGTCAATACATACATCGATACCACTCAAGAGAAAGTAACATTAAATAAAGAGTAGTGTAATACCAGTGTAGTGTCTAGAGGATATTGCCACACGGTCTATTGCACTATAGTTATCCCAAATACACCACCATACCTATGGGAAATCATGTAGCGACAACTATTGTAGAGAAGTATATTCCGAGGTAACGCATGTACTATGAATGGGGGGCATGACAACAATTATGTCTAACAGTTAGCCATCTCACTCCCTACTAACTTTATCAAGATGGTAGCTCATAGAATGTTATGGAAGCTCTGTGTAGTTGTGGCCTTCGGGCTCTCTGCCACTGTCACTGCTACTGATGTAGCCCAGGAACAACCCAAGAAGGAAGAATTGAAGAGTGGATCATTACGTAAGAATGGCGAGTCTACCACTAAACGTCAAGAGGTACCTGAACCAACAAAGACTGACACTAAAGAAGACACTGATCCAAAAGGGCCATCTAAATTTTCTGTAGAGTGGTATTTGTTACCTAAACCCATAAACAGAGCAACTCTACGTGACATTTTGCCATGGAATTTACAAAACTCTGTGCCAAAGGATTGTAATGAGCCAATATTGCCTGTTATTGAGAAGAAAATTAGGAAGTATTTCTCATGGGTTGAGCAAAAGCCGGAGTCAAGGGGTGCACTATTATATTGTACCGGTTGGTAATTTATAAACCGTTCATCTTTTTGACGACAATGGATTTATCATAATCTCATAGTACGTAGACGTCTGTATGCTGCTATATTTCCACACATAGATATGTATATTTTGTTATATAATATCGTGTGGCTAACTGTAGTACTTAGTCCCGTTTAGTTATCTCAACTATATAGTGCATACATGTAGTTGGTACCCAAAAGAAATTTACCTCCTAACAGCAACATGATAACCCATACTATAATGCGATATGTCACGCTGCCTTCTTAATGTTACTGTTTGCTAAATTAAAAAGGTGCTCTCAATCTACAACGTGATATTACCATGCATTATGGCATATATATAAATGAATCGTCATTCTTCGACGAGGTATCTTTGTGACATCACTTCTCAGCTTAACACGTCATTATATCGTTGTTTATATTGTGATACAATTTGGATATGCACATAATACGTGATGGATCTAGCTTGGAATATGTTTCCATAGTGGATAACAACAGATCTTAAGTGGGTATGATACTGTAGTGGTATATACAACGTACTAACACGTTGATAACGGGACACAATAGCACATGGTGAGGTGGCAACTTGTCTATCATGCCGTTGAGATATACAGATTGCGACACTCATGTCAACGGGAGTATGGAAATTGTCATATCTGAGTTCCTGTTGGTTATATTTATTTGAAAGGCCACTGTCCAGTACTGGTCTGTATAGATCCTGTATGAGTATTGATCTGATCGCTGTCTGACAATAAGCGAGCCAGAGTAATTTCATTTTACATAGATAGATACTAAACAGTACCTTATAAAACTACATAGAAGAGCAATCCCTAAGATTCTGGCACCTCTACCATACCTGGGGCATTACAATAACCATACATTCAGCAGTTACGGTTCTCACTCCCTACTAACATTATCAAGATGGTAGCCTTCAACATTTTATGGAAGCTCTGTGCAATTGGGCTCTCTGCCACGGCCACTTCCAGTGATGTTGCTCAGGAGCAACCCAAGAAGGAGTCTTTCTTAAGCAGATTCTTCGGTAAGAAAGAGGAAGCTAAGACTCAACCTGTGGAAGTACAGGAAAGAGATAATACTGACGGTAAAGAAGATATTGAAACTGGAGAGCCACCCAGGTACTCTGTTGAATGGCATTTATTACCCAAGCCGGAAAATAGAGCCGCTTTACGTAGTTTTTTGCCACGAAGTTTATCCAGGAAAGTTCCAGAGGACTGTAATGAACCAATAGGGCCTAAATTGGAAAAACAAATTAGGAACTATTTCTCACTCTATGGCGTTGAATGGTTTCTGTTACCTGAGCCGGAAAGCAGAGCTGCCTTACGTAAAGCATTACCAAGCGATATAGCAAAAGACGTTCCAGAGGACTGCAACAAGCGAATGTGGTGTGGACTAGAGGAATATATTTTCAAGTTTTTCAAAATTTATGCCACTGGATGGTATCTGTTACCCGAGCCAGAAAGCAGAGCTGCATTACGTTACGTCCTGCCACGGAGTTTGGCTAAATACGTTCCAGAGGACTGTAATGAACCAATAGATCCTGAGGTGGAAAACGAAATTAGAGAGTTTTTCTCAAAGACATTCCAAAAACAGAGAAAAAATATTGAATTTTTGGGCGGTCACATGTTTTGATATGGTTAATCACAAATATTGTAATATCTTCGCGAAAACAAAGTCATCATAATGTCATACTCTATAGACATCCGTGACAGCCTATATTTATACATTTTTAATAGTTTATACGATTATCTGCTACACTATATTAACACATATCCTTTATTACTCCACACCACTTTAACATATGCTAACCTCACCAAGACCATCACCCAGTAGATCCATAGACCCTCTGTACTGCTGCATTGATAGCACTGATCATTAGCACACATAGACTCCTCTGTTATGGCCCAGTATGCTACAGCACAATAACCACGGTATCCATAGTATCCCATTGAAGTGACTTCGTTATAGAGTACTGTACAACAGTGATATTCAGTGTTAGTACTACAATATGCTTCCCCTAGAGTATACATCACACTCTCCACTAGTACATATCACTACCTCTATCAGGATATCCACAGTGGTCACTACAAGAGTCCAGGAAGTGATTTACTAAATACTTGATTATTGTACAAAGCAATGTTATGAGGATAACTTACTGCCTATCAAGTGCCATCACTACTTTTCAAGCCACTAGGTTATGCCCCATCATTGGTGGGTTGCCCTAGCATCCTAAAAACCCCACCAGGGTAACTCCAACATAAATAGGGCCCCCACTAAACAGTCCTTTGTGAGGGGACATTGTCTATAGTAATGTTCAGAATAAAGGCAGTGTTGGTGACAGTTTAGTAGTAACAATGGTGGATGTTTGTTAGGAATTTTATGGAAGATCAGTAGCAAAGTTAGTGAAAGTTTTATAGAAGTTCAGCAGCACTTTTGCTGAATGTTTAGTATAAAACTAGTTGTTGTTCGGGGTAGTGAAGAAAGGTTACCGAGGTCATAAAGGCACTGATAGACCAGTTGGCCCAAGGACTGCAGAAGTGGGTTGGGTGGCAGGAAAAAGGAGATGAGTGTTGTCTTAAGGGAGATAGTGGTGGACAAAGTACGGGTATAGGAAAAGGATGCATACACGGTGCTGCTGGCAGCAACGGAAAGTGTTGTAACAAAGATGGCGATCGTCGTACTCCATGTGCTAATGATGAGTGTCAGCATTGTGGTATTAGTCCCAGCTATAACAAGTGTGGCATCAGTGTCAATGATATCAATAACAAATGCTACCTCTCGTCTTACAAAAGACACAATGGTGACCCCAATAGTGTACCCAGTGGAGACTACTACTGGCCCACCATATCCAGTGACTCCACTAAGGTCCACCTCCTGGCCCGTATTTTCCTAGGGTCAGTATGTCTCATCTGGAGTGGACTCAGTCAGTTGGGGTTCCTAACGGGTGGGAGTGGCAATGATAGGTGGAGCAAGGAAGGAAAGCTACATGAGGAGACTAAGGGTCTCGGCTCATTCATGGCGGCCATGGGCTACGACCTGGATAGGTTGAATCAGGGAGCTCCAGGTGAGTACTGCCCAGGGTGGTCATGTGGACTTATGGTGTGGTAGATAAAGGAGGAGAGTTTGTGCAAACATTGTTGACGAATACTGTGGGATGGAAGGATCTCAGTAATGGCACCAATTCAAGTAAGTCCACCTCCTCTGTAGTACCAATGTTCCCTAGAGAGTGTAGCTGAGTACTACAGTAGTATCTATGAAAAAGCCAAGGAGGCTGCCAAGAGTACTACTGAATCCATTTGTAAGGAGTACCCCCTATTGGTACTCCACATCCTGGCCAGTGGGTACTTCAGGGCAGGCAGTGCCGGGGCCAAGGGTATCACGCCGCCGGCGAAGCCGGCCACTAGTACTGACGGTGCTAGTGATGCCAAAAAGGACACTACCTCTCCCAGGAAGCCTAGGACCATCCGGGAAATCCTCTACTGGTTAAGTGCATTGCCCTATAGTCAGGGGTACAGAGACCTGGTAGAGAGGATGGGAGATAAGACGGATCAGGTTACCCAGGGGAACTCTGAGGATAAAAAGGGCCAGATAGAGCTGTACGATACCAGTGCTGCTAAGGCTAGTACCTCCCTCAAGAGGAATGACATTACTCACTACCTAATGGCCGCCTGTGGCTACTGCCCACTGGTACTCATCGGTATCCAGGGGACCATAGAGAAGGAGGTGGACAAGGCACAGCCGGCACAAGCACAAGGTGAGTCACATAGACAGAGCTCTATAGGGGCGCAACAGTGCCCTAGGGGTAGTCATGTGGACTTATGGTGTGGTAGGTAGTGCTCCAGCTGCTCCTGTTGCGGAAAAGAAGTGTCCCAAGCATAAGGAAGATCGTAATCACAGATGCGATCCTAAAAATATAAAGGAACCAGCAGCCCAAGCAGCGGGATCTTCCGCTGCACCAGCTCCCGGCGGACAACAACTCAAGGAAGGTGAGGTCTGCTACGGCGGGTACCACCTGGAAGCAAAGGATTTTGGTAAGTACCCTGGCAGTACTAGTCAGTGACACCATGTGTAGGCCCCCTCCATGGGATGTACGCCAATGGGCTCTTTGGCTTCCAGATGGACGGCTCTCCCGCCCAGTGCCTGGACCAACTGAGGGTATATGTCTACCACTGCTTCTACCAGCTCTATTTCCTGAGGAAGCAGTGTAAGGTGGGAGTGGAGAGTGGAGCTGTGCTGGGATGGAAAAGTTGTAGGTATGGTAGTGGACTTGATGGCGCCGGGAAAGAGAACTGGATTTGTCAAAAATCAAGTAAGTATTGCAGACATTGTTCTATAGTATTCACCATATGGTTTTCATCTGAAATAATGATGTAGCAGGTACCAGTAATGGGAAGTGTAATTGTCATAGTAGCACTAAATCGCCACTCATGTTATTCCTTTGTGATTCAGTTGAACATATGCATTGTGGATTGACAAAGGGCAAGGGTGTGAATGATTATCCCGAAATTGATGACCACATTGAAGCCAAGGATACTATTCAACCTCCACACTTTGGCAAACCACCCAAACACTGCCCAGTACCTATGGGTTGGCAATCAGAGAGTACTGGTAGTAGCACTAGCGGTGGTCAAATCAGAGAAAACCACTTCAAAGGTACGTCCCAGTACTCTATATGGCACCCCTAAGGCACTGTATATATACACTAGGGGCACCCCCTGGGCGCCACAGTGACCAATAGTGACTCATGGTATGCACAGATTTGACCAAGGGTACCCATAAGCAGTCACCACTAGATCCTCCGTTAGGTACGTCCCACCCTAGTTCTATAAGGGCGCCTTGGTAGTCACATGGACTCATCGTGTAGCAGGCAAGTACCCTGTACACTGCACTGGGAATACACTATCTTATCTCCTGGAGTACTACTGTGACCCAGACAAGTGCTCTAGTGGCACCCTAGTGGTACTACTGAGACTACTGGCATGTATTACTCCCACAGTGCCACGGACTCTGGGTGACCTCTTTGGGTTCTATTACTATATAGTCTACATTGGGGGAAACCAGGGTGGTGGTGGTGGTAAAAAGGAGGTGTATACGAAGCTAGGAGATTTAGAAAAAGAGGTGCTGCTCCATATGGGTAAAGATAATAAAGTGGTCGAGGCACTAACCACATGGAGTGGTAAGTATACATACAGGGAGTAGTGGCCGTCTAGTACTATAAGGGCGCGCCGTATAGAGATAGCACCTGACAGTGTCCGTTAGGGTGGCGCGCACTGGTAGTGTATAGGGTAGTGACGTAGTGTAATGGAGTAGTACCACTAACAGTGGCTCATGGTGGTGTAGGTGGTGGAAGTGGATGTACTAGTGGTTGTAAGGACACACTAAGGTGTCTATATGGCGATAAAGGCACTGGTCAATGCTCTCACTATTTATCTCCTCTGAGTGGTCAGCAGTATGGCCAGTTGAGTCCCTTGATGGCGGGGACCTACCTGTCATGGTTGGTCTATTTGATAGAGGGGTTCCATGATGGACTAGAGGGATTGGCAAAGGATTATAGGAATATAGTGTGCAAAGATGAAGGGTGTGGTACGAGTAAGTTCTAGTGCTATATAAGGGCGCCTTCGGCGCAACTGTGTCATATGGATTCATGGTGTAGTAGGTGTGGGAGGAGGTGCTGGTGGATGTAGTGGAGATACATGTAAAGCAGGAAGTCACGGTACTACGTGCAGTGGTGGTGGTAATACCGGAGTCTGTCAGTGTCCCTCTGTGGTATCTTGTACCGGGGTACTACCGGGGTACTACCGGTGTTGTACAAGTATGGCTTTGGGTATGGTAACGTAGAGACGTTGCACAACGGTAAAGGTAAGTTGTGATACAGTAGTATGGATAGTGTAGAGAGAGTGTAGTAGTATAGTTGGTAAAAGTTTCACAAAAGTTTAGTGTAAAAGTAGTAGCTGTTAGGGGTAGTAATATGGAGTAACTCTGTAGTAGGTGCTGGTAGTACACAGAAGAAGCAGTGTCACCATTTCCTGGAGACCCTGACAAAGGTCCTAACAGGGGATCACCTCAAGACAGGTGGCACCAGTGGAGGCCTCCACCACGAAATAAATAAGCTCATCTACACCACCAGGCTGCCCTGGATCTTTGTACTGACCCTAGCGTGGCTAGTAGCAGTGCTCTACCTAGCCTTTGGTGCCATATGGCCACTGGACTGGACACATATGAGGTCGCATTGCAGAGGATGGTTTAGGAAGGGTAGTCTGAGTCCATGGGAAGTACTGATGGTGGGAAAGAAGAAGGGGAGGGGGATACTAGAGTTTTTTGGTAAGACATAGTGGCAAAGTAGTGGCGCCTTCGGCGCGATAACTAGGGATAATGTAGATATGTTCATCAAAAGTTACATGGAAGTTTAGTATAAAAGTAGTAGCTGTTAGGGATGGTGATGTGGATAGGGTTACAGAGTGTTTTCTTAGAGTTACGTAGCACTGTTAGTAAAGGTTTCGTAGTGATTTTATTAAAATTTTCATCGTATATTCAGTAAAGGTTTGACATTACTTTTGATAAAAGTTTCACAAAAGTTTGGTTGCACTTTTGCTGAAAGTTTATAGGTGTTAAGGGTAGATTATATGGTGTAGTAGTAAGTTTTTGTGACCACATAGTCACTACATGGTAACAACTATGTGTCTCTTCCCCTCTGATTATTCTAAACAGTGTCCTGCTACAGGTTTATAGAGTCCTATACAAATGGAAGAACGCGTTCACTAGTCTACACAGTACCATATAGAATGTCCCCTCACAAAGGTCTCGTTAGTGGGGGCACAATATATGTTGATGCTACCCTGGTGGGGTTTTTAGCATAGTGGGGGTGGTGAGGTAGTGCAGAAACACTGATATAGAATGCACGTCATATTGATGCTCCCTGTCAGTGCCCGTTACAGTGGCGCGCCCAGTACTATTGTACTCACCCCTCTACAGAATGTATATGTGGCCTGGCGGCAGCAGTGACTGACCTACTGCAGTCAGTACAACTGGAGTACAATGGTAAGTACTCAGTACTATACTACTTCAGCATCATTGTAGGCTATCGTGGTGAGAAGAATGCAGAAACAACTGGTGGAAATAACGTTGAAAATCGCCTCAATGAACTGTTCTCCCTGGTCCAGGGACTAGGTGGTACTGCAGTGGTCCGGACCTATATAGACCAGTTGGCACAGGTACTCAGTGCACTAGTTGGGTGGAGCAGTATACCGAATTGTGGTGGTGGCGATGGCACGTGCAAGGGGACTGAAGGCAATGACAAACCGCATGGCCAAGAGAGCTGCAAGTATCTAGATGATGTAAAACATGAGAATAAGTGTGGCACATGTGGGTGTATGAAATGGGACGCGACCGAGGCGGACGGAGAGGAGAAAGGACACCACCTAGGAAGGAAGTGTACAAGGTGTAGTGAAGAGGCGAAGAAGAAGTGTGATTGTGAAAGTGGCTGTACAGGTCCTGACAAGTGCAAATGCTCAAAAGCAGGGAAATGCTGCAAGTGTTGTTGTACCAGTTGTCCTGGGAAGTGTAATGAAAAGGGGTGTAGTTGTGTAAAGGAGGAGGAGAAGCAAAATGGCACAAATGACCTTGAACGTCGTATATACAAGGATACGTATCAGTCGGCATATGGAGAAATGTCGTTTCTATCGATATATGATGGTTCATATTTCCGTATGAGATCCACATGGACAGATCTACTGGAGATGGGTGGAAGTATGACTCCCTCCCAACGCCGCCACCAATGTGCCCGCATCCTCCTAGGGTCAGTATGTCTCATCTGGAGTGGCATTACTTATATGTATTGGACTGGAAAGTACCATAAAACTAGCCCCCGGTGGAACAATCACATTTTGGATGGTAGTGGTCTAGATGATGGTACCCTATCACAATGGCTTCAGGCCCTAGGGTTTCCTAAGGTAATGCTGAATGACAAGGGACCGGAGAATAGATTAGATAAGGTCATATGGAATGGACTTAGTGATAAGTTGCTTCTAGGGTTTGCAGTGCCTAGTGGCCTTAATACTAGTGGTGTTGCCAATGACACTAATGGCAATACAGCAAGGAATCCATTCGCTATGAACTATGCCGGTTTTGTACATACAGCACATAGGGATTCGTTCAATGAACAAGCTATTGTGTTTAAAAATGACGGCTCTAGTACTACTGACACTAACATCCACAAAAGAGGCTCCCTCTTCAAGCTCTACATTCTATCATGTGCCTATTTCACAGGGTTACAGAAAAAGAGTAGTACCCAAAGCACTGCCCCTAGGAATCCCAAGACCATCCGGGAGATCCTATACTGGCTAAGTGCATTGCCCTATAGTACGGCATATAAGGAGATGCTGAAGCACGGCAAGAATAGGCTAAGAGAAGTGACCAAAAAACCCGGAGACAATGGCAATGAGACACCAACACTCGCCTTTCACCAAACAGGCCGTAATCATCCCATTACCGTTGATGAGTTCAACCTGTTTGCCCACTTCCAAGCTGTGACTCAGTATTGCCCACTGGTCCTCATAGGTATCCAGGGTGGAATACATAGCACTAAGGGCACTGACAAAACACTAGAACCCGCCATTCACTCCCTATACGCTAACACTGAATGCCCCTTCACCTACCCATCAGTTGATATACAAGCATACAACCAGGTGGTCCACTACATTAGGGCTCTGTTCTACCAACTCTACTTCCTTAGGAAGCAATGTGCAGTCAAGGTCACTTACGGAGGGAAATGGCGTGAGTGTAGGTATGGGGATGGAGTAGAGTCAAAGGGGGTTATTAGCTGGATGTGCCTGGGGTGTGACCCCATGGAACATGATAGGAAGAGTAGGGTAAAGGAGTTGAAGAAGACATTGGATGGGATGAAGAAGGTAAAAAAGGAGGACGAGGAAGAGGATGATGCTAAAGATCTTGCAAATGGGTTGAAAACACTATTGGAAAAGATTGGCGAGGTGGTGGTACAATTGGGTAATGCCCAGGAGGCATTGGAAGGGAAAGCTGAGAAGACAGTGATAGACGGGGTGAAGAAGGCAATAGGAGAGGCTAAGAAGGGACTGGATACGGCTAGGACGGGACTGGAGGGTGAGGTGGGGACAAGATTATATGGAATACTAGAGGTCACGGTAGATGAGGGGGTGGAGAATGGAATACAAGAAAAACTACAGGAGGTAGATAAGGCACTAGAGAAGCTGACGAATGGTGGTAGTGGTAGTGGTGATCTACTAGGGGAGGTAGAGAATAAACTAGAGGATGCTAACAGTGGTGATTTCGATCAGGGTAAGAACAGGATAAGTGCTGCTATCAATAAGATACGGGAGGTATTAACAGCATTTGAGAAGGGACTTGAAGAAGCAGGCAAAAAACAAGAGGCAAAGGAAAAACTCGGTAACCACCAAGAGGCACTGTTGGATGCTACAAGAAAGCTCAAAGACATCTGCAACACTCCCAAGTGCCACCAATGTGACCAACACTCCACTAAGTGTGGCCAAACACCAACACCCAGTGTCTGTAAGACCTGTCACCAACCCACTACCACTGGTGTCCCCTCCCCCCTCCAGGCATTCCTCGAGGACAGGTTACCAGGTTTTAGTTGTGAGGTAGTACGAGGCACAGACAGTGACACAGACACAGTGTATCCACCTGCTGCATCCCACCTAGGACACTGTAATGGCTCTGGCCAATGCTGCCCACTGCCCATGGGATTTAGAAATCAATTCTATAGTGGCAGCATCAGTGATTGTACCGGCCACCGTCTTTATGGCATCCTATACTTCTTCAGCAACGGGGACATGATGCAATCATGTGTCTATACACTGGTGAGGGTAACTGCGGCACTCAGTGCCACTACACCACAGGTACTGGGTGATGTATTCGGGTTCTTTAGGGGTGGTATTGGAGAGAAGGAAAGGGGAAAGAACAAGAAGGATTCAGTAGTGCCGTGTGATCACACAGGAGATCCAAGTGATACGTCAGATAAGAACAAGGATAAGTACTTTTGCGGCTGGTGTGCCTCTGGGTTAAGGGAGGAGGTAAAAGGTATCCAGTGGATATACAATGGGCCGGGGGACGGAGGGGAGTACAGGAAAACAGTCGGTAAAGCACTAATAGAGATTAAGGGCGAGAAGGGTAGTAGTGGTGGTAAACAGCCAGCATCACAGCCCAATACTACTGCCCTCTCAAGACTCACTAAGAACTGCCAGTACCTCTCCCCCCTAACCGGTGAACTCTATACAGCAGTGAGTGCCACCTTCGGCGGAACATACCTCTCATGGGTACTATACCTATCAGATGCACTTGAAGGTGGATTACGGTCTCTTGCGAGTGAATTCAAGCAGATTGAATGCCGTGGCTGTAGAGACTGTGACCCCAATAAGTGCAGGAAGGGAGAACACGGACAGAAGGGTGATAAAGGGAGGACCGGGTTATGCACGTGTGACTCAATCGTATCATGTACTGGGGTACTGCCAGTACTCTATAGACATGGCTTCAGCTACGGTAACCCATTCAATCTGGAGGGGTATGAACAGAATGATGGAAGCAGAGAGGGGGATTATAGTATAGAGAAGGCAGAGAGTACTAAGCGATGTCACGAGTTCTTGGACAGTCTCAGTGCAGTGATCAATGCAAAGAAGGAATCCGATCAGAAGGACCAGGACACTAAAGAACACCCCCTCACCAACCTCCTCTCCCAAGTCGGCCAACTCCAATACGACATACGGCTCCCCTGGATATTTGTTCTCACAGTAGCGTGGCTAGTAGCGGTACTATACTTAGCCTTTGGTGCCATATGGCCACTGGACTGGACACATATGAGGTCGCATTGGTTACGGGGTGGAGAACACCAGTGGCAATGTATGTGGTATAAGGTGATGACGGGACGCAAAGGAATGGAATTGGTGGAGTATTTTGGAAAGAGAGTTTAGAGACAGTGCTATAATGTGGTAGTTAGTATAGGGGCTGTGAGTAGTTTTAGTTGGTACATCTAGGGGATGACTATAGTTGAAATCCACATCACCAGGGTTAAGGCTGGAATTTCATCGTCATTAATCCAGTTTAAACTAATAAAATCGTATATACCAACATACTGGTTATATTGTGCCTGACGCACTTCCATCTGTTAACTCCACAGAACCTACGTGATGAACACAACGCATAGTAAGACGTGCAAGATACCTCAAATTACTGCTTAAATTGACCAAATGGATATACATAACTCTTACATTAGATTGAATCTTTACTTTCAGCACACCTAGACAGCATATAGAACAAATGATGTCGTTTTAATCATTTTCTTAACGAACAAGAATACCTTTTCCATGTGTCCCCGTAAGGGGAAAAACTCACCATATATGGCAAGAGCCAAGTTATTAGATACTCTACGTGTACAATCTGGCCATGTGATAATCTATCGACATACACATTAATGGGTACAGCATACGTCTTTCTATGCCTATTCTGCTGCGACGATATTAGTAGAGAACATTATAGTTGTCTTTAAAGAAACTGATTCAATCTTCCTTGGTACAGCTTAAAGTACCTGTTATGAGTCACCAGGATTTTGTGCTATTGGGGTTCTTTGTTTCACCAATACATCTCCTGGTTTTACATATTCAGCTGCTAGGCTCTTTATACCGATATGCGCCTTTTGCGTCTGACTGGTAGGCGATGTTCGCGCTGGACGTCGATAGGCAGATACTTTCACCGTTGTCCCTACATTGCACAAAGCAGTAAGCGAGACTACTTATCGTAGCATAGATCTTCGGCAGTTGTATTCTGGCTGCCAGTGGTTATAACTGGTGGTACTTTTCTATTCCGTTAATAGTTCATTAGTACCAATATCGCCCCCTTCGTACTGGTTGACGACTACCAGTGCCTTCTTAGAAAACAACGTACCACGGGAGTGACTCTTGTTGGCGATTTTAGATGTCTCTGTATAATGAGTGGTAATGGGTGTCGTCAATAACTCCTCGTCATCACTGAATTGCTGTGAAGATTCTGCCTCTGAGTCGTTTAAAATGTGGCGATCATCACGGGGTATATAAGTTCCATTTGGTCCGAAAGGTAGCCAATATGCGTAGCGAGAAGCTTTGTCATCTGTAGATACGCTTAGGAATGCTAAACTAGTACTGGCAATGGCCGTGGGTATCATATAAGATGCTAGATGGCACGCCTCTGGAAATATGACAACATGTGAGTTGACAAACAACTGCTGAAGCTTGGCCGCACAAGAAGGCGGTGTAACTGAATCTTTACCGCCAAATATAATCAATGTCGGTTTTCCCATAGCACCGACACGTTTATACAGTTTCTGTGCAGTCCACAAAGGGACCCTCTTAATGATTCCCAGCATTGCTGTGGATGACTTTGGGGCGACATAGAGCCTCCATAGCATGTGATTAGTTAGCTTATCCTGTGTATTTATTTTATCTTTAGCCACAAAACAACATCTGCATACGCATAGTGGGACACATGGAATTAAACAATGAAGAGTCTTGACCACCTTGGCAGCTATAGGACATTTTGGTATCAGTCCAGCAGGGGATATAAGTATAAGTCGTTCAACACGTTCCGGATGCCTATCGCAGAATGCAGCTGCAATGCACCCTCCCATAGATATGCCCATAACAGTGATTTTCCTATCATGTAAATTGAAATATTCCAAAACATCTTCTGCTTGATCTACTAGGAAATCTAATGAGTAGCGTTTTCCAAAGACATCGTACCGTGGAATTTCACTGAGACCATGTCCATATAGATCTGTAAGAATTATATAATACAGCACTTATACTTACCAAAACTGACAACTGTATAACCATTCGATGCCAAGACCTTGCTATAGTCGTCAAATGCTGAATGTGATGCATTCAAACCGTGGAAGGTGACAACCTGTACAGAGTCATTCAACCATTATGGGACGTACCACATGCAAACCATCGCCTACACATTTGCAGTTAATAAGACCATGTCTACCATGAATTAGTGTCCCTAAATAGAACGGACACCATATGTTAGCCTTTATCAACCAGTCTGGTATTTTGTATCCATGGGCGACACACCATTCTAAACTGGGACGATGTCTTTCTTCATCACACACTGCATAATTTCTCATTATATTCACGGAAATATGCAGTGTCAATGCCACTTATGGACTTATCAATGGTGCACGGTGGCACGTATCGCGCGTGCGCTTTGTGGTCATGTACACATCATTTTTTTTTGTTCGGTTGCAATTTTCGCAACTCGTCCATAAATACTTGGTCTTTTGTCATTGCTGTGCTTGTTGTTTGAGCTTGGAGGTTTATTTGGCTCATTAATTCCGTTTGATTTGTCTATTACCCTTTCATTGCTAATATACCCTTCGCAGCCACTTTCTATGTTCGCGATCAACGCGTCACAATTCTTTTGACCTATCAAATCTCCCAATGTTGTTTTTGGTATGGATGCTATATTTTTCAATCTGGAATGCAACTCATTTTGAATATCTGCTATGTTTTCTATATTCTGTTCAGTGGCGAGGTACTGCAAATCTGTTCATTTCATTTGTAACTACAATGTCTACTCACCCTTTACGTACGACGCTGCTGCATTAAGGATACAGTTCATGATATGCTCAACACTCTCACTTAAAGGTGGAACACTGTGGATGTTTGAAATAGGGTATGTATGCGCTCACTCAAAATTGTCCAAATCGTTGATATACATTGTGATACCTTCCAAACGTTGAATTATATTACGGGTCTCTTCTATACTCTTTTGGTAACGTTGTCGTACCTTTTCTAGCACCTTAATTCCTAGCTGATGAAACTTCGGCACGATAAATTGATCTATTAACTGTATACCTTTCCATTCAAATGATTCATGACTTCAATCTTAAACTGTTGAACGCCAGTAAATTTTTCGATAATATACGGAGGTTTGGAAAACCTATTACAAAAGACACATAGCTCATCATTTGGATCTTCACATAATTCTATTGTGGTTACATCGGACGTTGCATTTACTTACTATCGTTGATCGAACCGAAGTCGTACAGGTGGTCATCGTCTACTGCCAACGTTAGCTTAAATATGTTTGATGAAAGAAATAATAGCTGGAACACTAGGTATAAGAAGTCCATTGTAATCTGAAACAGCGTATGTGTAAGACGAATGAATGATAGTATGAGAAGATAGAATTACAACGGATATTATATTTTACGGACATTGGAGTATAAGAATAAAACAAAAATCTATGAAACGCCTCATGTATGTCCAAGTGTTTAACTAATCTGAGTAAGGTACAACGTAGAAACCAATATGCCATGATAAAACCATGATTAGAGTACACATCAGTCAAAATGTGCCAAAATATTTTTCAATTACTTACACCTGTGTGATGGTAATGTATAGTTGGCACTACTAAGCAACTTTACACCCTCAAGCTTCAATGCACTGCCAAGGCCTCCGTAGATGTGCGGCAGTAAATCACGTTATATTTATCTTGTAGACCGAATAAAGCAACTTAATATTACATTTCATTTAATGCTCTAGTGCACAAGCAATCATATACGTGCCAAAATGATTCAAGATGTGAAAGAGGAGCGTGCAACCTCTGGGTACCCTGACTGGTACCGGCAATTCTATGTCCATGACTGTGACTTGGATTGCTTTTTTAGTGCCACTACTACATTATGTGTATTCATCGTGATTTCATTCGGTAAGTTGACGTCAATGTGTTATTCAGATATCAATTATACGAATGATTTTCTCAATTGCATTCATTATGCGGTTGAATCCGTCTGATGTTTTTGATTGTGATCACGACAGTAGTGAAAAGTGCATATATCTTTTGATTTTGTATATTTTGTTACGTTTTCTTTGACTTCATTTTATTCTTGTCTTATTTTTCCATTTTGTTATTCGAGTAATATATACTATTTGTTCAGTTGCCATGAGATATTTTTTTGATACCTTTAACTATAAAACGACGCTTATTGTTCATTTGATTGATGGAGATATCCGTCGAGGATTTCATGATTTGGGGTATACAATCTTAAATTATAAGTATTTTGCGCCTTTCTTCATCTGGTTACAATCTGAGATTACTACTTACACCAATCTTATTGCGCGGGAAATTCCCAAATGTACCCCTATGATGAACTTTATTAAGTCATACAACAACAAGGAGACGTGGGTATTGGTACTAGGCTTAGCTGCCATTTATTTAGCATACGAATTCTGCATGGACATTTTGAGGCGGTTTATTTTCTATATGCGGGAGAGAAATATGTTATACTTCTGTGTAAATATGTGCGCCCCCGGTAGTGTTGACTCTCATGATTATACCAAGCAGATGGTGGCCGAGCTTTTGAAATCCCCTGAGTATCTTAGATTGAAGCATCAGCGCATCAATCAGGGTCCAGAGGCGTGGAACTGGCAAATTAGGCAACGTTTGGGTGAACGCATGCCTTCTGATGATATGTCTGATGACGATTTGTGACTGTTGTCTACGTGATTGTGCCATGTAATTGTGAAATAACATGCAGCGCATCACTGATGTTATCGTAGCAAGAAAAATTGCTCATAATATTTAGCATATTTTACACTAAATTTAGGACCTGAAGTTCAGGGCCTATGCAGAAGGGTCAAAAATATTGACCACTTTGCATGTTGCATCTTCTAAGAGTAAATAGAGAGCCAAGTCGTGTTTGGAGGCATACATGCCCATGATAGACGACCTATATCGTGAAGTATGCGTGAAAATAATGGCTTACCTTCCCACTATGCTAGTAATATCAGCTTCTTGTGCCCCTGTGTCTACACAGTGAATCTGAACCTCATTCGTAGGTCTTCGACCTAGAGCCAAATATCAGAATCTATCCGTTCCCTACCTGTATATCGCATAGTAAAAGTGGCTATATATCGATTGTTCAACATAAAGCCGGACCTTGTACGAACTAATTCTCCCCGACCTAAGTTAGAAACAGATGCAATCTGTGCCCTTAATGTTCTCTATTTATTCACCACCTACTTCACGCATCATTCTGATGTCCATTACCTTAGTGCTACCATCTTTCCCACTGGAGACTATGTACATTCCTGACTTGTCACAGTTCACCGACAAAACCGATGTACCACCATGGACACTTTCAAATGCATGCAGTACATCCAGGCTCTTGCCATCCCAGACCTATATTTACTAAATTAAATGGACACACCACCCACTAAAACGGAACCATCTTCACCGGCTGTAAAAAGTAAACCACCAGAGCGTATCACATCGCAATCATTGATGCCGCCACCTTGATGCTGAATTCTTGTACGATTCGACGTGAAGCAGGACCGAGTCGTGATGTCAAAAAGTCGTATGATAGAGCTATCGGTACCAACGTACATGAAGTCTCCACAGGGATGGAATCGCAAACAGCGTATATTAGACGAAGTGGAAAGTCGTTCTGACGAAATATTGATACTGCAACATAAACCTACGAATATCCGTTACAGAATGCACAAAACCATTCGAGGTATTGATATCATGGATTATAATGTTGTGTCCAACTCCTCCTGATGCGATAATGTTACGTCGAGGATGAAAATCTAAAGCCTCAATATCTTGATGATGACCATTTAAGCGAGTTGTCAGTTGCCAATTTGGTTTTCTGCTGCATTTATCCCATTAAAAATATATTTCCTACCTCCTAACCGTATCCTGGTTTCCATCCACAGTTGGAATGATATGAAGTGCGCCTCCCTGCCCACCCGTGGCCAATATGGTACCATCATTGGATTCAGCTATACAACGGCAAGGCTGTGTAAGATGTACAGTATAAAATTTTACTACGAACACTATATGTTGGAAACTCAGAAAAGCAATTAAAACCAACAACTTTGAGGAGGGGATCCGTGGGTTCTCCCGTATGCGCTTCATTTAAAATTGTTAGCAATCTCGATTGGTAACTGCGTCTATATAACACAACAAACAATCAACATACTTATGATCTATTTCATCTGGATATTTCGATTCAACTCCTGAAACAACCCGTGTCGACAAATATGCTGTGTTGCGAAACAGCTCAAACAGATGGTTTTTCCTCAGGAGCACATTCGGTTCTATTTTGAGCTTCTCTTTTATACATGTAATTGCATCATCCAATCTGTTGCACGGTGAAAATTATTCTGATGGTGTCAATGGAATAAAATCGTCCTGATAATGGTTTCGCTAGATTATTAAACACGTGATGCACTATATACACTGTAATAACCCATAATAAATCAAATATTAACCATGATACAATTTATACAAATTATCAGCATACCAAATATGTTTATTTTAAGAACTTATAAACCATGTCCCGAAAACTAATGATACCGGAATTAGACGTAAAGCATTGTGAAGACTAATCAATAATTTGAAAGTTAAATCAAATGAATTGATATTTGCTTATTTTGGACACAGCATTACGCATGATAATAAAAATGTATGCCACTAAGAATGAAAGAATCCCTTGACTTACCCATCATCTTGAAGTTGCTGCAGCAAAGCTTCGTAAAACAGCAACTTCTCACTATCCATTAGAATAGAGTTGCATTTATTCCATTACCAACATCATTAAAAATGAACAAATTGTTTATTTATATTATTATCAGGTTAAAATGGTGGTACACGCGTTGCTGTATCGACAGATAGACATTCCTCATACACATAGGCTAAATACACTAATTTTATTAGTCACATCGCATATGCTTATTAATGCGAACTTATACACATGGCTAACAGTTCGCCTGGGCTCGTCACCGCTTTGTCGGAGAGCCGTAGATTTTCAAGTTTTATCAGCGACACATTTCGCATTTTGCCAAAGTATAATTTGATAATATCACAACACGAAGATTGCATATTTGCATTTCCACACCCACAAAATGGCAATATTGAGGATGTTTTCTTAAGCAACAACTTCGTGGAAGGTGGGTGGTATTAATATTTCGGTTTTTATTTTTGTCTATGACCAAATGCCGTGTTTAAAGTTATATATGCTACGTATTTGAGCAAAATATGTACACAACAACCATTTTTGCTTGCATAGAATATATATCTGTTTTGATTTCCTAGTCTTATGAAAGATTGAAGTTATTGACAAAAATTGCGCTTTTATCAAATGAATATGCCTTTAATTGTATATTTATTATATTGATAATACTAGTTTAATCATGATTTAGGTGAAGGAAAAGAAGTGGCAAGACATTTCTTTCAGAGGCTATCGATTTCAGATCGCTCGGCGGTATGTCTTCTGGATGCCAATGAGGAGGACTTATACACTCAACCTAATAAAGGGAAACACTGTGTATATCTTGCTGGTGGTATATCTACCTTTTCTGTGAGTAATGATTGCGAAACACTTGCGGTTGCTCTACGCAGTGGGCTACTTTGTTATTATGGAATTATATCCCAAGGTAGCAGCATATATCTGGAGCGTCGTCATGAGATTAAGGTGGGTCACTATGAAATAGACAATGGAAATAATCCCAGGTCAACACGAAGAATGTCAGTAAAATGACCTTTGATTCAACTGGCGCCTATTTGGCGTGCGGAGCCGTCGATGGTACGGTGGCAGTGTTCCAGGACGGAGCTCCTCTGAAAACTTTCCATCAGCAGGACGGGCAAATAAGTGTTTTGAGATTTGTTCCAAAGAGTGTTACATTGCTTGCTGGATCCCAAAATGGCGATATTGTGATGTATTGTTTGAAGAAAAAAAATCCTGTAGCAACTTTTCGAGACCATCTGAGTTATGTGAATGACATTACATTTTTAGTGGCTGAGGATGGATCTAGTGCAGGTTTCGTTTCTTGTTCTCGTGATTCTTACATTTGCTTTTGGTCACTGGATTTGAAAAAGAGTGATCTTAAGGAAGCTAAGAAATCTGGTACTCTGTTGACCCGCAATCCTTTTAAGCGTATAATACTATTTGAAAGTGTATTATCGGTGGGTATAATCACTCATGGTTTGGCGAATAAAGGAAACTCACCATGGGTACTTTTTTTAGCTACTGAATCTGGAGTACTTAAACTTATAGACCCGTCAAGTGAGAAAACACTCTTGGCACGTAAAGTCACATATGGACAAGGTGATGAATTGCGATGCGCCACAATTTCTAAAGAAACAAATGAAATATTAGTGCTCGGATCATCTGGTAGTTTATGCTTTTATTCAGTTAATCTTGAACTAAGGCATCAGCTCCTAGGTAACATAGATGGTGCGTATCAGATGCTTTACTACAAAGATTCTGATACTATAGATTTGTCTGGTATTTCAGATGTTATAGGAGGTACTGATAGTACTGAAACTTCAAAATCAACGGATGCCACTACAAATGAATCTTCTGTTACGAATGAGAAGAAGACAAAAATTAGTAAAAACGAACGCAAACAGGCTAAAAATACTGCAAAAGATTTAGTAAATAAGGAATGTGACTCCTCCTCGGTATCAGAAAACATTTCTGCTGTACCTGATGATGAGTTCCAGAGGCGTGATTGGATGCACTCACTTCGTTGGCTAAAGAGACAGATAGCCAAAGGTATAGATGTCATTTTTATTTTGTGTGGTGATGATGCTATTCGAATGCTCGCTTTAGACGGCTGTGGAACCTGTATTACATTGGGTTTATTGGACGAAAATCATCGACACCAGGACACTGTTCTATCACTTGCATATTCGCATAGCGGTAACATCCTCGTTTCCGGTAGTAAGGATGAGCATGTTTTCATTTGGGATCTTCGAACTTTGACCGTCGTAACGAAAGTGAAGCTAGACGGTCTCAATGTTGCTTGTGTTGCAATTCCCAGCGTTATAACCAGTTCCTCCACGCAATTGAAGTTGATTGCCACCGGTGACAACGTGATGAAATCCTTTGATATACCTCTCTGGTGGCTATCACAAGGTAGAAATGGCTCAACTTCAGCGTCTGTTTGTAACAACGAGATTGTCGTTATATCGACCTCTGCCGCCTCCGCTGTAAGACACAGGAAGCCCATCAATGCTATCGCATTTTCACCCAATAAAAAGGTAATTTGGTTACATATTACCATAATTTTATTTAGTTAATTGCCTCTGCTGGAAGTGACAAGATAGTGGTTATCTATGCCACTGATAATTTGATAGTCAAGGGTGAATGCCATGGTCACCGACGATCTGTAATTTCTGTGGCGTTTACGGCTATTGCCAAGACTGTGGTAAGTTCATCTGTGGATATGACCATCAAGATTTGGAACTTGAATGACTTTACCTGCATAAAGACGCTGCAAGGTCATACAAAAGCGGTGATGAAAGTGTTGCTTCTACCGAATGACCTCCAATTGATGTCGGTTGGTATGGACGGTTTGCTCAAAATCTGGAACATCAAAACATCGGACTGTATATTCACAGCGGATAACCACGCAGATAAGGTGTGTCATATTCTGTTTTCTTTATTTGGTGTTAGGTGTGGAACGCCGATATAATTGGAGAGAAAATGCTGAGCATCTCCGGGAATGGCGTTTTGATATCTTGGGATGACGTTTCAGCGGAGGTTGAGTCAAAGAAACTAATGGAAGAACGTGATGAAGAGCTGAAGCGGACCCAGGTTGAGAGTTTGGATGCAGATGGCAAATACAGTGAGGCATTGTGCCTCGCTTTGGAGCTCAGGAAACCGCATATGGCTAGCAAGATACTCAAGCGTCGTTGTACTACACAGCTCTTTCGTGTAGAAAAGGATCATGAGATTGAAGGTGACCTTTTCCAATCATGGGTGAAAGGCATGAAGAAATCCACGGATATTAAGCGTATGCTGACTGTAGCCTTTGATTTCATACAACTGTGGATATCCAAGGGTTCTACTAGCTGGATGGCAAATTGTCTGTTATCTGAGCTTCTGAAACAATTTAAACCCTGCGAGTTATTTGTCGTTGAGGGCATGTCAAATCGCATTGAGAGCCTGTTGGCGTACCAAGCATCTCACCTCACCCGTTTTATCAACTTATCGGAGAAATCGCATTTATTGGATGTTTTGTTAGGTTACAACAAAGCAAGTCAGCCTGAGCCTAGTAGTCATGCGCTAACGTATGATGTGCTCTACAATTAACTTTAACGTTAATTTGGTCCACTGTTATTCGCTATGTATCGGAAGACATTTGATATGTTTATTAATAAAGCCCATGGGCATTATATATCTTAGATTCAGGCAACCTAAACAATATGAGTATAGCCGACGTATATGTACTAACAATTACACCTCAACGCTATATACAATGTGTTTCTCATTTGAATAACGCAGTGATTATGCAATATGCACACTGTGGAGTGGCAGCCAACATCTAGTAGAATAATATAGATCTATTGACATTAGGGTGAATTTAGTTCGTTGCTTTGCGAGGTTTACATTCGTCGGCACTGATACCACGTACCATAATGCTAGGCTGCGATGTTGGTTGTCCATTTACCTGGAACATGTCTGATACTGCGATTGCCAGCTTTTCACCACTGTTGTTGAAGGACACCGATGCAACAGCTGTAGGTAGTGCCGTAGTTCTCCAAAGGCGTTTGCGGCTAATGCCATCCCATGCGCATACAATGCCATCAGCGCCACCCGTAACGAATGTACCAAACAGTGGATGGAAATCAATAGAATTCACGGAATAGGCTAGGTCAGATTCCGAGCTGGTTTTGCTACGGTGGCATTTAAAGGCATATTGTTGCGATACGAATTCCTGGGCTTTAGAGAAATACTCCCAAGCAACACGTCCTTCTATGGACCCTAATGCAAATCCTCGGTTATCAGGGAAGCACTTGATTGAACGATATTGATACTTCAAGACACCACTGTACGATCTATAAAGGCAGATAGACAGAAAACCTACTCTTTGGTGTCTGGTGTTGAGAACCCTATAAAACCACGAGAAAGGTCATATATGTAGACCTAATGCTTATAACAATCAAATTCTAAACTTACTCTTTTCATTGAGTCACCCACAACAAGAGTGTCCTTCAATAGGTCCATGCAGTAAACCTTTCCGAAAATATCAACGTCTGCAGCCGCGCTGGTGGTGTCACATCGTGGGTCAAATGCCCGTATTTTATTGTCCCAACCACCAGTTATGATCATGTCTGCAACAAATCAATAGCGTGTTGAATAGACATACTCAAACGGTCATGAAATTGAACGCAACGAACAGGAGCGCCGTGAGTACCAACTAGAGTTACATCTCCCGTTTCAACATCCATGACATTGACTTGATTATCAAGATTGCCAAAAGCGATCTTCTTATCACCCTCCATGAAGGAGCAGTCAAGGGCAGGGCTTCCGCCAGTATATGCTCTTAACTTCCGGCCACGATTATCATCGTAGATTTCATATAACTTTACAGTCTGTGCACAATCTATAGATTTTATCGGTTTAGCGCCTTACTTTGTCCCATGAGGTGGAGGCTAGGAGGTTACGTGTTTTGCCGAAGCACACACGAGTTATTACCCCGGTCGGTGGATCTTCTATTGGTATCAACATATTATTAAAAGGGTCGATCAAAAGCAAATTTACAAGTAACGCCGGTAGACATGCTGGCAGACCTGACATTGCACCTCGCGTTCATCCATCAAAGTCTGCGGGGCATTAATATATAAAATACACAATAGAACCCAACTGTTTCAAATTCCGTGTCTATGTAGTATACTTTATATTCCACTTCATTTGGATCATCGTCTTTATGCATAGGTGATTTACCGGGAGCTTGCGACAGTTTTTGCTTGATAAGTACAATCACCTGTAGACGAGATAGCTGTAAGAATCCAGCAACCTTATGTTTACGTAATTTGCGCATACTACTGGGTATACCCAGTTGCTTTTCTACAACAATACCACTTTGCTGTAGACCATTTTCTAATAGTATAGCTCGATTCATAAGGCTGTCGTTATGAACACAAATGAGGACTTGTGGGAGTAGGTGGCAACCCAGTTGTAGACTGTTTGTACCGGTTTTGTTAAATGTTGCAGCTTCTCGCGTGTTGTAGTAAGTCATTAGTGGCTCCAGCTGTAATTCAAAACCAAATACATAACGCTGCTGTGAACCAAACATTATACCTTTGCTCTGCGGCATAAGCGAGTTTATGCATCCACCATTTAATAGCCCGAAGAATTCCTTTTTATCGATGGTATAATTCACTGCAAAGCTAAATTTGGAGTAGTTCCGTCTGTGCCAAACTGGGAATCCCAGTGGCAGGAATATAAACGAACACTCATTTATATTTAGGAATGATTCCATATAATACACGTTTGATGATTCTAAAGTAAAAACATCCAAATTACGACCATATGATCGTAATATTTTGGCAATGGGTGATATTACATCGGAAACTGCCGGGGTACCTGTTATGGGCAAGGTCTCAGCCAACTGCAGAACCATATTCAACAAGGATTCGTGCGACAAACCCGGCACAAATACTGTTTTAATAAGGTTTGCAACCTTCTGCTTCAAAATATTAGGCCGTTTTATATTATCATACATTAGCAACTCCAATGATTCCGATATCTTCTCTGGTATACCAACAGCTTCTTTCAGAATAGATTTAAGGAAATCAGTATAGGTCCAATGCACTACAACGGAACTATTCGGGAGCTTAATTAACGGTCTGACTGCAGTTGCTACCACGTCAGCACAAAAGAATGCATCCAAACAATTCACATTTGACCCGATATCCTGAAGCATTATGTTGTAATCGGCAACTATGCTGTAAGCACACTGCCATAAAGCCGATGGATGGCGACCACATACGTTATTTTTTATGTATGCCTTTCCCCAATACCACCGCTTCATAATGACAAAGAAAATGGGAGGTATGGTTTCAGCCAATGCTTCGAGCACTGAAGTGCGTAGTTTACACGTACGGCCATCATCCAGCAACAGATGGTAGCACTGTTTATGAATTTTTTCTTTGGAATATTCTTCACAAGCTTCCACAAATATGGGCGCTTCATAGCGAATCGCACCCCTTTTCGCAAATTCTTGTGAGTACTTGTTCCACAGCAAGACGTTTATATAGTTTGATTTATCTTGTGTAGAGTCTGGTACTTCATTGTATCTAATATTCGGGTCATAGTCTATTGTTCTGTTGAACAAAGACCCGAGCAACTGATTGGACTCCATGGAATGTGGATATTCGGTCACCACTTTGTAAAGTGTGGAGGTGTCCAAGTTGGTAGCTGCAAATACTTCGCTCTGCAGTAGGTAACTTGCTGATGGTCTTTTCATCGGATCTATGCAAAGCATGGATTCCAGAATCTTGAAAATGCCATGGTCAACGGTGGACACAAATTCAGATGGCCACTTCTTTTCTTCAGTTGGAAATGACGAGAGCACATCAGCCCGCTCCATATTGGTAGTGAATGGCGGTGATAACATCTCGAAGAGGACGACACCTGCGGCGAAAATATCTACCTTTTCGTCATAGGAGTCGCCACGTTCTTGTTCAGGAGACATATAGTGAAGGGTACCGACAATGCCCGTCGGATTGGTGAAATCACTGGAAGGTCCTGTATTAAGTTTTGCTGTGAGTCCAAAATCGCCCAGTTTTATGGATAGTACGCCATCTTCCGATTTTAAAAATATATTACTAGGTTTTATATCACGGTGTATAATTCCCTTTTCATGAATATAACTGAGTGCTTCTAGTATTTGACGAAACAGTTCAATCACCAGCTGCGGTTTGTCATGTAGACGACGGTCATTTATTGCATTTGCCAGATTATCCTCTGCACAATACTCCATTAGGATAAATAGGTACTTAACGGGCCTCTCTTTATGTTTACGTGCATGATGCGCCCCTTCACAACTCGGCAAAAATCGATTGTGCAACCTAGCCTTTCTGGAAATTGACGATAAACGGAAACCTTCTGGCTTCTTGTTATAACGTGAGATATTTGACATATCAGATAATGAGTTAGACTGTAAAGGCAGACTCAGTTGCACGCTAGCGGAAGCTCCCATGGGAAGGGTCATACAATGTCTGGACAGTATGTCATCGTAAGGTTCCTCTATCCAGGCATCATAGTAGCGCACAATATTTCTGTGTTGTAAGCTTGCTAGTACTGCAGCCTCTTCATGCAATGTGTTACCATGTATTTTATAAATAGGTATTTGCTTAAGCGCATAAATTATTCCACTCCGTGATACCTTGGTAACACAGCCAAACGACCCGGACCCAAGAACTTTCTGGTGTTCAAATTCACGATAATAGCGTGAATGGGTAATCAAAAGCTTGTGCACTGCTGCAGAACCTTTTCTAGCTGCCATGCAAACATCCACTGGGTTAACGTTACCATAAGGACGACTAGTGTGATCACCAGAGGGCCCGTATTTGCTATTATAGCTTGACTCTTCATTTGTATCTAGTCGTAAACTACTTTGGATGTAATTCAACCTTCTGGATGCAGATAAACGTTGAGTTGTGTACTGTTGAAGAAATCTGTAGAAACCAGAGACGATATTATATAAACGATGCGACTGTTTAGACACATCGTTCTCTTCAATGGGTAGCAACTCTACCAATTTCAGTCTACAAAGTTTCGTAAATCGAGGCTCGGCATTCGAGATGCTCAGCAGCTGGGTTTCTATGTCTACTTGGGGATAATCTGATGGGATGTTTATAGCAATAGTGAGAACAGTTTCTTCCCGAGGATTGATATTATATATGCAATTATTTATAGGAAGGCATATTTCGAGTCTACATGGTTGTGTTGATTTATTGCCGTCTATGGAATCCTCAAATGCAATAAAAGAGGCGTCATTGGATTCTTCTTCCAAATCCTTCGACAGGAATCCACCATCTACTATGTAGACAGACACATTTTTAATTTCAGTGAGCCGTCCTATATCAATCTTAACGGTTTCACCTACTGATCCATCCAAATAGCCTGGCATTTTATTTATATATTGATTAAGTGGGCTTGATAAACTCTGATGTGTATCTCCTGAAAATGGAATGGAAATGTGTTCATTTCAACTAGCATATCCATTATATATAAACTATGCATCGACCATAGGTTTGCCAAAATGTAATGTGTACATTGTCTGTGAGTCTAGACGGTTTAAGTTGTAACATATGTGTTAAGGGCAATGTGTAGATGGGGAATCGCGATGGTAAATTAACGATGCCATGTACCTACATATATTGGTTCTTCTACTATTTTGTTATGTTTACGCGTATTTCTTATTTTCCTGTCACAGTCTAGCATCGGGCTGGATACCATTTGTGGATATTTGTCGATGGGTGATACTAAAAGGGTCTTAATCGGTGTTACTGGGAGCGTTGCTGCTATCAAAATCCCTGATATTGTAGCTGAGTTGCGGAGTCTTGTTGTTAAGAATGGTCATGATATAGAGGTGTGTAATGATTGGTATATTTTCATGTGATTCCAGATACGCATTGTTGCGACGTCGAAGGCATTAGAGTATTTTGATGCGAGTCTACGCTGCGAGGGTGTAGAATTATATTCTGATAAGGACATATTATCGCCATACACTCGAGGTGACCCTATTCTTCACATAGAGGTATGTATTCAGTATATAAATTCCATGTGGATTCCAACTAGAGTGCATCCATAGCTATCATTATAACTACATGATATTTGTGTGGACTCAATTCATTTTCCATTAATAGATAAAGGCTATTATCTCTTAGTCATGTTTAAAAACCATGTATCTACATTTAATGTGAAAGCAATATACTGGATTCGTTTTCCATGAATTATTTCACTATGATTCAGTTGAGACGTTGGAGTGATATTTTTGTGCTGTGTCCCTTGGATTGCAACACCTTGGGTAAATTAGCACATGGTCTTTGCGACAATTTGCTGGTATGTTGAGTTTTTTTGAATATTACCATCTATAGACTGACGTTGCACGTTGTTGGGATTTTAATAAGCCGATATGGGTGTATCCTTGTATGAATCCTTTAATGTATGAGCACCCATTAACGGCAAAACAGCTTGATACCTTAAGATCATTTGGTGTAAAAGTATGATATACAATAGAATGTAACATCAGTTGCAGGTAATTGAACCTATCGTCAAGCTAGTTATTTGTGGCGAATACGGCCCTGGAGGGCTGCCACCTACAGACGAAATAGCGGGAGATATTTACAAGACCTTGTTTCCTTAAAGATGGGTATTAACCAGAGTTCGTTAACCGAGCAGCTTCGGGAAAAGAAGCGTGAAATAAATCGTTCAATTCGTCAGCTTGATCGTAATCGTATGAGGCAGGAACGTGAGGAGTCCATTCTTTTACAGCGTTTAAAAACTGAGGCCAAAAAAGGTCACATGAAAGATTTACGCATAATTGCAAAGCAATTAGTTCGTACTCGCAAGATGATAAACCAGTATACGAATTTGAAATCACATTTGAGTGCCATATTAGGACAAGTGGACACAGCTCACAATACCAAGATGCTCTCGAGTAGCATAAAGAGTGTCAACTCGGTATTTACTAAATTTGGACAAAAAACTGACATGGTGGAGTTTGAGAAGACACTGCAATCTTTGGGTCGTGAAAGTGAATTGATGAACTTAAAGTTGGACATCATATCCGAGTCTATGGACAATACATTCCAAGGTACGTGCGAAAAGTAAATATACAACATGCAACGCTATTGTTACTGTTTTTCACAACCATAACAGATGTTGATGCTGCTGGCGAAGAGGATTTGATCATAGCTCAAGTGTTAGAGGAACTAGGTATCGACGGTTCTGAAGGGATACCATCAGTGAACAACGTGGATTTAAAACAACTGAAGTTCAGTCAAGTCACAAAGGTACCACAAGTTGTTTGTGAGCCAGAAGGAGATAATTCCACGCCAAATTCATCACCAGGGAGTGTAGATAAAACTAGCGAGGAAGGCCATTTTAATGGTATGGAGGACGAAAGGTGACACTGAGTCGACACCCACTGTTATATTTATTATTATTTATTTTTATTGATTTCTATCTCATTATAAAATTGAGGATATATATCATGCGATTAGCATGTACAATTTTCGCATCATAGATACCAGTGTCTATGGCCTTGTTACACACAATATTAATTCATTGTGGTAGCACATTGTGTCAGCTTCTTGTTACTGGAATATTATCCATGCGAAATCGGTTAGAGCCAGTCTATTCTGAGAATTTTGGTCTTGTATTTAAATTAAACTGGAATAACCAGGATGTCGCTTTTGCGTGAATCTGTAAATATAACCAAATGCAGCAGATCCGGTGATACTTCTATCATTCGGACATTTAGGCGTATCGGTAGTGTAGTATTAGGGGAAGCAGTTAACCATCCTAACTCTGTTAATATCGATCAAAGTAGATCTGGATTCAACTTGGAATTCGGATTAACTCGAGGGCAGGGCCTTTCGGAAAG
Source organism: Babesia bovis T2Bo (assembly GCF_000165395.2). Classification (NCBI taxonomy): domain Eukaryota; phylum Apicomplexa; class Aconoidasida; order Piroplasmida; family Babesiidae; genus Babesia; species Babesia bovis. Next base: position 1,556,455 of record NC_010574.1, read on the forward strand.
GCGTCAATATTCTACTAGGACGTCTCTGTTCAAATCAAACTATTCAATAGATACTTTATCATCAGGTTTTTTAGGTGTCAATACATCTATATCTTGTAACACATCAAGCGCATTATTTATGTTGTCACAGCTTTCAGCATTTCACTCTTGCCGTTTTTCTAAAGGGATGAGTGTAATACCAAATGGCAACGCTGCTATCGTCAGTGAAAATGGCACTGCTTCCTTTTCAACAAAATCATCATCCATCACAAGGGATTTAGATGCTAATATTATGGGTCCTCTCTGTTCGAAAATAGAAGACTTGTTAGAGGTTAAACTTGCCCAGATTGCTGAATTACGAACTAAATTCGGTCAAACCAAGATTGGAGAGATCACTATATCTCAGGTTCTTGGTGGTATGCGGGATATGGTAGGTATGAATTGTGAGACTTCCCATCTTGATGCGAACACTGGTATTACATACCGTGGATTGACCATTCCTCAAATCTTGGAGCATCTTCCAGGTCTTACTCCAGGTAATAATTGCCCCTATACGGAATCTGTGCTATGGTTGCTTCTGACGGGCCAGGTTCCCACTGAAGAAGAGGCGTTAATGCTTTCAAAAGAGCTCGCTAGGCGCGCTCGTTTGCCTCACTATGTCTACAAAGTGATTGATAAATTACCCATATACTCTCATCCCATGACTCAGTATGTGGCTGCTATCACTGCGTTGCAAACTGAATCTGTTTTCCGCAAGGCGTACAGTGAGAAGACATACAGGAGAGACACTGCATGGAAGGTAGTCTTGGAGGATGCCTTGAATTTGATTGCTCAAAACCCTTTGATTGTCGGATACATTTACAGGCGAACATTCGTTGACAACATGATCACTGACGGTCAAGGCATGATATACGATCCGGATATGGATTACGCGGCTAATGTAGCCAAGTTAATCGGTATTGACACGCCGGAATTCCATGATATGATGCGCTTGTATATTGCTGTACATGCTGATCACGAAGGTGGTAACGTATCAGCCCATTCGGCGCTGTTAATCGGTTCTGCGTTATCAGATCCCTATTTCTGTTTTGCGGGTGCTTTAACTGGTTTATCAGGACCCCTTCACGGTCTGGCAAATCAGGAATGTCTATCCTGGATAAACAAGTTAGTTGAAGAGCTCAAGGGTAACATAACTTTGGAGACCGTGACAAAATTCGCTCAAGACACTTTGAAGAAGGGCCAGGTCATTCCTGGGTATGGTCACGCTGTTCTCAGGGTTGAAGATCCCAGGCATACTGCCTTTGTCAATTTCGCTCACAAGCACTTCCCCGATGACCCTTTGGTCAAGGTTCTGGATATATGCCTTAAGGCAATTCCGCCAGTTCTAGAGGCTACTGGTAAAGTAAAGAGTCCTCATCCGAATGTTGACTGTTCTACTGGTATTCTTTTGTCTCATTTTGGCATATCTCATCCTGACATGTTTACTGTTTTCTTTGGTATATCCCGTGCTATTGGAATTATGTCTCAACTGGTGTGGTCGCGTGCCCTTAGAATGCCAATAGAGCGTCCCAAGTCACACACGGTTGAGAAATTACTTGAGATGTGCAAGGAAGTATAACATATATTTATGTAATATTAGTGTGTAACATTGACGGTGTGTTTGTATGTGGTCCTGTGGTTACCTATATAGTTTCGATTGGTTTTTCGGTATTACATATATTCTTATGGCTAAATGGTACTTTATATTTTTATCAATTTTTGAGGTCATCCGTCCAACGGAAGGCTTCAGATTAAGACACGATCCATTTGCCTATGTACACGGCAATAAGACAACCCAGGTATTTGCCATTACCCGCGATTATATATATCGTAGCAAACTGAAGGTGCAGCTGGTGGTCCACTAAACCATGGAAGTTTGCCAAATACCCTCCAGGCGTTATCGTCTGATAGGTTACCTGCAGGTATAGCTCCATTGTGTATACCAAATTGCAATACAGCATCGAACAATGTCTATTGTGAATCCGTAACTGAGCGCATACGGTTCCCTACAAGGGAGGTGCGCATAGGAAACGTTACTATAGGTGGCAATAGACCTATAGCTCTCCAAACTATGACATCATCCGATACCTATGATATAGATGCCACCGTTAAGCAGGTAGGTGTTAATTCATTGTTTGGAACACGTTGTATAGATAATAACATGCCATCAGTATGGTGCATCTCTAGTTCGCCTTGCCGTACAGTCACCACGGGAGGCTAAAGCCTCTGCGGTAATAAAGGAGAAGCTTCTGTCTCAGGGTTGCAATGTACCACTTGTAGCCGATATACATTACTCCCCAAAGGTAGGTCATATTCTTGGTAGTCATTATGATTTAGGTTGCTTTGATGGCAGCTGAAATTTTCGATAAGGTTCGGGTTAATCCTGGCAACTATGTCGATGGTCGTAAGGATTGGGATGAAAAGATATACAAGACGGAAGAGGAATTCCGGGAGGGGACTAAATTGATAGAGGAGCGGTTGACGCCACTTATTGAAAAGTGCAAGAAGTTGAAGCGTGCAATCCGTATTGGTACTAACCACGGTTCCTTATCATCTCGTATAATGAGTTACTATGGCGATTCTCCTATGGGAATGGTTATGTCCGCCATGGAATTTGCTGAAATTTGTGTGAAGAACGACTTCCACGATATTGTATTTTCTATGAAGTCTTCTAATTCCTTTGTTATGGTACATGCTTACAGACTTTTAGTAAATGAGCTATACAAGCGTGGTTGGAACTATCCCATTCATCTGGGTGTTACGGAAGCCGGTTCAGGTTAGTATCATTAGCGTTTATATGTCGCATCATTATAATACTTATAAACCTTCAGTTGACGATGGTCGAATAAAGAGTGCCATGGGTATTGGTTCATTGCTTTTGGATGGTATTGGTGATACCATCCGTTTATCATTGACTGAGGATCCGTGGTTGGAGCTCCTTCCTGGCCGCAAGCTACTGCAATATGTAGATGGTATAACTAAAAAGGATGGATCAAGCACAAAACCTCGAATTAGGTCGGATTTCCGTGATTTCAACAACATATCACGCCGCACTATAGATTACGGCACATCACTATTGGATTTTGATGATGGTAGGAAAACCATATTGAATCGTGACGGTTCAGTTGGTTGCTTGATCACGGATGAAGATTTATCTGACCCGCTCACATTATACAAAGCGTTGAATGTTGTAATGAAGGACGGTTTACCTCAGCGGTGCCTGAAATCAGTAGACTTTATTTATATGGAAAACACACCATTATTTCACGACTTTAATGGCCAGAGGGTACTAAAAGAGCTGATAGAGGGTGGTTTTCAGGTACTAGCTCCAGTTGACCAGTTGCAAGAGCAACCCATTAAATTTGCTATTGGTGTGGTCGACCTAATGAAATTAGAGGATTTCCAGCGGTCTCAATCCTCTCCCAACCATCCCTATGCCGAAACACGTATTGACTTCACGGACAAGATAGCCAATTTGGCGATAAGGATAACGGGGAATGAGCCAGACAGTTACCTAGAGAAGCTATGTAGCATTGAGCGGGGCATATCAAGTAAAGCCCTTGGTTCTGGAGTGCCCCGGATGATCATATTAGACATTGATTCAAAATTGAACCACGTTGAGACTGTGCGTCGTATATTTGGAATTTTGGTTAAGAACGGTTCCAAGCTTCCAGTGGTGCACATGGTGGATGCCACTGAGTGTTTCGATCACGAGGTAAGTTACTGTAGTTTGGTGTCATTGTCTTTACTATTTAGTTATAATGCCGCTTAATGCTTTGTGACTCATGTTTATCAGGAGGTTGTCATCAACGTATCGACTGCTTTATCGACCCATCTGATTGATAAATTGGGGGAGGGTGTGATGATAAAATCACGCCTACCTCTTGCGGAGAGTAACGACATTGCTTTGAGTATTTTACAGGTATTTTTACATTTCTGTGTCTACATCTACTTTTAGGCTGCTCGTATGAGAAGCTTCAAGACAGAATTCATTTCATGTCCTTCTTGTGGTAGGACACTGTTTGATATCCAGGTGAGCCCATTGTGTAGTTAAATGTATACCAAGCAGAAAACGACGGAATCCATTAAAAAACGGGTGGGGCATCTACCAGGGGTCAGTATTGCCATCATGGGTTGCATTGTCAATGGTATCGGTGAAATGGCTGATGCTGATTTCGGTTATGTTGGCGGCGCGCCTCATAAGGTTTGTGTTTATCTTAGCTATTACCAGATTCTAGGTTGACTTATATGTGAAAAAGGAGCTGGTTGAGCGAAACGTGCCAGATGTTGAAGCATGTGACCGTTTGATTGAATTGATTAAGAAGCACGGCAAATGGGTTGAACCTGAATAACCACTTAATCGCTGTTTTTTTATTACTATATAGAATATTAAAGATTATAATTACACTACAAGGTTGTTAGTGGGAAACCACTGTATATAAAGCTGTATTTATCTAAGCAGCTCCAATTGAAACTCTATAAGGTAGATATACCCTCAAGGGTTGACATAAATCTAGGGTTTACAACGCGTATAGACACGAAATTGAGTTTAGTATCATCCACCGTGTACATGTGGCCATAGATGTATGTTAAAAATATTACACAGTGTTACATTAAAATGGTTGGTTTAGATGCATATGGTAGATGATGGTCAGATAGGATTGACCTCATTCTGTATTTGAGAGTCACAATGCACGTTGTGAGCAATATCTACTCATGTTTATCAAGGGTGGAATGCCCAAGCGGTGAACATGCCTACAGAAAAGCACAGTCCGAATGCAGTAGCGGCTGCCTTTGGCAAGCTCTTGTGCGCCTTAACCCAGTAATGTGATCCATCGCACAAGGGTCTTTTTTGTGAGTATTTGCATCCACATAATAGTTTTTTACCACTGAAATGTGGGACGTATATAACGGGTTTGAATTCTGTAATTTCATGCTAAACGGTCATGATGCAACTTACGTGTTCCTTTATGTGATCCGTCGCACCATGGTTGAGTTTGTGACTTTCCACATGAGCACCACCAATATACCTGCGGAGGCGTTGGTGTTGATACAAGTTATTATCTTACCTGGCCTCTGTTGACTTTCACTCGGTAAGGGTCTGTTACTTGTGATTCAGGCACAGGATCGTGCGGCCACCATTTACTCCATACCATTTTGTTTACTATATAATGCGATTTACCGAGCTTTATGTGTCCAATGAGATGAAAGTATATAGGATATGCTTGTAGCGCGCGGAGTCCTAAAGGCGACTCGACTGCTATTTAAAGATACGTGTCACTACAGCTTCTTAGCTGCCAATAAAGCATTTATAGATCCATATCCATAGACACCATATGTTAGCGTTGAGTATGTTGTGAATTTGTGATTGCCGATGTACCTATGAGGCTTCGCGCCAACCACACATTTGATCTCGTGTAAACATTTTCATAAACATATCTACATTAGTAAATTTCATGTGTGCGTGGGTTGATTTGATTGCGATTATTCGTGAAGGCATTATTTCCTTCTTGTGATGAATACCTCTGGGAGTCTAAGGTCATTCCAATTCTGGAACAGTTTCCTTTTCGGGGTTGAATGAGGGGCATTGTTTCAATCCTTCATAAATAGCTTTTCTTGTTATATGTTTTAATTCTTCAACGGTTTTACCCTGTATGCATGTTAGGGACATGCTTATATACTTACTGTAGGACTTATTGGTTTTCCAACGTTAATATATGCGCAACCTTGTCCGATTAAATACGTGTCTTCCAATGGCCACAAGCTGTTTGAGTTGCTTATGGTGCACGGTAGAATTTCTATATCGTGTTCCACGGCGAACCTAAAGAATCCATCTTTGAATTCCTGAAGAACACCGTCTCTGCTACGTTTTCCTTCTGGGTAAACTGCTATGCTAAACCCGTTGTCTACTCCGATTTTACAATCCTGCAATTGGTTTATAATGTATCTATGAACTTACTTTCATCACCTTTTTTACACTGTCTTTGAATGGTATCTTTTTGTCATTAACCTTGTCGTAAATGAATTTAATTGGCTGATGATTTGACAGCCATAGTGTTGTCTTTGCTGTTGGTAGTTTGTGCAGTGCATCTTTGTATGTACACAACAATGGTGTTTTTCTTCCGATGAGGCTTACAAGGAATGGGTCAGCTGACGACAAATGATTAAACATTAAAATCCTTGGTTTCTTCTTATGATCCTTGGGCAGATCATTGATAATTATATAATTCCATGCGTAGTTCAATGTAAAAGCAGCTGCGCGTGATGATTTAGAATCTTGCATGATACTTACACAATGCGAAGGAATGGAAAAACATCTGATTGCAGAACTTGGATGCCGTTTGTTTATCCCATATATACAATGGTAATAACAAAAGCCCATACAAATGTATAAGAAATGATGTAATAAGATAAATCGGTACCGTCAATAGGTAGAATTGGACGGAACGCAGTACCCTAATTACTGCAGTCAGAGCCCTCATTTTTGCTGCGATATACGTAATATGCGTATTAAATATAAGTGTGCTTATTTAAGAGGTTGCATATTGTTTATATCTATTGATCTAGTCGTGTAATGTGGGTACATATTACCCCGAGAGACATCACACACCCAAAGTATTGTGTCTAGGTGTTACTATTTGACTAAATGACCAAACAGTGATTATGCAACAAAATATAACCACTGAATCTTTGCATATTTAATTATTGAGGAATTTTTGTTAGATCTTAATACTGGCACCGTTGTTCCGTACGATCGGCGTTCCAACGATGTGACTTGTTAGATTCCATTTTATTCGTTTAATTAAAAATCGTGTTTGTATATAAGGGATATATATTTGATTTTACGGTAGCGAGGAGTACTGTTGTATGTTACACACTTTAATTGATACCACCGATTCCATTATTCCTTTGGATTATCTAATCAATCTGTCAATTGAGTACACAATGGCGACTTGTGTCATTATTTCCCGATGGTAACCTATTGTTAACTATTTTGGACACTGTTTATATGGAGGATTAATAGGTCGGTATTGTAGGATGCAGTCAAATAGGTTGAGGCATACTATATATCGATAACTGTATTATACACATGATGAATATTGTCCAATTTAAAGTTTTTATGTGTTTATTTGTCGTAATTACTTTCTAGTGTGCCCAATGAGGTAGTGACACATTGACAACGATTTCTTTATTTCTTTACATATGACCACACATTTGTTAGTAACAATTTTAAACGATGGGTATACCTTTTGGTGTGCGTGTATAGTTTGTGCTTGGTACTTTGGTTACAGTTTTGCTCACTGAATGACACAATCCCTGTGCACGGTTACATCATATCAATAACGTTGGTACATGTCATTCGCAAACTGTGTGACGTTCGTTGACATTCATGATGGAATCATTTCATTCCGATGTGCAAGACACTTCTGGTGGTATGTGCTTGTATGTGTTTGATATTATCTATCAGATTTATTGAATTTGGATGGTACTGATTCCAGTCCTATATCTGTTGTTCCGGTGGATAGATATGATTATCATGTTCCAAGTTTTGACATATCTACTGACGGTCTTGCTGAGGATGACGACTCTGGAGTTGTAATATCGTCTTTGTCTATAGATTACCCGGAGGAGTTGCATTCCTCGTTAGGTCCGGTTTCCGATCGCAATGTTGGTAACACTCCTGTTACCAATCTTAATCGCACAAGTGATGCTGGCCGTGGTGCCTATGAGCTTGTAGAGTTACCAGTTATCCACAATGTTCGTGGTAATTCTGTCGACTCTACTTTCAATGATGCTATAAATGGTAAGTCTAATATTTGTGGAGATCCATTTACAGACACGGCTACTCCATCAAAATCTTTAACTCCGTACAATAAGTTTCTTGAGCGTTTAAAGGATGAATCCTGTATTGAGATAATTCGTGCTGTTAAAGGGTTATTGGCTATGTCCCTTGGCACCATGTCACGTTCTGAGGCGGCTGCTGTCGTTCACAACTTTATTGACATCTACACTCCTCGTTTGCTATCAACAGATCCCTTCGTTTCGTTATCTGAGGATGAGCGTTTGGAGAGTGTTGAATTTTTTGAGAAGTTTACTATGCAGAAGTTATATTCCCAGTAGGTATATTTTCTGTTTGTTAATTTATATGTAGATGCTACAGCATGGATCCTAATGATCGTATAGAGGACGAGCGTTTATGGATTAAGATTCGTTGTCTTGACTGGATTGAGCCACAGCACCTTGAGATCTCATCTAAGGTAGATTCTGAATTGCTTAAAGGCGCCCAGGAGCAGTTACACAACATATCTAAATTTAAGGCGCCTCGTGACAAGATGTTCGGTATATTGAATACATGTCGTTTAGTAGTTCATGCTTTAGAGGGTACTGGGTATGTTTTATTTATGTTTTATTTATATTTGCAGCACTTCTCCTGCATCGGCTGATGATGCTCTTCCGTTATTGATATATGTAACAATCCGTGCTAATCCTCATGAGCTTTGGTCTTCCATTGAGTTTATACAGCATTTCCGTCATCCCAGTAGACACATATCTGAGGAGGCTTATGCTTTTACTTTACTTCTGTCTGCTATAGAGTACATTAAGTGCATAGGGACCACTACTCATTTTAAAATGGACATTGACGAGTTCAACCGTCGTTTTTCCGAGGCTCAGGAGCCGTATATGTCTCGTTTGGAGAAGTTACAGGAATCGCAGCGTGTTCGTGACAGCGGACGATCTCTTACTGGCAGTGTTATGCTTCGTGGCACATCGGTGTTAGCGCAGCTCAAGCGTATAGCTCATCCTGCTTTATTATTCAAGAGTGTATTATTCAACAATCTTGCCGGCTCGGAGATTCACGAGGCCATTGAATCACTATCTGCTTTAGAAGTGTATATGCAGGATGTGCCTTTAGTGTTCACTCCCGACGGTGATCTCACTGATGTTAGTGCCGCCCTGTTGAGTGATTGGCGCGCTCTTACGGCAATGCGCACTACGGCTTTGGAAACAGTATCTAAAGTCAAGGGTTTACTCACCAAACTTTCTCAGTAATATATTTTGTGGATTTGTAACGCACTTTCATGGCTCTACATTAGGGGGCACGATAACACTGTGCATGGCCAAGCCATTAAAGATTATTAATCGATGTTTATGCACTTGAATATGTTGAACCCGTCCACTGACGTTGTGATTGCCACTCCTGGTATTTGTTTGTGGAACATGACTTCTGTTATTTCGGTTTGACCCATATGGAGGAACATGAGTTGTTGCGGTATTTTTTGTTCTGATTCCTGTAATTCGTCTACGGATTCACTTTCTACTGACATGTCCCATATGGACACTGAGTCATCTCTTGAGCTTGCGATACACACTGCTGGATCGGTTGGATGCCATGCGATACTCGTGATGGGTTCTTTATGCCAAATCAGTTTGGCTACATGTTCTTCTGGGAATCTTAGATCGAATATAGTTCCAGCCCCTGTATCATCACCTGTGGCCAACAGGTTATTCTGGTTATGGTTCCACGCTATAGAGTTTACATCTTTGATTTCGCCATCGCATACTACAATTGATGCTACTGGGTTCTTTGGTGTCCTTGTATCGTGTAATCTGCGTTATGTGTATCTTGGTATACAATAACTTACCTTACATATCCATCGCAGCATGCAGATGCAAATATATGATCATCCTTTGGGCTCCACTGGATATCTTCTACTGACTGTGCTGCTTTAAAATATTCCACATTATTCCAGTTAGCTTCCACTGGGTTCCAGAGTACTATAACGCCATTGCAATCTCCTGTAGCCAGGGCTCCGGTGTTAACATGGCTCCATCCAACGGCGTATCCCTCGGTTTTATGGGCACTACAGGTATATATGGGTTTCCCCTTTTCCATATAATTCTCGTTTCCTTTATCGTCCAACCTTCTTTTTTGGTCATCTACATCCCATATATGTACTTTTCCAGTATCTGCCATTGTACAAACAAGCCTGTTCGACTGGGGGCAGCATCTGATGCGATTTACAATTCCTGGGTGTCGTATGCTGCTGCATTTGAGTACTGCTTCAGACTCTTCATCGCTTTCATCGTCCGTCAAGTCCATGGCCTCATTGTTTGATAGGTTAGACCACTTCATGAGGTGTATTGCCGCTTCTTTCTTAGAGTTTCCATCAGGTTGTGTTCCTGCTATAACATAGCAGGTATGCGGGAACTGTACTCTACAAGCTCCCAATTCATCGGCAAAAACGTCAAATGAAAGGCATGGCCAATCAACTGTAATTGTATGCAACATATCGTAGCACCCCGGTGACACTTCAAGCACTTCATCTGGAAATAGATTAGAAACCAATAATAACGATAAGATGCAGTGGAATACATCGCACATGAGTGCCACTAAGTAACTACGCCATTACCTAGCATTGGTAACACTGGGCACCAGCATTGTTTAGACAGGTTATTTACCCATGTGTATACATACCTTCCTTGAGTGGTCGTATATCCTTTGTCCATACTAAAGGTGCCTTATTGTTTTCCATTTCTTCACTATCATCTTCCATATTTTCTTCTACAATATCTGGTACCTGCGGTTTTATATATTTCCGAGCTGAGTACATACCTCCGTATCCATGATATCTACTACATCCTCTTCCATCGTGTTCTGTTTTTCCATGGAACATTACCTATTGTATGTATTTCTAAGACGGGAAGAAGTGTTATAGTATTGTTATCGCAGGGCCTGACTGTTGATCCACACCCACGTGTGTTGTGTTTAGTGTATCTAGATCGGCCAAGATCGGTACACATTAGTTTCATAATGGCGGAGGTGATGGATTTAACAACTCTACGCTGCTCTTTGCAGCATAATTCAAATTTCCGCTTTTCTTATAACTTACACATGAAATATATGCAATCGGAATGGTTCAGTAGGTCATATGCACATTTCTTGGTATACATCCTCTACAGTGGAGAAGAGCTTTGGTGACTTTGAGTTGTTGCAGGAGGCGCTTATTTCTCAGGATTTTACTGACATTCCCTTACTTCCAGATCTGCAGCTCTCTGGAGGCATGGACCCTATGAGTGACCACAACGAGGTTGAGGCATCCCTGGAGAAATTCATTTGGGTATGTCTTATTGCTATGTATACTCATGATGGTTCAGGAACTACTTCGCCGTCCAGATACTCGTGCGTGCATTGATGTACTATCCTTTTGTGACTTACTACGTCGTCTGGAAAACGCTCCTCCTGCTGTTTCTGTGGGTCAATATATCTGGAATACCATAATATATGCAGTCAACTCTCGTAACTAACACGGCGCCATTCCGCCTTTCTGTTTGTGATGTCCAATACATCAGGGAGCAGGGTTTATTGATCGTTGCTTATGAGGTTTGCTAGATCCTAATCTATATATTCTTTACAGGAAAAAACTGCGATGAGCAAGATTGGGCGTGTATGGTCATTGATTGAGCCTGAGATTTTGGGTTCAATTCGTATATATAAAATGGGTATGTCTTTGTAAGTTGGTTATATTTTGAAGGCAAGGACACGCGTGAGGACCCCGTTATTCTGTTTGAGAAACCATTCCACTGTAGAATCCGTGGTATTCAATATGTCACCAAAGACTACAAACTGGCCATAGCCAAGGATGATGGCACTGTGGAAATCTTTTATTTGGGTGACTCCGCCTCCGAGTTTACCTCTCTAGGCAGTGTGGTTTTGCATTCCGGTCCTATATTATCGTTTGATATTGACGATGGCAAAGGTTTTACCAGTGGATATGATGACAGCATACGTGCTTTCGATGTACAGCGTCAAGCTACTGTGAGTGGTGGTAAGCTTACTCGTCGTTTGCATGGTGAGAAGCTGTTGGTATCCACTGCAATTAATCCAAGCACCATGCTGATCGGTAGTTTATATCTCAGAGCAATATATACTTTTTAGGTACATCTAACAACCAGGTTTACACCTACTTTATGAAAGACGACATTCCTTTATTTGTGGATTGCTGTGACATTCCAGCGCCATTAAACATTCGTAAGATTTATGCTACACCAACTAATCTGTTTATTGCGCATGGCAATTGTGTATCTTGCTTTGCCTACATGCGATACCCGGTGGAAACTCTTCGTAATCGTCAAGCGTCAGGTATATCTGATACCTGTTCTGCCGATCGTGAGATGAGTGGTATAAATCAGAGTGAGACACTTGAATTATCTCAAGCTTCCAAATCGCAATCGACATCTGGGACTGTGCGCTTCCCTATGTCAATCCGATCGGCTCAATTTTCGATACAGTCTAGTGAGAGCAGCTTCTCTACATACCAGGTCTACGACGTTGCGCTACGATCAAAGGAGCGGCAGCTTTTGGTGGCTTATGACGTATGTTATCTTTTGTATTACAGCATGTATCTTAGGAGGTTGTTGCCATTTGGTGTATAGTGAAGGGCGTGATGTTATATTCATGGTATGCCCATCGCCACGCGGTAGGTCGCCACATCTGTGCGCTTATTTTGGGTAGCAGGTACACATTGTACGTGTCTTGGAGCCAGAAGGTTTAATTCTTACGGGTGGATCTGATGGTGAAATTAGGTTTTGGCGTTTACCTCCATCATCGCAGTTGAAGTTGTGGACTCCCATACCTGCCTAAGGTGTGTACAACCTGTGTTATTTACCTTCCAAACTTGTTATTAATTAATAAACAATTGTACATTACTATTGTAATATTGATTTTTTAACATTTCGCGTCTTAATGTTTGAGGATGATAAAGTGTGAAGTTGGTTATTTCTGGCGGTTGCTTCTTTATTGCTTCGTGTGCACTTTTGTCGGTCCGTTTTACGATAACTGGGTTTCTGTTGAGAAATGGCTCTACAGGGAGGGTGCTTACATCGATATGTGCCCGGATGTACCGGATACTGCTACATTTGCTGACACTTGGTACTGTGCCGACCAGCAGGTGAAAGTCAGTATGTTACTGCCCATATGTCGCGTTGCTGAGACCTCTATGAGTTTTCTGATTGGTATATTTATGGACTTTGTTGGTCCGCGTACCACTGCTATTGTTGGTATAATTCTCCGTACAATTGGTTGGTCATTGATGTCTTTTGCTGTTCGGAAGCCTGGTGGATTGATAGCTTCCTTTGTTCTCTTGGGTACAACTACTAACTTTATCGTATTTCCTTGTTTAACGATTGGACTGTATAATCGCAAGTACCGTCACCCTGCTGTGTTGGTGATTGGTATGTGTAGTTGTTTTGCATGTATGTTGATGAAGTTGAAGTTAATGATTCTAGAGACAGGATTCTTTACTGCAAAACAGATAAACCTTTGGTACACTATATTACTGATCTTTCCACATTTGCTGGTATGCATTTTGTTGTTACCCAGTGATGTCAAGGCCCTGGAAAGAGAGGAGGTTGAACAGATTGTCATCCTCGATGAGGTGGCATCTGTAAAGGAGGGCGAGATGTCTACATTGACCAGTGATTCTGTTGTACGGAGAGAGTCTCAGACCATGAGATTTGACGAGACACATCAAACTGAGGTTGTTCCTGTACATACTAAGGACTTTACTGCCTGGACACTCCGTGGTTTCGCTGAAGTGTTGCTTAAAAAGGAGGTTTTCGTTTCGTTATTATATTTTGCGTTTAACTTCAGCAGCATTACTCACGTCCAGCAAGTTTACAGTTTGGTGCATCACGATGACTGGTTATTATTGGAATTGAATGAGTACATGGTTCCACTTGCTGTGATTCCATGTATCATTTTTGCGTTTCTCTATATGTTTATGAAACCTATATACATATTGATATTTATGAATACCATAGGTCTTTTCATGCACCTTTCGGCAATGGGTGACGGTCGTGCGCTTGGTATATTCTTATCCATCACCTTGGTTATTACCTACAGTATATTGAACACTCAGGTCTACAACTATTTGGATGGGATGTTCCATAGGGCTTATTTGGGTTCAGTTGTGGGTGCATTGAATGGTATGTGTGGTCTTTGGATGTTTATTCAGATGCTTGCTGTCCAGTACAAGACCAGTCGTTATGAGATTGTTGTTGTTAGTGGCATACTGGCTGCTATGCGTTTTCTTTTCTTATTGCCATACGTTTACTTTATGGTTACTACCCTTTTAGCAATACGGCGTACGAAAAAGTTGGAATCAATTGATGCTAAAGTTTAAAATCTGCGCTGTTTGTGTCGCATCGAATTTATTACACCTGCTACGTGAACGTTAACACACACGCCAAGTAATGTTCCGTTTTATTTGATCGCTTTGAGGCTTCCTATAGGATCCACAACTTACGTTCGGAGGCTCGTATGCACATTCACTGAGATGCATAGTAGCACATTTGCTTGACTAAAGTCGAAACTGACACATCTCAGATGTCATAATTTTTAAATGTATAGCAAAAGATAGTCATTCCATCGAATGTTATACATGGTTATTTCTATGTCGGGGTTGGTGTGTTACTGTGGTAATTTGAATCACTGCTGAACCTGAATACACATATGCATTATTCCAGATGATAATATAGTATTTGTGAGCATATATGTTGTGAGATACTTTTTTTTCGTTGCACGTTTGTGCCTATCTTTATGTTACTGTGGGCTCTAGTGTTTACTTTTTCCCAAAATGAAGCTTAATGGTATCGTTCGTCTTGTGATATACACGGGCTTGACGCTCTGCATGAGCGCCTTTTATGATTCTTGGAGTTCTACTACAACCTTGCTCGTCCGTTTTGGAGTATATCGCGATGTTTGTGTTGAGCCCCTGGAAGTTCCTGCATCACCTGATATTCCGCTTTGTGATGAGCAATTGCAGAAGATTAGTGGTTTGTTGAGTATATTCCGTATATCGGAGTTCGTCACTAGCATCGGTGTAGGAGTGCTTATGGACGTGTTAGGTACCAAGGCTTGTATGTTACTTGGCATTTCAATGCGTATATTATCTTGGTTACTTTTGGTTTACTTACCTCACTACAATTGGATAATGATTCTAGCCTGTGTCATTTGTGGTATATCGGTGAACTCCATTATTTTCCCAGTGTTTACCATTGCACGTTATTTACCTCGTTATCAGGATATGTCTATGTGCGTTATTTCTGCGTCTCTATCTGCTGGTACATACTATGTACCTATAATTAATGGCATTTTGTCATTAATGTCTAATGTTGATATGCCTGCATTTGTATGGGTCAAGTTACTCTTTACTCATATGCCTTGGTTGGTGGTAACTCTATTCGTCTTTCCTCATAATCTGGCCAAGGACGTCGAGTTGAACTTGAAGGACAGCGAGTATAATGTAGAAACAGATAAAAACGATGATGTGAAGGACATGTCATCTTGGAATGTGCAGTCACTTATTCGTTACATTCTAAATATGGAGGTGTTGATCATCACATTGGTTTTCATTCTTAACTGTGTGAGCTTTACATTTGTCCAGGAGGCTTACACTCAGGTATATGCTAACAACAAGACTGCGGAGCATTTTAATGGCATCATGGTTCCATCGTCATTTGTATTTTCATTACTATTTATGTGGGTGGTTAATCGCTATGGCGTTGTGATAGTGATGCTTGGTCTCAATATTATTTCCATGTTGTCTCATGTTTTCATGTTGAGTTCATCTACTGTCTGTGGTATATTTACCAGCATATGCATTTCATTGGCTTTCAGTGGTTTTCTGACGTATTACTATATATTGCTTGAGCACATCGTTGATATATTGTACTCTGGTAGTATAAAGGGCTACTTGACTACGGTTGGTGGTTTATCGCTGGCTCTCAATCCACTGATTAACTTCTTGGTGGCTCGCTATGACACTATGAGCGCCTGTAACACGGTATTTGTAGTTATCCGCGCTTGTATGATTCTTCCAATTCTCTGGTTATTGAAGCGCGAGACTGATCGCAGGAAGCACATGCACGCTGTAAAGGCTGAAATGCATCCTTCTGCTTGTACATCACGTTTGGACTCATCTCACTCTTGCCATGGCGGTGCTACTTGTGGGTGCCATGCTGAGGTTGTTCATTGCCATCACGGGTCTCATACTGCACCAGCCGACGCTGCTTGTAGCACGGATGATGCTCACCACGTCCACACCGAGCCCAAGGCCACGTGTAACGCTGAGTGTATTACTATATCACAGGGAGCAATGGCTACTGAGCCCGTAACTGAAGTTACCGTTGATCGCATGGAGAAGGTAGGATCCAATTCTGCAGATGATAAAGCCATTGACATACCCGGTGAATCTCAGGAGTCGGATTCCAAATCACCAACAGATGCTCCCAAGGAGCTAGAGGTCTAATTTAAATACAAAGCCTATACAGGGTGTTCGGCTGATATTTTAATTGCTATAGCCATGTCTACCCTATAATTCAGTGTTACTGCGGTTGTTCTAAAATGGACTACGGCCTTAATACTAGCGTACTTATCCATTCTAATAACTGATTTGTGGTAAAGATAGGTACATATCTTACACTATGGTTACGGTTTCATTTCTTGTGAGAATACGTGTAGTTCGATAAAGGTGTTCAGCGATGGGTACTTGGTGTTGTTGCTCAGCAGCAGTAGCCGTTGGTTGACTATTGCCATGTTTTTTTCAAATCCTTTGATATACTCCTCTATTCTCCTGACGACTCCTTCGTAATTCACTTCACTAGCTCCGTTGAATGCGCAGTAATAGAGTGTAGCGAATTTCATTGCTATATCGGCGCATCTGATCAGTGGTTGCAATACGTTATCTTCATCCAGGAAGCAGTTGGTTGCCACTCGTTCGATATAGCTGTCATGCTCCGCTTTAATCTCGGTATAGTTGTAGCAATCCCTGATATTATCCTCCAGTTGGTTGTAATTCCATTCGATTACACATTGCTGGAGGTACGACAGGACCGAGGCCATGAATATATACATACGCCATCTTGCGCACGCCGCTCGCTTGCATATCACTGGTATCGATGACTTTCTATCTTCTGATCCAAAGCGCCTCATTAACCCATTGAGGTGCGTTGTATTCTCAAGTCCATATACACAGCGCCTGCATCTAGTGGATATCTATCAACTTACTTACCTGAGTAGGAATATAAACTGGAACAGGCTATTGTACGCCATCATGGTATTCATCTCTAGCATTATGGACACTGGCCACGACGACTTGGTTGCCATAGTTAAATGAATCCAATCATTCAAGCCACATTCAAATTCCATTGAATGTAAGTTTGGCAGTTCCTTTCTAAAGGACTCACACAATGGTATATCTTCTTCCTGTCCGTTGGGGATGATATCATATTTTGCCATTGTGGCTCCAAAATCCCATTGCGATATTCTCAGCGCGCAGTTGCGCTTGTTAATGTTAGATTCCGCCCTTGGGTTCGTCATGCTTGACGGTGACGATATGATTCCCAGGTATGCATCACCGAAATCGTGTGGCAGCAGCTGCGTGGTGTCTAGCACTTCGGTTTCCATTACTAGGCTCTCTCCCGTGTTTGTATGCTGCAGCTCCACTACTATCTTCTTCTTGGTGACCTTCATTTTAACAACGAAAAAGAAATCCTTCCGGCTACCATCAGTGATTTGGAATTTCGTACTGCTTTGATTGATGCATAGCATAGGGCCACTCAATGTTGAGACGCTCTTAACTCTGGAGAAGGCCGATATACACCGACCGCCTAGCATAAGGTACCCAACAGCTGATATTCCCGGTACTGCGTTGTCATAATCAATAACAAACTCGGCTGAAAGGCAGTCCTTTAAAAGTTCAACTGTACCTTGTACCATGGATGCCAGCTTAAGTCGTACTGGCTCCATCATCGACTGCAGTACCAGTGCTATTCTACAGTACCTGGGTAAAGTTGGGCCTGCGTCTACCTTATTTACATGACACGGCTCGATCTGCATAAGTTCGAACTTAACACCGGTTTCGAAGCCATGTACTACGTGTACCATTTCCTCGAACCATACCGATGATGTACCCGATGCGCTTGATATGGGCTCCACTAGTCGTTTTTTACTTACATTAAGTGCTATTTCATTGTATATCCATGATACATCCCCGGAGAGTATAAACCTGTTCTTAAGCATATTGAAGTAGTAGCTCCGGGGTCTAAGGTTGAACACAGGTCTCGATTCACTGGCGTCGCCCTGTGGTTTAAAGTTGCCCATTACACGCTGTATCTCCGGGTTAGTTATAGAGCCCGTATTTGACCAGATGCCTGAATTGTTAGATATATAGGCCGTATTTTGGTGGACGTAGTCAGTATCCATTGGGGTCATGTTATAGTCAGTATCTACAGTGGTGCCTGTGTTCATGGACATTGTTTGTGAGGTGATGTTGGCACCCGTTTTCGGGGCCTGCTCAACTGTGACGTCACTTAGCTTGTGCAGTATGGAGTTCCAGAGATTAAGCCTTAGGTTAGTGCACGAAGCTGTGTTGCACGGCGTTTGCATAGTGAACCAGCTGCGCTCCAGCAACTCAGTGTATACCTCGTGGCACCCTAAGAGGTACACTTTCCTGAAAATAGCGATTTGTGCCTTTATGTCCACACTTTCGTTGATGTATGCCCAGAACGCCTGTTCAACCCATTGCCTAAACTGCTCTATTGCCGCTTCGAACGTCGACAAGGAGGAACACACTTCGGGGAAACTATCGAATATACACTCAGCGGCCTTCGTGATCACACTCTCGTTATTATATTGCCGTATCAGCATCCTCACGGCTTTACCCAGGAACAGTATTTTCTTCCAAAGGTTCGTGCTGTATAGCATCCATCGTCTCTCCTTAGTGATTATGTAAAATGAAAAGTTCCACTCAAACTCTGCTGTTTCCGGGTTTATACCGTTGTCTAATATTTCGAACGCGCATATCGAGCTGGCGTCCACTCCCTTCCCTAATTGTGGCATATCGGGGTCGGTTTTCCTCCGGCACACAATGAATTCCTGATACATGTCCAATATTTGTCCACGGCACAACCAGTTTCGCAGATGGATCTTGAATAGACGCAAACACTTCTCATAAAGCTTCCGCTTTATCTGATTTACTGTTTGGTTGCCGTTATCCCTCTGTAGCATGTATAGGATCTCATCTACTCGCACTGCCACGTGCTTAAGGTCTGACCTGTTCCGCCTGCATACATCTTTGTAGCACTCTATTATATATACCAGGCCTTCTATGACCTGCTTCTGCTCTGCCATGAGTAGCGACAGGGTGCTGAAAGGCAATGCTGGGTCAGCCAGTATAACCTTCTCGATGTGGGTTAGATTCGCCTTGTATGAACAGAGGTATTCCTCAATGCCGTTGCACATGGCACCTAGATAGTGCCCTCTGTATACAGTAGTAGCTTCATCGCCACTAGGACCTGTTAGATCATGCCTAGCGGAGGTGACTGTTTCACGGTTTTTCGGTATTCCATCAAATCCAATCAAGCTAGACACTATGTAGTCGTCTTCTGATTGCCTTACTGCACGTACAAATCGCTCTACGTATCTATATTTGTATCCTATAGCGCATACTGAGTTGAGCACTTCACGTTCCGACTGCGATACACGGTCACATTCCTCCGATACTTTAAATCCTTGCACATTACCGTTATATTCCGTTATTACATCGCCAGGCAGGCCTGCGAGGGCCATGAGCACGTCGTGTAGCATTTTCGACTCATGCCCGCGCTCGTATACCGGAGGTGACTGCCCTTATCGATGACTACGTTACACACATTTGCCTGTACCTAACGCGATACATGTTTATTGGACTTATGTTTCTATATGCAAGATTTGTTTGTTAGTTACTCTTGGTTCAGTCGACCAATGCTTCGTTCCCACGATGTTGTAAAGAGTCTGCTCCATTGTGCCATGCACACTATTTACCATCAGCTTCTTTGGGTCTACATAAATACGTTATATAGAACCACAACCCAGCTTCTATATCAGAATGGACTTGGTTTATCATTAGAAGGTGATTCACATGATGTACACAGCTCATCGTCGCGTGGCACCTAGAGTTGTCTGCCACAAGCACTGTTATACACGTGTCCACAATCGCAATGTGGGACTACCAACTTTTAGTAATGGAATCCGCCTGGAAAATTCAGTTCTATCCCATTACGCTGGCAGTGTAACACCAGTTTATGACCACGGTACTATGATTCCAGGGTCATGTACATCACATACATCTTCGTTGGTAACTAAATGTATTTTTAACTTGGAAACTAGATCACTTCATCGCGGGAATCATAGGTATATGTCAACAGCTGCCACATCTCGTTTATCATGGCGTGACCACGTTGACGAAGCCAGGCGTGCAATTCGTGAATCTGACTTCGTAGCCCTAGATGTGGAATACACTGGGTTACACTTGAAAGACGACCGATATGTAGGTTTAGACAAGTGTTACGAAGCTCACGCTTCCGGTGCTAAGCAGTTTATACCATGCCAGGTTGGTTTAACTGCTGCACGTTACATGGGCGATAATCTCTGGAGTATACACCCGATGTCGGTTTATACTCTCCCATCCAGTAACAAGTTCTTCAAGGTCAGTACCAGCACTCTCCAATTCCTGAAGGACAACAATTTTGACTTCCACAGTTGGATTCATCATGGTGTTGAGCACTTGACTCCCAGTGAGGAAAGTGATTTGAAATTTGCCATTGAGCAACGCAAGAAGGAACTCGATCACATGTTACAGCAGGCACCACCAGATACCGCTGTGAAGGGTGTCGATTTTGATTTATCGTCGTTAGGTGCCGATGACCGATTGATGGCTGAACGTACTATTGAGCGAATACAGACGTGGATATCTGATGGTACCAGTGCTCCACTGGAGATTGAGATGGAGAGTGCGTTCCAGCGGTTGTTAATGCATACTATAATAGGACAACAGTTTCCACAGGTTTATAGCCACTCAGCACGTCGCGGCGATGAGAGGGTCATCTGTGTATACAAATCGCAAATTGAACTCTATAAGGAGCAGCTGTCAACATTGGAAACTGATATTGAGCGCATAAACGAGCAGATAGGCGTTCGTGTATTATTCGATGAAATAGTCAACAATGGTAAGATACTGGTTGGGCACAATTGCTTTTATGACATACTGCACGTCTACCAGACGTTTTATGGCGAGCTGCCAGAAGGCGTTGAAGAGTTCCGTAAAAGCTGGACTGAGCGCTTCCGAAATACATTTGATACCAAGTACATTGGTGAGTTCCATGAATCTGTGGCTGCGCCGCAGCATTCAGCAACGCTTCGCGGGCTGTTTGACCACATGTGTTCAACGGAATCCGCTAATAAAGCAGGACAGCGTTTCCGGGTGCATACTTTACCCGGGACTTCGTGGCATCTACCTTCAACGGTACTCCCACTGCTGGATAATGGTACCAGTACCGATATATCCACCAATACGGGTAAAACAACTCAATCGCACGATGCTGGCTATGACAGTTTCATGACATGCCTGGTATTCATACTTCAGTGTGACCGTATTCTAAGGTCGAAACACCTCAAGTGGGATAGACTAGCATCAGATGGTACTGACCACCTTGATCACAATACACTCCTGGACAACCTGAGCTCAGTAAGTAACTGCATTCGCTTGGTAAAATCGCAACCTAACGCCATTAACCTATCAAGTATACGACAGAGTGATATGGCACGCTACTTCTTAATGTCAGGCTACCCTAATTCATGGCGTAAGTGGGATATTATGAAAGTGTGGTCGCCGCTCTGGGTGTCAGTTAGCGTCATCGACGACAGTTCATGCTGGATAATAGTGAAGAACGACGAAGATATTCGGAACATTGGATTAATCTATCGGATGATGAAGAATCCCCAATTTCGATTACAGACTTATGAGCAGTCACGGCAGTCGTCGGATAACATCGCCGAACCCAAAACCTCGTAGGTATAGACTCCTGGTTAATCTGTTATTATGTCTACTGTATAGAGCCAGTATATTTTCTAATGTATCACTCCCTTGTGATAATAACTGCTAGTTAGGGACCAGTGGACAGTCACCTAGAGACTTCCTAGAATGTGCTACTCTACTGTAGCGCATGAAGCCATACTGGAAATCTGGTAACCAGTCATGTACAGATGTTATCAAGTGATATAGTACATATTACAACGCCTGAGAGGTACTGTCAACCATATTGGCGATGACCATTGATTGACAGAGGTGTTAGGATCTATTAACACGAACTAAGATGTCTAATTCACAATTGAGAACTAGGGTCAAGTAATTCCTAATAAGGTGTAATGCGATACATATTGTAGATCCGGGTAAAAAATGAATTGTACCAGTTACCGATGTGTAATATACACGCGACGGGGTCACTCCCCATCCTACTTACGGCCCGTACCGCAGTTATAACCAAGACTTCTAATCTATCGTACAGAAATGGTGTTAGATAAACATGGCAGGGGGTAATACGAAGCAAGATAGAGCTCAACAGAAAGCTCTGGAAAAACAGAAGCAAAAGTTGGTAGAGGACAAGACATTTGGTCTAAAAAACAAGAACAAATCTAAATCGGTTCAAAAGTTGGTTTTATTGGCAGTGATTAAATATACCCTAGGTTCATTAAAAGCATTCAGCAGCAGGTTACAGGTAAACCACCTGCTTCCAGTGACAAGTTCATTGCTGAGCAAAATAAAGCCAAATCAGAAAAGCAGAAGCTATCACAACAACAAGCGTTATTAGCTTCGCTGTTCAAGGGTAGGTCACGCGAGTGTTTGTGATAATGTCTAGGTACCGAGAACATCAAACAGGTTGCTATTGACCCTAACAAGCGTCTTTATGACCCTAAGCAATCTCGTGAGGACCAGAAAATTGATATATATGCTGATCCCCGTGAAAATCGCTCTCGTAACGATGCTGACATGTCATCATGGGACTTGAACACCCTGGAAGACGTTGTTAAGCAGAAGCACGGTGCAGATGCTTGCACTACTGATATCATTTGTAAACACTTTTTAGCTGCTTTGGAAGATAAGAATTACGGTTGGTTTTGGGTGTGCCCCAATGGCGGTGACAAGTGTAAATATCGCCACTGCCTCCCTCCAGGTATGTTACAGTCTGTATAGAGGCATGTATATCAGGATTCGTGTTAAAGAGTGACGTTCCCAAGGAGGTTGAGGAAGATGAAGAGACGCTAGAGGAACGCATAGAGCGACAGGTAAGGTGTAATATTGCGCTTTCATAATTAACAGCGCGCTGAATTGCCTCCAGGCGGTGAGATGGTCACCGCTGAGTCGTTGGCCAGATGGCGTGCTAGCAGGGAGGAAAGTCGTCTGGAACAGATCAAGGATTCAATGAGCAAAGGAGGCCAGGTTGCACTTACTGGAAAGGATCTGTTCACGTTCAACCCGAATTTGTTTATGGATGACGACAGCGCCGCTGTTGACATTGATTATGAAGATGAAGAGGATCTCGATGAAATTATACGGCAGAATGAACGGTCGCTTACTACCGGAAACGTATTGCCTAACGGCTCGCAATACAACGCTGAAGACGACGAGTTGGACTCAGTTGACATTAGCAAGCTGCAAATTTAGTATCGCCATTGCGCGCTTTTAATCGGTCGGTCTCTTCTACAATGTTGATCACGCGCTTTAATTGTTATATACCAAAATGTAACTACATACTACCTACTGGTTTAGATATGTTGTTGCTGTGTACCTCCCCACCCAAGCGTTATAGAACCTAGCTCGTAGTACATTAGCTATATTAGCGTTGTATGTGAAAATGGTGGACCACAACGATGAAAAACGTGAGGTGTGTTAGAATTGTGCCATGAATTTACATATGTGTTAGGACGGCCTGTCAGAGTTTGTGGCCGACGGCCCCTCCGTTGAATCCAGTGACTCGCTAGGTACTAAGGCGCCTGCCGCAGCCGTCAAAGCAGAAGGCGCACCTAAATACGACTTTGGTGAAAAAAAGAAAAAGAAAGCAGCGCCCGCCAGTGGTTAGTTGGACCGTACATTTTAAAACTGTTCAAGATTCTGTGAAATCCGAGGTTATCGACGGCTCGGGTCAAGTGTTTGTACGCGGCCACGTTTATCAGTACGAGGAGGTAGGACTATTTCCCATGTTTATATAGTATCACAGCTATTGAACCGCATCCAAACCTTGATTAACGCGCACAGCCACGATCTCTCGGGTAACAAGAAGTATACCATCCGCCCACCTCAAGTCGTTCGTGTGGGTTCAAAGAAGGTCGCCTGGATCAATTTCAAGGAGCTGTGCAACATGTAGGTGGTTCCGGTGATGTCTCATTTTGTGTAGTATGGGTCGTACCATGGACCATGTACACCAGTTTGTCTTGGCTGAGTTAGGTACCGAGGGGTCAATTGCTGGTGACGGCCAACTTGTCCTAAAGGGCAAATACGGCCCCAAGAACATAGAAAGCTTACTAAGGAAGTATATTAGTATGTTTGAGTACTACATGTATTCAAGTTTCTCAGCTGAGTACGTCACGTGTTCCATGTGCAAGAGTGCAAACACCACTATGGAGCGTGATTCCCGTGCTCGTTTGTTCACCCAGCACTGTGAAGCTTGCGGTGCTAATAGGTATGCTAGCATCGTGTGAGCTAATTTTGATATAGGTCTGTGAATCCTATCAAGAACGGTTTCCATGCATTGAACCGTGGTGAACGTCGTAAAGCAAAAGTGTAATGCGTTCAATTCAAACAGTCGCATAATCTTAAATCCATTTATATTTACTAGCTACGGCTTTACAGCAGCATTTTATTATCAACCTGCATGTCTATGATAAGTTATTTCATGGACCATATTACAAGATGGTGGTAACAGGGGATATAAACAAAATAGAGTATATTCCTACCAATATGATACTAGAGTAATAGCAGTACATATCCATTATATACAAAGAAACCTACATGTTAACATAGAGGAACAGGCACATCCACAGTGAAAAATATGAACCAAAGTAAACCAGACTCATGTGAGATATGGTAGGAGGACTGTTCTTGAGAAGTGCCACAGCGACATTATGGTAATCCCTAGGGTTATACACTAAACCCTTTAATATCTCAAAAAGCTCCACAAAAGTAGCGATACGAAGAACTCGACGCATCAACAAAATGCCGACCGACAGACTAATTAAAAGTGATACATTGGTAAACACCCATGATACAATAAGCGAGGAAATTGTCAACTCGCTTAGTGCATAGTTAGGCCGAGGAGACTTGTACCCTGGGAAGTCTATATTACCCAGTATATACACTTACTCAGACGCTGATCAGCAGTGTTTTTTCCCATGGTACAAAATGCAGTTCTCAACGTTAACATTCATCGAGTTTATGCGACACACCTGCCAGGTTAATATGCGTCAAATCTAGACATGAAGTAAATTGATCTAAGGAAATACTTTAGATATAACACTGAATATCTACAATCCCAAAGGAATCCTTAGTTAGAGCGATTGTATGCCGATGAAATTTAACAAAGATCACGCATTACCAAGGGTGGTCCATGAAACATGAAAATGACCGTAGATACGATGTACTAGCAAAATTATGAATATTTATGCCCAATGAATTAGTGTCAATATTTGCATATAATCTCGTGGATGGTTATTGTCACACTTGTCCCATAATAAGGTCCCAGGCGCTTGGTGTCTAGGTGCGCGCCATGCACCCGTTATGCATTCCAAGTTACAAAACACAGTGTATATTACATGGAACCCATTGCGCACGCGAGTTGATGTACATTTTGGCTATATTGTGTATACACATTACACATTATGCAGATCGTAGATGGTTTGCGTGCCTAGGTTGCTGATGCTCTGCGTCGCCATCGTCAGCTCCGGGCGCATATCGCAGTGTTTCATACAGGTAATGCCATGTTAGCGCGATCCATATCGTACACAGAATGGAAGGAATCGTGATATTGTTATCTACCACCGGGAATACAAAGGTACACCAATGGATATGATTCCCGACCCCAAATTACATGAATTCAAACTCTTCTCGGAAAAAAGGCACAAAGAGGCAATGCTGGTAATGCAGTGATCTATGTATTACACATGTCCCAGGGAAGAAAGTTTAACAAGAAGGGTAGTTCATCGCAAATTCGGCACTATCGTATAGTTGGCCGAGGAGGTGGCCTTCCACGACTGCATAAAGTCAGTGGCACTCCCACTAAACGTATTAAACTACCTGCACGACGGTAGGTACTACCTAGGACACCATAAATCAATATAGATGCATGATATTGGGGAAGATGGACAACACTAAGGCCAGAAATATTAGCCACTCAGGGAAGAAGTCACATGACCCACAGCGCCTTAATCTACAAACAAAGCGTATTTGGTGCGCAAGTAAAGGCTATTACGTACGCCTTAGGATATCTATGAGGGGACTGAAGACCATTAAACGCCTAGGTCTAGAGGAAGCGGCAAGACGATTCAACCTCAACTTGAACAACCCCAAGTTATTTGCAGGTTATGCCAATTTGAAACCTAGGTACGTACTACCCACGTGAATACTGCTTGCCTTTCCAGCGATAATAAATATACAGCAAGCCGAAGCAACCTGTTATGCTACAGGATGTCGACACCGAGAGCGTTATAAGTAACTGAATTCACAGCGAGTGTCTCCAGGTTGCATTAACCTGGTTTTTACAATCTTCAGAGGGCGGCCGAATACCTCCCTAACACGTAATACATCAATGTCATCCACTCCTATGGCAAAGCAGGCGCTGCCGCTGCCGCTCATGCCGTACTGATGTTGACCCAGGTTGTCTGCTAGTGTTGACAGCAGGGACTTCACAACTTCATTATCTATACATGACTCCAGGCTGTTATGAGGCCTGTACTTGTCGAATTGCGCCAGTTCTATAATGGCCCTCTCCATTGAATACGTTCGATATTCCATACGCCCCTGCTGCATCAACTCACGAGCACGCTTGAATATTTCAGCCGTATTACATACCTCGTCAGGTATTAAGATGTATAGCGGCATCGTGTAATTCAACGGTGGTAGAGGCGTTACTTTGTCGCCCCTACCAGATACTAGAGCTATGCTGTCTGGGACAGTATATATCCTTAGATATAACATACCACTAGACTGTAGAAATGCAAAGTCAGAACCAATTGAAAGGCTCTCTTCAGGAGGTAGCATGCTACCAAGTGACTTTAGAACATATGCCCCGTCAGCAGTACCGCCACCAAGTCCAGTGCCAGCAGGTATGCGTTTTCGAGTCAACACTAAATATGACTCGTTGCCCCTGCGAGCTTTGTCCAAAGTCTTGGCAATGAGGTTGGACTCGTCAAAGGGGAATGATACATCGGTCTCGCTAGAACGATTCGACGCGTGTTTATCTATTTTCTATGAGGTACTTCCTGCCCAAAATACCTATGTCCGATGTTTCGTCCAAAAGTAACAGTACATCACCCTGAGGAGTAGTGTCATAGTGCTTAGACAGCAGGTCAGCGTCCACATCGCGTAACAGCTTTATCGATATGTGATCTCCCCAAAGAATCTTGTGCATCACGCTGTGAATGCTCAACAGCGAGTCCGATACACGAGATGAAGGGTCGATATCCAACGAAAGGTTAACCTTAGCAAAGGCTACGCCCCGATGGTCCCAGAATGTACCATCCCCTGCACTTTATGCAACTTCCCAAGATCCAAACTACCTACCATGCGATAAATCATCCAAAAGATGAATAGGCTCATCTTCTTCTATTACTATATTGCGATGTTGGCGGTGGAAGGCTGAGGGCACAGACATACAACCGGCAAACGCCAGACATGGCCTTATATGCCTCATTAGAGCACCAGGTAACAAAGATTATACCATGTAACTAAACAACATGGTGGTAGCTCGGAATGTGCAATTGGCACGCCGTGCTGCCACCAGATCGGTATTGAAACTCAAGCAGACCTACTACCACCGCCTATGGTACGCACTAACAGCACGTAAATGGGATGAATTCGAAAGATTACAACGTGAAATGAAGTTAGTTGCTATTGTGTATTATAGAATCCATAGAATACGCAATATAAACCATGATGAAGTTACCTACACACTAAAGGCGCATCAATGCATTCTCAACCCGCACGTGTCTAGCATGTCGGTATGTACCGTCTTGTAGATACTAACCACTGCAGAGTTATATGGTAATCGAGGAAATGAAGCGTGCCCTGGTACACCCAGCAGTAATACGCATGAATGAAGTTGGTGTATATCATTAACATCATACTCTACAGCAACTTATCAACTCATACTTCGAGCTCGAGGAACTAAAATGCCAACCACCAGCGCCATTGTGGCAAAATTTCGCAAAAGCAACATGGCAAACGTCATTGAGGTTGGTCATATTAGGAGTATAATGAACCACAGATTAAATCGTCAACGCATACAGAAACTGAAGCAAAGGCTACAGCAAATGGACCCTGAAGATGTATTGAAATTGGGACAAGAGGTAGGATCTATTGTAGCGGATAACGATATACAGGACATGGCCGAATTGGCACATGATGAATTCCTACAAGATGCATTTTCCGCCACCCTTGCCATGGACGAAATACACGACGAACCCATCGCAATATCGCAAGAAATTAGCCACGAAGAGGACTCCCATAGATCACAACAGTTGGAACAACTTGAACGTGATGCCGATGCCCAAATGCTCACTGAAGAAGAGGCTTTCACAGAACTCGACATGGAATACGACAGTGAACTTGAATTGGAAACTGATCTGGAGTACCTATATCTAAGGAAAACAAGAGAAAATGAACTAAATGATTAATACAGCTTACGCCGTTGCCGTTTGTGTATAGGCCTTGTATTCAAACTGTTAGCTATCTTACTGTACTTCTGGATACCAATCTCATCCATAGTGAACTCCAAGTCCAATCCGACAAAAGCTGGTGATATCGGTAACACCACACTAGATAACGTGTTGTGGTCATATAGCAGCGATACCAGGTTATCATCGTTACCGCATACGCCCGATTTGGAAATTATACCCAGCTCCTTGAAAATGTCAATAGCCTCACTAAATTGTGATAGGCAAAAGTTCTCCACGTCTGTCTTCTCCATACTAAGCATGTCGGCAAGATGGAGTAGTGATACCTGCGCCAGTATTACTTAATGTTAGTGTTTAGGTACTCAATGGAATTTGGTGCTACAATAGAGTGTACCTACCTTAATTGACTGGAGTGATACAACGATGTTGTCATCGTCACGAGCTGATTTGGCAATTGCTAGTAAAGTAAGCAATTGCATAAGCGGAAGCGATTTCACTCGAGTCTCCAATAAAGCAGATTTGGTTAACGATAGAGTAGGAGTCAAACTGCCAACGTCACGATGATCCACTTGAAATGATTCCAAGCTGTTTACAACAGCATCTATATAGCCACGTTTGGGAGTCTCACAATCCTCCATGGATCTCTCAGGAGTGTTCTCATAAGATGTAGGCACCATGTCATCACGCTGCATCTCAAGATCAGACATGGAGTTAGCTAATGCGCGACTGAATGCTGTTAAACAATTGCATCAACACCTACGTAAATGTGTCTAAACAAGCGCGTAGGTCACCAGAAGTGTTGGCAACGCGACGTGCCAACAGAAGAATAGATGTGTCCTTGATGATCCTAGTGTAAGGAACCTCTAATGAAGCAAGCTTGCCCTTGATTATAGATATTATCTGCCGTTCCGTGTATGGCTTGAATAGTAAAAATTGGCACTGCTTCTCAGTAATCAACGTTGCCAATCGGAGGTTGTTGGATATTGCGATGAAAAGAACACGACTGCCCCTAGCATGACTGGCACTTAATAAAGCCTGTAACATCCAATTCGAATGCTTCCCAGTTACTGAATTGAACACAAATGTTTGGAGATAGTCAACCTCATCCATCACACAAACAGTGTATCGTGGAGCTTGGCTAAAGGCAGTGGCCAATGACGAGCATACATCACGGTAATTCAGTAACTTGCACTTTGAACCGTTAGGCACCACGTCAGAGCGTCTAGCACGACGTTTAACAACCAAATCATATATGGATTGAATAACCTGCCACGCAGAGACGTAAGAGCTACCAGAAATAGTAACACTATTGATATCCGATCGCCCTTTTAAACACTCAGAGACCACGTGATTTACCGTGGTGGTCTTCCCAGTACCGCAGACACCAAATACAAATATGGCACGACCAACTTTGTCTCGAATGCCACTGCAACCATTGTATGAAGGATATATACGGCTTACCACTCGATAATGTCAGACAAAGTAGCACTCTCATCGTCCCGACAGCCTAAATAAACATTCGAAGATAGACTGAGAAGCTCTATAGCGCGTTTTTGAAGTGAAATTAAACGCTCAGGTGTAATAACCGCTTCTTCAGACAAATGTTGTGTATCATGCGGGAGTGATGTCGTTGGCGAGCACAAAGGCTCCATGGCAGAAGATGCCATAAAGGAATGTTACAACTGCTACCAAAAAATGTACAACATTATTAAATAACTATTCTGCCAAGGATAAAGGACCTAGACAAGTAACAACAGGACCAGACAATGGCATAAGCAATGGAAGGATGACACGTTTCGAATCAACAGTGTTGAAAACAATGCATTATCAATAAAACATTAAATAAAATAACACAGTTACTCGATCGTATCTATTTATTCACATGAAAGCCATGACATATATCAGGCAACTGTCATGCCCAAACTTTCCTGGAGGGAAAACAGCAACCTTAGAATTTACATTACCTATTCAATATCCATTAATATATTACACATCGATATGATTGGTAATTAGGTGTTATTTTTATTTATTTACATAAACAAATAATAATGAAGCTGAATATACAGCGACCGGGGGAAGCCTCTAAGGGCAAGTTCCGAGGTAAAAATACATCCGGTGGCCCTAAATCAAGCCGCAAACCTAAAAGCACAAATATGAAGTCATCAAAGCCCAAAACGCCACCAAAGAAACAAAAGACGGCGTTATCGAAAGCCAGTAAAACCCAGAGCAAGAAAGATAATGATACATTAAATGAAGGTGTGGTCAACTTTGACGCTAAACGCAAGCGTAACAAGGAACCTGTCACACTAAAGGCCAAGCTCGATAAGGCAAAAGGAAAGAAACCAATAGCTAAGAAAAGATCCACAAAGGAAACTACCAAGAAACCTAATGTGAAGAAAGAAGTGAAAAAGTCAAAAGAAGAGATGATAAAGGAAATCAATAAAATATATAGCAGACTCTTAGTTGATCACAAGAAGCAGGATACCGTGAAAACAACTATAGCCGAGTTGATTCGGAAAATCGGTGCCGACAACTACAGTGTGGTAAGTAGTACCCTGTAATGTTATATGTACGCAGACCGCTAATAAAAGACACATATCTAGAGTGCTCCAAGCATGTTTGAAATACGGCGATACAAAAGTACGCACGTCCATATTCGAATCGCTCAAGAAGGACTTTTCACTACTTAACCTAAACGTGCACAGCGCAAGGTTCCTCATCAAGGTCTTCCACTACTGTAACGTGGATGCCAAGGCATTCCTACGGCAGTCGTTCTTCAATGATAAAAACAAAGTACTGCTCTTCTCTAGATACGGGTCGCTCGTCATGGACGTGATATACCAGAAGCTAAGGAACAAGGAACAGCTGGAAATACTAAGGCTCTATGCCCTATCCAACCACTTTGTGATGGACAAGGAATCCCTAAGGAAGGCCGAGCAGTGTGGGTCAATAAACCAGCTGATAACAACAATAAACGATAGTGAGACTAAGGATACCTGTGTCGAGATGTTGAAGAGCTCGGTACTGAAAATGGTTGACAAGGCGCAATTGACCGCCGCACTATCGCATGATATAGTTTATATGTATTGGAGGTTATGTGATGATAAAAAGGAAGTGACCTCTTTGCTACTGCCAGTGTTCGGTCAACTGCTCTCTACTCGCAACGGTAACACAGTTTTGTGCGACCTATATGGGTACGCCGATAAAAAGGCTAGGAAAACAATGCTGAAAGCATTGAAAACGGATTTCCCAGAAGCCGTTTATAACTCTGTAAACGTTGGTTTCCTTATTAAGGCCGCATTGGCCACCGATGACACGAAGATGACAATAGAGTGCCTGATCAAGCCACTGCAGGATGACCTGAGTAAGGTATTATCGCATCAATACGCACACCTATTTATCAAATCGATCCTAGATAACGCAAAGGACATCGAATCGCATACCAGCTTGAAAAATCTAGAAACTAGGCAACGGGAATTGCGTGACTACGTCCTACCGTTACTAACAGATCTGTTCACGACCATAGAGCTAAAGGAAGTCATCCAAAACAAAAGCGCGTGCGCAATACTCCAGGGAACAATCAAACTGTCCGGTTCTGCCGATATACTGCACTCAGTAGTCGACGTCCTGAGGGATGACGTCGATGATGAGATGAAGCTTCTCCAGAACCTGTAAGTCGTTGCATACGTATTACATAATCCTGCAGTGACACCCTGCGGTTCATCCAATCATTAATAAAGAAGCCAGGTGAGACCTTGGAATCCCTAAAACCTTATCGGGAATTCTGGCCAGTAGTTAAAATTAAAGCAAACCGCATACTCACAAGCCAGTGTGTCTTCATATTGGTGGATATACTAGAAGCAGCAATGAAGCAAGAGGACGAAGAAACTATTGCTGACTTTAAAGAGACAGTAACTATAGAAAAGGTTAAAAAAGCATGCGCAAGCCTCAAAAAACGTAGGTTTTATTAGGTGATTAATATAGTTCCTTAGAAAAGGAAAAACACGTCGGGATAGATATACTGCTGAACCTTATATCGCAATAAGCTATCAACATAATATGACCGTTGGCAACAACACTATATAATGCATTGGTATATAACATACAGTGAACTAGTTAAACATGTATACCTAAAGACTCAATGACATTAACACACAGTGTTAAGATACTGGGTACTATATAGATCCATTCATTTATTATCCTCGAGGTATTTGATTGTTTTTGGGGAAACATATGGTTTGAGCTGGTGGTAAATATGATGGAACCAAGTAAACTTACCTCGGGGTCCATATGTTCAGGTACATGTAAATTTGGTACCAGCATCTTGTTTATCAAGAAGAATCCTGTAGACAACTGTATGATGCCATGGCACACAAACCTTTCTTAGTATGTCTACCAAGACCAACGGCACCGAAACCCTTTTTAAAACCAATAGGAGCAAATTTTGCTAATAGAGGGCCACGTCCTTTACTCGAGCCATATCGAGCGTACCTTGCGATAGAGAAGAACAACATGAGTGAAATTCAACAGTGTTTTAGACATTAAAATAATAAACTTGCATTAGTACATTTATTAGTTTAATGGTAATCCATAGTTTATGTGTACCATACATTAATGATTATGGCACGCCATGCAAGAGGTCTTACACAGATACAATAACTAAACATATATGTGACATAACTTTTATATCTAGTGGCGCAGACTGCCTGGACAACACAGATTTATATAGACATCCAACGACTATGTTACACATCTGAAGTAGATCACATTGCGGGAATTTAGCGACAGGAATGAATGTAAATGTTTTCAGTTAGTTATATACAGCCATTGAACGTCATATCAAGTGAGAAACGAAGTAACTGTTCAATCTTTAGACACATGTGTAGACAAAGGTTATGAGACGCAGAAGGTGAATGAAATAATATTCTAGACATCAGCTATATCAAAACAACACACAGATACACACATGATTGCTAATGCTTTATCCTGTTAAGATAGTAATTAACAAATGTGTAAGCGAAATACTGCTTAAACATACCCAAAAGGCTGCGTGTGATCTCAAAAGATGGATAAAATAGACATACAATAAGTACACATTTTGATGAATAGATACTAGAATACTATAACACAACGTCGTAGACACGATGAATCACATCACGTTGCCCCAAGATGGACAAACACCGGCAAAGCATTTACACATGGTGTGTGCGCAGTGTGTGTCAGTTGACGAAAGTCACTCGGCATACACATCTGTCCCATTATATGATTATATCATTTAGGCCGGTGTTGTTAGGCTAGACACCCACGGAACGCGTTCAATACGCATTCTACGCGTCCGTATTTGTGCACCCGAGGTGCATCCGCCTCTTTTGTCTAACATGTACTACATAGACAGACCGTTCCTATGCAATGTGTAACACCAAATCGTTGTAAACAGAAGGGAAACAACGTGTTATAGGTGGTAAAAAGCTTTTGCTTCAGGAATAGGTACTTTTCTTGTGTGCAACTTGTTGCAAGCACAGAGACACTGTTTTTACGACTTTCGCAACGAATAACGGTGCTGAATGACGCTTTGCAACAGAATTACCACTATTTGAATTGGTACATCGCAAGGTGTACGTATTTTATCTTACAAGGATCTTCTTTGGCCGACATACATGACAACATCTCTTGGATAATATACTTCTCTATTTCGTGGTGGATTTTATTTCTTCTAGGCCTTAGAGGCAACATTTCCAAGTTACGTATCCATTCTGTGTCAGTGATATAGCATTGGAACACAAGAATGGATACAGCTCCAGTCAATCTAGACAGCAACACGGTTATTCATCAATCCTCAAATGTACCACGTTCTGTAGGTACAGAGGAATTAAACAATGATATAACTAGGTATGCAAGTTTACAATCTTCTGAATTGCCATCGGAAGACCCACTATCTGCACTACCCACGTCCCACAAAGACGGGAAGACCAACCTGATGAGCTTGGCGTCTATTGAAACCCAGCCATCATTTGGTCAATTAAACACTAACTATGCAAGGTCCGAATTAAGTTTCGATGGTGACAAGAAGGTCAATGGATATGGTACGCAATATAATGCCTTCTATGGCCTCGAAAACAACTGGTCGTACAACAACTCTCAAGCCATTGACCCTAACGACCCTTTGCAAAACCAACTTTCATTGGACTCACAAGCATCGCTCTATAACAGTTGCACAAATTCAACGGTGGCCAAATTTGAGGGAGAGGCCCTGCAAATCAGCAACAACCAAATACAGTCATTCAACCAAGAGCACCTACAGCAGCAACCCATCCTTCCGGTAACCTACAACCAGAAAGTTGTTGCTACTAACCCATCCATAATAGTGGATAGGAACGAACGCTCACTCATTGTACAATGGTTTGAAAATGACGTCAAACGGGAACAGAGAATATCATACAAAAAGTATGGTAACGCAAAGGCACACCAAAGAGCCGAAAACCTAATTGCCAAACTACTTAACGGATCCACCTTTGACCAATTGTACCCAGAAAAGGGACCACCAATCCTAACCATCTTCGAAAACGTCGGAGTGTACCAAGTGTCACTCACACGTGATAGAATACTTAGGGAATGGAGGGTCGACTGGGTCAACAACACAGGAGCCAAAATGAGGGCCAGATGGTCATGCAAAAAGGTAGGAAACGACGAAGCGAAAAACAGAGCCGAAATGTTCGCTAACAGCCTTATACAAGGCAACTTTAACCCAAGACTACTGCACAAAGCCACGGGTACCAGGCTTTCAAGAAATGATATGAAATTCAGTGCTGTAATAAATGAAAATGATTATGGCAAGACCGATACAGTGGCACCACTCACCAGAGTTAAAAAAACAGATACCAAGGAGAATTCAAAGAAAAGGAGAAGCACTGGTAACTCAAGCGCTCGGAAGAACAACAATAAAAATAACAACTTATGGAAAGGTGATCAGGTGGATTACTACAAAGGGAACAAAATGGGATCGCCAGATTTCCACAGCGTATCTACCGAGGGCTCATTCACTGGATACTACAACGTCTTTGCCGAATCTGATAATAAACTCCCAATGCAAAACGGAGCATTCGGCCCACTCGGGCCGCATGGCGATGCCCTTATACCACACAATTGGCAGAATTTCTCAGCAAACCAAAAAATGCCCTATGGACAAGCTCACGATTGGAACTACAATGACGCACAAATGGATTACATGTATAACCCTATGTATGGAAACATGCCAGGGGATAATATGACAAACGTTGATTGGATGGGCATGCCTTGTATGGATAACTATGCTACCAATGGACTTGATGCACCATTGACAGTATGCGACCTAGCCGAAGACAACAAACAAAATGGCGACGCACAAAACAACAACTGTTACATGCCGTACTACCACATGTACCAACCTACTCAAAACCCATGCTTCCAGGATTCCTTGTGTACACAAAACACAATGACCACCACCCTAAACGAAACGGAAAGCATACCCGACCATTTGTCATACTCAGCTCCTCCATACAATGATGGCGAACACAAAGTACCAGATCTCGTGTTGCCACAAGCTTACGTAACACCTCAAGATAGCGAACGCACTGCAAGGTCATCATGTGATACAGGTAAAATATCACAAAGTAGACCCGATGAATCTAACATCGAAACCGCAAAGGACATACCAAACAACATATCAATGACATGGCCAGGATATGATGGTATGATGAACAATGAATATGAAATGAACGGAAATATTGATATGTACCTACCGGAAAACAACATCATGCCAACACAGATGTTGGACCCAAAGAAATTAAATACTGACAGAACCAAGCACTATGAACCAAATCAAATGGTTCATGATGTGCCAGATTACTTCAACAGTACGAATGTGCATAATGGATTGCACCCTCAAATAACAAAAATTGTCGACAACATGGGACAAGTATACTACTAATCGCACAAGGGGCTTTATTGCCATTTAAATCATCAAGAACTCATATGAAGACGATTTAAACAAACCCACATCTTTGAAAAACCACGGGCATTGTCATGTGCCTACATGGCTACCAACACAAAGGAGCTATCAAATGGGCGACCCAAAGACCACGTTGTACGTGGTTAAATTCTGCACGGCAGAACTCCACTTTCCAGGAATCTTTGGTATTTTGACTTAAATTCACTAATTTTGATAATGCGAATGTGATCACGTCGTTTATCCTTACACACCTTGGTATATGTCACACATTTATGTTCTACATATCGCACATGATATAATGGCGCAAAGATACAACGTTTCCATGCTGCGGCGCGTCGTATCGCAATCGAATTATGCTAACGTTTCCAAGGCGCGGCTACCCTGTTCCATAAGGCGCTTCTCTTTTATACGTAACCTTTTTGACAGAGAAAGTGACCCTAATCCCGAACCTTTGGATTTGAAGCCAGCTTCTGTTTCGCTATATGAAAAGGAATCAATCCTTCAAACATTTCAGACTAATCTGGACTCCCTTCTGGATGATGATGCAACGACGATTAATGACTATGTCGATTTCATTACAAAAGTGAAACATCCACCGGCAGCGACTCCGCCAACTCTTAAGCACCATACTACTGCTAGATTGATAAACTTAATGGATGCTCTTGTATATCTACGATGTATGAAGTACGTGGATACATACGCCAGATTATTAGACATTGTGGCTGCCGAGCTTTCGTCACGTAAATTTGATTTCGATTCCACTGACAATATCAATTTAATAATCCACTGCATATCTTGCATTGCCGCGCTCAGGAAACCTTCCAAGGAAATCGGTATATTATCGCAACATATAAATCAGGAGTTCAGAAAACATGGAGGCCAAGTACTTAAAAGTGGTATGTTAATCGAACTTCTGAATGCGTTCGGTCATGTAACGCACCCATCAATGATAGATTTCTTGGTTCATACCTGTACGGTACGTCTGAAGGATATTTTACCCTCAGATCTAATCCACGTACCCACTGTGCTCATGAAATATAAAATACAAAATGAGATCGTAGTCTCCGCGGTTATCCAATATGTGGTAGACAACTGTATTGTATTAATGGATAAGTCACAACTACGTCGCTTTATCATTAATGTCACACAAATGGAGTACCTGAAGAATTCTGATGGCATGATAACTCAACGCGCAGACGAGCTCCTGAGCTCTAGTTTTCGAAAGGCTTCAGAAAGATATAAAATCGATGATATGCTTCATATACTGGGATCTATGCCTGAACACAATCATATACCGCCATATAGTAGACAGTCATTGTCCAACCTGGTTAATACGCTTATGTGTCGTGTAGGTATTACATCGGATATAAATGAAACATCTAATGCCTTAAAGATGATGACAAACGGTATGATCATCACTATAGTGGAATGTATAGCAAGGCTGTGCCCATATATGTTCGATATAAAACAGGATGCAGTAGCCCTTATGGACTATATAACATCAGGTGGCAAAGTCGACAATTTTGGGCCTTCCAAGCTGGATACACTTCTTGAAATGTTGGGGATTGAATTGTGTCACAGAATAAATATAGATTCAGAACCACCAGTTTGGAAGCACGTAAACACTCCTGGAGGAAACGACAGGGTTACCGTCAGTGATATCAGCACCATAGTCGCAATATTGAACAAAATGGCATATGCCAATGAAACATCAAGCCTTAAAAATGTAGCTAAAGAACTGCAAAATATTTTGGAACGCTGTTTACAATTTGCCATAGTGGATAATGAGGACAGTTTGTTCAATCTGGTACAGCGAATATATTGGAACCCAGGATTACACAGTAATATGGCTAAACATGCCTTCAAATTAGTGCTAAGCCTTAAGACTAGTAGCATGACACCAAAGCTGTCAAAAATAACGGCTCTATTAGTGAGGGATATTGTCGTAGCCAAGGAAATAAGTGATACACAACCAATTAACATTGAGGAAGTGTTGAATCATCTTCTGGAAGCTGTTAACATTGATAACTTATCGGATAAAGCACTAAGGAATGCAAGTGAATTCCTTTCACTCTTGTATATAACCGCATGTACATATCGCACAAAAACGGGGAAGGGGTTAACTCACGGCCTAATACCGAAGATGCAACAGTTACTGATGAAGTTGCCTGCGGATAATAATGGCATATTAAACCACAGATGTTTGCAAAGTGTACTAGAATTAGACAGCAGTGATCCCGTATATCAACATGTGTCCTCCCTGGTTAATGAATGGAAAGATTCCTTATCAGACGGCAACAAATGCAAGTTGTGCTTACACGATGTGCTGAATTATGTTATCGAAAGGTACTATCGCATCTCACAACAGGAAACCACCCAGGATAATATACATGAACTGTCTACGCTAACTAAATCCGTTGTAGATGAACTGGGACGTCTTGAACTATATATCGAAAACCATATACCTATTAGAGATAACACGATGGAACATAATGTTTGGGAGTCGCAAGAAGGGCTCACTGCATTATTCAGACCGCCAAGGGAAAATAAAGATATATATCTACCCAGGCATGATAACACCTTGCAGAGATATTTCCCCGTAAAGAAACAGATCGGAATAAAGAAAGTAGGCACACCTACAACTATGTATAGCATTAAAAAGATGTTACATAGGCAACTGATGCGTACAACGCAATTGGAATTACAATTGGCACGAGAGGATAAAAGAAGATCCACTTCACATGAGCACATACGTGAATGTGTAGCAAACATATACGCCGCCATTAACAAAGCTTTCTTGACAGTGGCTATGTACGAGCCGATATGGCCTGATAGTTACCTGCCCAGGACACATACGGAGCGACTTGTTAAGTCAGCATTGAAGCGATTCAACGGAGTTTAATATCGAGTAGTACGACTATTTTACACATATACACGTATATATTATCCTGTTATCTAACGTTAAATATGTACATTAAATTCCCATACTTTATATAGTACGAGATCTACGGGGCATTCAGCCACACACCAACAAGGCAACCTGGCTATAAAAAATAGCTTCAAGTGCGCAGTAGACATATCGCATTGTGTATATGGGAGTTCCCGGATTTTTTAAATGGCTCGCGCAGCGGTATCCTCTTATATGCGAAACATACAGAGGATCCGTGGCGGAGAAGGATGACGCCTTCCGCCTTCTCAAGTCAATTGAAAGGTCGGATGACCAATATGAAACGTCCTCGGTGCCAGATGGTTTCGATAACCTCTACTTGGATGTTAATGGGATCATCCATAACTGCTCGCACAGCATAGAGGAGCTGAGCCAGGGATTACGATGTGAAGAGGATATATTCGTCCTGATATTCCAGTACATCAATAATCTTGTCAAGATTGTTAGACCGCGTAAGCTATTATATTTAGCAATTGATGGAGTTGCCCCGAGAGCTAAAATTATGCAACAACGTGATAGGCGCTTCAGAAGTGCTAGAGACAGTAATAAGAATGAAGTGGTATTTCAAACTATACAAGAAAACAATGGGATAGAAAAGGAGCCATCGGATGGGGATGGTGATGTTAATTTTAAATTCGATCCCATACAAATCACACCAGGAACACCGTTCATGGAAAGACTTTCCGTACGACTGCGCTTCTTTGCCCACATGATGATACATGAAAACAAGGCTTGGAAAAATTTGAAAATCGTCGTAAGCGGTTCAGACGTACCCGGAGAAGGTGAACATAAAATAATGGAATACATAAGAAATGATAAGTCCAATAGACATGATGCTGCAAGGGCAGGGGGAACTCCGCAATACATATCGCATTGTATATATGGTCTAGATGCTGATCTTATTATGTTATCACTGGCTACGCATGAGCCTTATGTATGCCTGCTACGTGAACAAGTCTACTTTTTCAACAAACAGACGAACTCAAGGATGATGATGAATATGAATGACTACATATTTCTGCATATTGGTATATTGAGGGAGTACATACTGCATGATATGGTTATTTCACCCGAGTTACGTAGGCAGCCTAGAACAATAGATAGGGTAGTGGATGATTTCGTACTAATGTCAATGTTTATGGGCAATGACTTTTTACCACACGGTAAATTTGCCAAAATAACAGATGGAGGACTCAATACATATATAACATTATATTCACGATATTTAGAAGAAAGGTACAGGTCATCCCCGAATGGCCATATATGGCTGGTCACAGGTTGTGGTGAAATAAATTGCACTAACCTGTTGCACTTCTTAAATATGCTGGTTAAACGGGAATCCAGTCGTATAACCGACGAGTTGCACTGTGGCCCAGATGCAGGAAGAGGCGA
This sequence comes from Babesia bovis T2Bo, assembly GCF_000165395.2. NCBI lineage: Eukaryota > Apicomplexa > Aconoidasida > Piroplasmida > Babesiidae > Babesia > Babesia bovis. The sequence continues at coordinate 1,597,564 of NC_010574.1, forward strand.
AGCCAAGCGTAATGGTAAAAGCGGGAAGACGGAAATAACTGTCATTGATGTGGCTAACTGCTGTATCATGACAGACCCATCGGAATTCAGAGCTAAATACGAAGGCAAGCCAAAATCATTTGCTGAATGGAGATCACGTTACTACATGGCTAAAATGGGAATAGCATCCGATGTGATCGTACATAAAAGCACAAAGAGTTCCGATACCGAATCATCACCATGTACCATACCAGAAGTAGTACGAGACTACCTCGAAGGCATCCAGTGGGTGATGTACTATTACTACAGAGGTGTACCCTCTTGGAACTGGTACCTCCGATGCAAGTATGCTCCACTACTCTCCGATGTTAGATTTTTTATTCAGAGGATGAAGCAATCTTACGACAGAGGTGGTAACCGACCCCGAGATTGCCCTGCCAATGCAACAACACTCTCACAAGTAATGCAGTTAAAATTTGAAATTTCAGAACCGGTGACTCCATTCCAGCAGCTAATGATGGTCATGCCACCTGCAGCAGCGCATTTCCTACCAACTGTGTTTGGCAATTTGATGACTGACACTGAATCGCCACTTCGGAAGTATTACCCGGAGCACTTTGATATTGATATGGACGATACTAACGTACAATGGGGAGGGGTCACGCTTCTTCCAATAGTCCCGCCAAACTTGCTGTTGCGCCTCATGAACGGAGCACTAATGTCCAAAGGTGATGAAAAGTTCGTCGTAGGGCCTTCTGGAAAGCTCTGCTATATGGAATCCACCAAACTGACAGAGGATGAGAAAATGAGGAATTGCACAGGTGTTGCGAGGATATACTACCACAATGCAGATGGAAAAGGGACAACCATAGAATCACCTATGGAAACCTTCACTTCTATTGTAAACTGCCAGACTACTTACAGCACATTCTTTAATCCTACCCTAAAACGAGGGCAAACGTTTCCCATAGAGCTCATGATGTATAACCACGAGTTGCAAAAGGGATATCATGCACCCAGCGAACGTGGTCATAACATTTGGTTTCCATCGCTCAACTCATTACCATTTGAACCATATAAGAGAGGCGGGGTCCAGGTGTTTCACATGAAGTCACATTTTCCCAGTATTTATTTATGGGTCAAGCAGCCACTGCATCGAGGCGCTGTGAGAAATTTTGCTAGTGCCAAAAGGTCTAAATATGTAGTTGTAGGTTACCCGTATCAACACATAGGAAGGCTTGAGGCGATACATACACCATATGTCACAGTCAAGGATGGACGAATATATGCAGGCAAGCCAAAGGAGCTTGCTAATATGTTAACTTCCATCAAACAAGAATTGGATAAAAAAGGCATAGTTATAAGTCACAAGTGCCCGGACCCTTCCATACCAAAGGATAGGAGCCATGAAACAAAACATATAAACACACAATTGTTGCTCACAATTATTCGAGACATACCTGGTTTAGACTTATCACCAAATATGCCATCGGTACGTACAGCACGTTCCCTTGGGTTAGATCACATTTGCGAGAACGTGGTGGTCGAGTACCGGGTACTGGATATTAACCTACAGGACACGAGCATCTGTGGCAGATCCATCGTCACATTTGTAAGGTTCGTAGAGCATATCGATGAAGGATTTCCTCAGATGAAACGCGCTGTATACAGGGATGAATCCAAGTCAAAGACAGAGGCTGCGATATCGAATAACCTCAACGAGATGATAGCGTTAAAGAATGCAATCAGACAACATGAAATGACCCACGGAAAATATTCAAAACCGTGTATTAAAGTTATATGTACCATGCCAGGTTCATTGTATGGTTGCGTAGGCTCGATACACAGTGTTGGAAACACTTTCGACGAAATCAGCGCTGTTTTCCCAATAGCAGACTACCGGGTAACATTAGCATCCAATGCTGCTAAAATGTTCGAAAACAATTCAAAGATTGCAGCTGTGGTGTCAGCTAAGACAAACGTCGTATGGTACGGTTTTAAGGATATATGTGCTATGGCAAGCATTGACACTACAACTGCCATGGCAGTATTCCACCTACTCACGACAGGGCAGTACCATGACGATATTGGTATGAACTTAGTGTTGTGGAATGAAGAAAAGGGATGTGTTATGTGCTTGCCAGGATACACTAGGTGCAGCGAGGAGTTGCTGACTGATACAAGGATGTCTAATCCTGATACCCTGCTACTTGGTGTCCAATATTCGGGTGCAGTATTAAACTTGGTATCAGATTATCGCGACAAATTTCCTGAGTTGTTTGAGTATTTTTTGAAAAACGATGTCAAGCCTAATAATTCCGCAAAAGGAGGTTATAGATTCCACTTGAACATGGATGTCGTTTTCACTGGGACGCCAGAGATCATTGAGTTCAAGACGTTGCAGTTGTTGAAATATGTTAAATCGCAAGTATTCAGAAGATTGAAAATGGTGGTCGGTAAATACGACTGCCTTACGGATGAAGATATTGCTTCTATAAGCACTATATATGATGACCAGCACGCCGTGGATTCTAGTGACAAGGATAGCTGTAAACTTGTAAGGGTTTCACATATCAAAAATCTGCATATACCCTCGTATCATACAGGTACCGTCTTTATGCGCGAAGAGGATATTACACTGGGTCAATGCGTAGTATACATTAACCACAATGAGACAGTACCATTGGGAACGCGCGGAACCGTCGTTGGGATCTATCCACAAAATGCAGATGGAACGTCAGTATTATTTGAAGTGTTGCTGGAAAAGAATTCCATGGGTGCTGGTCAACTCTTCGGTCGTTGTGGCAACATGCGAGGTATTTTTGTTACCATCGCTGATATTATGTCGATTTATCCTAATGAACCAATGGAAATAGATATGTGGTCAGCGATTAACCAAGCTCACGATAGGTGCAACGCTCAATACATTAGTTACGTCTAACATTACCGCATGTGTTATCTAATGATTGTTACATACCGTGATGCTGTATAAATTAAGTGCTCTTGATACATGTTGTGTGCCTCAAACTAGTAAATATAGCTTACACGAAACCATACATACATTTTAAATACTCTACACAATTTGTTTACGTGATATATCGTGCTATTATGTTTCTGAATTTAGCAAACACCAGAACTCCAGAAACCTACATACAGGCTACCACCACAGACATCATGTATATTTATAGATTATATTAGACGGGGAAAGTCGATATATCATCGATAGAAGCACTTTTTTCGACACGGGTTCATTAACCCTATACGGCACCCACTGACACCTTTCCGTAAAACAGATAGGCATCATTGTATGCTTTCATGTATTCGTGGCCCATTATCATTGCAAGCGGGGTGTACTCAGCTTTTATGGGCATTGAATTTTCTGGAACGGTAGCAGCCCAGTCATTGAAGACGATAGTATTCCCGTCCCCGTATATATCACCTCCTATGACAAACATCGACTTTTTAGTATCCAACGATTCTGTATCTCTATTGTGAAGGCTGGACGTGCTGGCGTTAACCGATGCATCAACCGTTGCTACCTCAGCCTGGACACTCAGTTCAGCTTTTACGTCAATGCCCTTCTTTTTCAGGTCAGCTTCTTGGGATGATTTGGTTTCAATGATAGTAAGCATCTTCCCTCCAAGATAAACTTTAGTCGTAACGTGCGTGCCGAATACAGTGAAAAATTGCATCCATGCGGTTACTCCTAACTCTTTGCACGCCTGAGAACGTGGATGAACAAGATAGTCGTAGGGGTGGCAAACCAACCCATTGCCTTCTTCTTGAAATGTTTTTGGCAAACCTTTCAATGCGGCTTGGAAAGCTTGAGTTGTGTCCCATTTAATAGACATCGGTATACCCGCTACAAAATTGAAACAGTATGACCTGCTTACATATGTATTTACGCCCTTGGAGTCATAAGCCTTCTTTATGTTGTTATAGTTGACTGATGCAGCAAACTTAAATTTATCTCCTGGTAAAGATGCAGATACTGAAGCATCAGCAGATAGAACATTATCCAGAGATTGAGTCTTTGCAACCTCTGAAATCGTTTCACCCTTGTGACATGACGTATAAGGTCGCACCCAAGCCCCCTTCGGTTGAATAAAATGGCGACTGTTTGAAAGCCCTTCAGCGTCATCACGCCAATGCATTTGTACGACACTTGCTCTATAACCCGGATCTAATAGTATAATTGTATCACCCATCGGGTTGCCCTTCAAAAGATCATATCCAGCTCCCAAGTATTCAAGACCACTTGGTGATTCAACATCATTTATTTCTTCATTTATATCAGCATCTTCATTTTCACCATGATCTTCATCATCTTCATCTTCCAAATGCATCATTGCATCCATTGATGCATCCTCTGGTAATTCGTGGGTTGGGGGAGAATCTATATCATCGTCTAGATCTTCATCGTTTACATCAACCCAATCTTTATCCCCTTCATTATCGGCTTCACTTTCTTCTTCGTAGAATGGATCATCATCCATGTTATGATTTGGATTAACATATTCCCCACCCTGTTCATTGTGCGCCGATTCATCGGCGTTCTTCTCATCTTTACGTATAGCATTATCCTCACTAGGCTTCTTATCTATATCATCGTCGAGATCTTCATCGTTTACACCAACCCAATCTTTATCCCCTTCATTATCGGCTTCACTTTCTTCTTCGTAGAATGGATCATCATCCATGTTATGATTTGGATTAACATATTCCCCACCCTGTTCATTGTGCGCCGATTCATCGGCGTTCTTCTCATCTTTACGTATAGCATTATCCTCACTAGGCTTCTTATCTATATCATCGTCGAGATCTTCATCGTTTACACCAACCCAATCTTTATCTCCTTCATTATCGGCTTCACTTTCTTCTTCGTAGAACGGATCATCGCCATCGTTATCGTCATAGCCTGCCAACAGTAGATCATTTTCACTTTCTTGCTCAGGATCTAGATTATCAAACTTATATTTACGTGAGTTTTTGTTAACGTTGTCATCTAGAAGATCTAAAGATCCTCTGTCGTCTATGTCATCCATGAATGACTTTTCAGGTACATCATCACCATACAAAATGTCATCCATATAATCTTTATAATCACTTTCATCGATGTATTCGCCCTTTATATTTGTTGATTTAGGAGATTCTACAATGCTATCATCAAAATCGTTTTCTTCATCAAAGGTATCCAAACCGTCAAATACACTTCCCTCATCGTTCGTGGAAGATGTATTAAACACACTATTATCGAACGTGCCCTGTCGATAATCTTTTTTTGCATGTTTGCGCTTTGTTTTATTAGCATCGGAGTGTGACCTTTCTATGAAATTGATGTTAGGATTGTAATTTGTTTCTGTTGTTTGTTCTGGGATTCTATGATGTGATCTATTGTTGCTACTACTGGTAGCGTACCGTGGTGTGATGTTGTTGTTATTATTAATAGCTTTCCGCAAGCCTCGAACGGGAGGCGGCATAGCCAGAGCCACTTCGTCTTCGTGGTTTTGGTTCATCTGCTTAACTTATATTATTATATATTTTAATTAGGAAACATACCTACGTCATAATCCGATTTAATGTCCTCAAAGAGTTCATCGCCTGTAGATGTTTCTTCAACGTCGTTTCCATCTTCAACCTTATTTTTGTATTTATTAGTCTCCTTGTCCAACAATTTCATTGCTTCTTCAAAATCACGATCAGTCAATGCAGGATCTGATCCGGGTCCTTCAGATACAAATTGTTTTTTCGAATTTCTATTATTCGGCTCGTCATCATATAAATCACCAGTGGCTGGTAACACTATGCTATTTTTAGCATTCTTCCTTTGGGGTCTATTAATCATGCCGCTATCATATATATCGGTATCTGCATCTTCATCTAGAACGTCATAATCATCACCTCTTCTTCTTGAAAGTTGCCCACGTGTCCTCGCAGTGGACGATGCCATTTTAGGCATGGAATCATCAGAATCTACATCTTCAGCATAATCTTCCTCATCGACATCTGCACTTTCGTTGTTTTTCTTAGATCCAAATAAACCATTTGGAAGCACGCCTTCAAGAGGCTCATCACCTATAAGAGTCTTAGCTCCGACACCTGCTGCGGCAGATACAGTGGCTGCACCCATCCCTTTAGCAGCGGCGGTGAGGCCACGTCTAATGATAGATTTCTTCTTTGCAACTGGAGCATCAGTAGCACTTGGCGTAGCGGATGTATCAGCTAATTTAGTCGGAGTTACTGTCTCATCCGTTTTTTTCTTTGATCTTAAACCAGCAGTCCATTTCTTTCCGGCTGATTTGGCAGCATTGGCAGACCTAATACCATTGTTTCTTTGCCTCCTACCGATTCTAGCAGCATTTCTATCACCCATGGTTCTTTTGTTTCCAGGAGATGCTACAGGTTTAATGGGTTTGTTAGTTGTGGTAGAAGATAGATTATTACCCCTTCTTGTCGATGGTCTTCTACTCGTTGCAGCGGCGCCCCCTGCACTGCGCTTTTTTGGTATAGGCCGTGAATCACCATTAGCCTTGCGTCTTAAAAGTGGAGTCTTTGCAACCTTTTTAGCTCGAATGGAAGGTCTAGCATGTCCAACTTTGGATACGCCCAATTCCAACAGACTGCTTTTAGCATCTTCAACCTGATTATCATAGTTCATTTCTATAAATTTAGAATCACGATCATTATCATCATCTACATTTTTCTTGTCATCATTAACTGAATCGAATGGGGAATTCTTTTCACCTTCATCAGAGTCGAACTCAGAATCATTTACATTATATCTTATTTCTTCATTTCCATTTTCTAATCCTTCCTCGCCATTATTAGCTTCAATAAATGCTAATACATCATCCTCAGGAATGTTATTTGCTGCGGATGCGTTAAACTCGTTCTCTTTGGCCAAAGTTTTGGCAAAGACATTGATGGTGGAGGGTGAAAACACCACTGAAAACACCGCAAAAACGGGAATCAGTATGAACTTCATTGTTTTAGATACGATATTAGCTTAGTAAATGCTAGAATGTAGTAAATGGGTATATTAACGTATGTCGTTATATACAACGCTGTTAATCAACACATATATACTTCTCAGGCACACATTTGCCGGAATACACTATAGAACAATTTTTAATACTGAATAATAGATAGAATCATACTGAGACTGATTTTGTGACCGTGTACTATGTGCAGACTCTGGCCACTATTGATTCTTTCTTTTATTTGGACACTTTTGGAATCAGGAGTCAACACACTAACCTGGAATATAGCTATATATGGTTTAGAAGGTCCAAAAATATCAACAATAATGGCCCTTTTCAATTACGTGGCGGTACACTCAACCGCGTTCCTTCGACCGACGTCTCATAGGCGTTATAAGCGACTATTAGGAGCGTTACAGGCTGCTCAATTGCATTCTTATGTTGGAATCCCTAAACATATAAAGTCAAAAATGGGACGTAGACTCGATATTGACTTACGAAATCCAGTAGGACAGACTGCAGAATTGATAAAGCAATTCTTTCGGGAGCAAGTCGAAGAAAATGAGTCACCAGGGAGTCACTATGGCTACATAGCATGTGACAATGAGCCTGTAACTATAAGAGATAATTTTGATGAATTACAGGTACCTCTAGACCATGTAAGTAGGAAGCCATGTGACAACTATTATGTGTCTGAGGATTATGTACATAATTTTGACAGACATGTTATGGAATCGTATCCTTCTATATTGTCCGATGCGCCAACTGGCACATATTGCAACAAGATTATAAATCGCATCGCGGAAGAACTAGGCCATTCCGTGTATAAGGTGTTGCCAACGCACGCCACATCGCATCTTCCTAATATATTACGAAATGGCATCAGAAGGGCCATATATTCTGGTTAGTGATCTTTAAAATTTATATTCAATAGGCACAGGTCAGGTCTTTAGACGAGACACAATAGATTCCCAGCACTACCCCGTATTTCACCAAATGGACGGTGTAAAAATATTCACTCGTAGTGAACTCCAACGTATAAAACGGCAACACGGTGATTCATCATTACTATTAAGCGATGATGCGGTGATTTTATCACATTTAAAAAGTACATTGGAGAAGCTTATAAGGCATCTATTCAGGAATGTAGCTAAGCCTGTAGGCGATACAGAACGCCGTTGTTTTGAGGAATTGAATCTCTATACAGCATCAGATGATTGGATGATGTGGGATGCAGACACTTCATTTCCATTCACTGATCCTTCATTAGAGCTTCATGTGAAGCAGGATGGAAAGTGGGTTGAAATTCTTGGTTGCGGTAAACTTAAGAATATTATTATTGATAACATTTTAAAGAAGCATTTTGTTGTTAATGATACTACTGATTTGAATGAGGATATTGTTGGCGGCTGGGCTTTTGGATTGGGCTTGGAACGCTTGGCTATGGTACTATGCAATATCACTGATATTCGTCAATTTTGGGAAGATGACGAACGATTCATGCGCCAATATAGTACATTTTCACAGGATGGTAAGCTGAGAATTTTCAAACCGTATAGCAAAAACCCACCGGTGTCACGTGACATATCATTTTATCTCGATGGCCCCAATTACACCAAAGGAAAGTTTGATGAATATCAATTTCGGCATATATTTGAAGAGTTATCGCGAGATTACGTGGAGGACATTACACTACTATCGCAATACACCCATCCTGAAACAGGACGCAAAAGCCTATGCTATCGAGTGATATATCGTGCTATGGGTGAGAACCTAACTAACGCCTTTGTCAATGACATTCATCAGCGTGCTCTTAATAAAATGTTGGACCTGTTTAACATAGAGTTACGCTAATGAATATAGATGTAAATATTACGATTAATTTGATAATTTACTGTATATTCCATGGTACGTGACAACCTAGGAATATCCACGTTGAGAATACTCCTCCCAGGAGTGGGTATACCTTAACGTAGACTACGTTGACGCAACGATCAACGTTGGGTACTAGCATCTTCTTACAGCGTTTGCTGTAATGCATCAAGTGCCTAATATCATTTATGTCGCTGGTTGAAAAGTGTATGGGTACGCCGACAAAAGTGTGATTGTGAGGGATTGGCAAGTGACGCCTCCAAGCAAATTGACGTGCTTCCATGTTATAATACCAATTCCACTTGGACAGTTGTTTACTTTGATGTATCAAGTATTCTTTAGGTATTGGGAACGGGTGATCGGCGTAATTCTGTGTAAGCCTGGGTTCTTTAATGACAGATTGCATATCGACCATGAACTGTGGCATGGCGTGTGCATCAGGAGTCTCCTGTAGTTTGAATTTACCAATTATTCTTTTCATAAATCCTCCCTTCCGTTCGGATAGTTTCATTTTCCTTTTTTGGACTCTGCGATTGAAACCTGTTTCCATTTTAGGTTGTGGCTCAGGCTTCGACTTTACCACTGGCGCCTTAAGGTGAACTGCCAGATTTATACATTGCCTATAATCAGATAATGGATGGTTCCACGGCAATGTTTCTGATATATCCTCGATTACAGAAGTCGGTGTGGGCACCTCCATATCATCTTCCAGTTGGATGCAATCACTGGAATCCAATTTATAGCTATACTCTGAATGTTCTTGCACATTGCCAATGTCCAGATGTTGTGAAGCATTAGACAGTACCTTGAAAATGTCAAATTCAGGTTCCTTGATTTTGGGCATAGGCTTCTTCAGACGAAATCCTGATGGAGATATTTTGGCCGTCCAAGGTCGATTGTTTGCTTGCGATTTGAATAACACTATTGCATCTTCATTATACATAGCGTTATGTTTGGGAGCTGGGAATACAATGGCTTTAAGTCTCGCGACCAAACCAACATTTCTTCTTGGGGGCATGGTTCGTGGTTGTGCCGGTGATACCTTATCCTTTGTCCGTTCTTTGTTGTGTACAGTAACAATGGCAGTGTTAAAATCAACGCTATCGTCTGTTGAAGCCATTGTTTCATCAGAATCGTAACCATCATCAGTCGGCTGACCTTTGTCTTGTTTTTTTACGCCTTCAGCAAGTACATTTGCAGTTTCCATCATACTTCGCATTTGTTCTATTTTCTCTTGGGAACCACCACCTCCAACATGTCCAGTCACTGTCGCTGGTAACTTAGCATCATTTTCTTCCATATCTTGATTTGCATCAACTTTTAAAGCTGCCTTTTTCTTTATTTCGGGTTTGACGTACTTGGGTTTAGCTTGGTTTTTTGTACTCCAACCTTTAAGATGTGGTGGCATCCCTGGATCAAACTGAGGATCCAATCTTTGTCTGAACTCCAACAGATCGATCAACGATTCCAACCGTTCATCCATCTGTTGATCTTTTGCCACATTTGCAACACGACCTTTTTGGGCGTACATCAACTCAATCATTTCTACTATATCTCCATATATTTCTTTTGCAGTAGCTCCGCAGACTGAAGAAGGTGCCGGAGCAGTGATTTGCACATCTGGCATAAATGTATTTACTGGAGGCGCCTGAAGAAATGGTTTCCATTGGTCATTTAATTCAAGGTCATAAGTGATACATCCTGGATGCTGGAACTGTAGATTTCCCCAGAGTTGTTTATCATTAAAAATTACCTCGATTGTTGAATAAGGTAGATGCACCAACGTCTTTCCTTCTACTAGCAAATGCGCCTTGGGGTCGAAGGTACTTCTTCTGCGTGCTGCCTTTTCATATTGCTGTTTGTCTACTAGGAAAGTGGTATGTTTCGGCAATGATACTTTGCCATCTGCGATGAACTCATTTCCACTGAATATTGAGTGGAGGTCAACTTTCACATCTGCTACATAGTCACTTCCATAAATCTCACAATCCATCAAACGTTTAGCTTGTTTCCTTTTAGTCATTACATGCTTAGGTTGATTATTCACATTTTCAGCTTGTTTTGGATTTATTTCTTGGTAACTTCCTGTTTCCATGACCTTGTCTTCTTTGTTTTTCTCTACTGGTATCTGTGTCTTCCATCGTTGCGGCAGATGCCACATACGTTTATTCGCTGTTTCCCAGAAGGTGACAGTTCCATCGGAATGTCGTGTCATTACCCAGCAGTGTTCTCTCTTACCGTTGTCGAGTGTCCCTTTGCATACGTAGGCATCATAGCCCAGACCAAGCAAACAGCTACATAGCAGTAATGCTCTGTCATGTAAACCACCTTTTCGTGTAAGTACAAACCTTGATGGCATTTGCCATGATTCTATTAACAATTTCGTGCCTACGTTGACCATACTATCTTCTTTAAAAGTGAAGTTAGATATCCAGTGCATGAGTTCTCCCGGTGGTGACAGCTGTATATAAACTTGTATGGGTTTCACGAAACAGCATAGCGGTATAAGATCCGATTGCATATCTTCATGTACATTTGATGCGCACTTTGTGACGCATGTGAACCGTCTTGAACTTACAGCTGCTGTATATTTGTCGCAGTATGCAACCTGCCAAGCATCAAAGTCTCTATTCCACCTTCTACTTAGATCACGGTATATATCGGTGCGCATGACCTTCTTCCCTTCATCCGGTATGTAGAGATCGGTGGGCATAGGAGGCAGTATATACATTTCCATTGATACTGTAGGCTTTCTTCCTCGCGATGCCACGGTGGCACCTGTAAGCGGCAGGGTAGCTTCATAAACTCGTGTCATATGACGTCTATATGGGACTTCTGATGCGTCATCTCCTGTATATGTCATTTCCATTTCCTCGTTAGATAAATCATCGTCATCATCTAATTCAGGTTCGTACGATCCGGCACTGAATATACCGTCAACAAGGCTTCTTCGCTGCATTACACCGTTAGTGTACAGTTTTGACAACGACACTTCCACTGACCCTAGGAATTCACTAGATGTTTCATCGTGGTCCCATACTTCCACCATTACAGGCCCCTTTGATGACATGTCTACTGGTAGGCTGTGTTTGATTAATGCTGGGTCAATCAGCTCACGGTGATCCACCAGATGTATTGGGAAGTACATATTCTGGTTGTATATTGGTGACACTGTTGACTCCACTACGCCGGTGCAGTTGACAATTCCATCCCACTTAACTTTGACCATGGGATCCGATGTATTTGAATCTGTATTAGAGGCAGGTAGGCTTGCGCATCTCAGTACTCTAACCACAAGGTAGTGGCACCTACAATCAAGTTGTGTAATTAACGCGGAACCTGTGATTGGTTGTGCTGGTCTTACTTTCAAATCTTCAAAAAAGCTTATGGACGCGCTCTTAATACAACATCTGATATTGCCCTGTATGGTACCGCTAAACATGTTCCTCGAACCCAGTGTTAGTTTCTTCACTACACCACGTACTAGCGGTAGTTCCTGTACTGATTTTAGTGATAGTACACATGTACCTAATAGCGCTGGCGGTTTGACAAAGAACCTTGTCTTGTGGACACAGTAAACTTTGGTCGTAAAGGACGCATATTTCAGTTGTCTCAGGGTGCCTTGGAACTTAAATGTCCCCGGGGCTGACCAGTATGCACTATCTGAGGCTTCGGTGGTACTACTTTGATTATAGCTGCCCATTGCAGTAGGTACCGATATCTTTAAAGTCTTTGGCAACGTTTTAACGGCATCCGGTAGTTCTGGTGACATTGTAAACCACCAATTTTCAAACACAAAGAAGAAGTCGAACACCTCCTCTAGTAGTAGGAACACTGATATCTTATGTACTGGGTACCTACGTTCAGACAATTCAGTTAGGGCACCAGATTCCTCTTCCCTTACAGTACCTTCTCTGGTAACTTGGGGTATGTGCATATTCAATGTAATATTGAAGTTAGAATTCCGTTCAATTATTTCTTGGAACGTTATTCTTTGCGATGCGTGTAGCGAGTTGATTCTCATGCGATGTGTTTTCCACAGTTCAATTTCTATGGAGTAATGTTGCAACTGCCCATATGGCAGGGTAAGTCTTCTTTTACGCCATATGAACAACGGCGTGGGTAACTTCATATCTTCACCCGCTTTCAGTGTGAATTTCGGCGTGTACATGGTTATATTACCCAATCCACTTGCACGTGATATGCGTTCGTTTACATGTTGTACTTTGATACAGTAGAAGAATCGTTGTTCTCTATTTTCCATATTATGCATTGCTGATATATAGAAAACGCTATCCCACGCTCTGGGTAATAATTTCCAATCTGCGTATGAAGCTGGCGATTGTTTATTATTGGCGCGAATTGACTGCAACCGTATCCAATCATCATCATAATCACTGCTGCTTTCTTCAGCGGTTGTATAGTCACTTTCACTTTCTACTGTAACAGCTTCAGATTCCGTTTCACTGGTACTTTCAGATTCGGTTGACGATTCCTTGGGCTGTATGGATATGCAACTTACATGACTCCACTTACCGATGGCGGTCTGATTTTGCCTGTAGCTGACAGTATCTTACCAAATAACGGTAGACGGTTTTCAGTTCGCTCTACATCTGAGCTTGAGGTATCGTCAGCGCTTGAGCGCTGCTCCCAAATTTCAATTTGTGTCATTTTCGTGAGCTGGTATTACGATCGTCGACTATATGCCATTCCTGGCGCGATATGACTCATTAATTTGTGTCCATGTTTATTATTGATGTGTAATACCATTGGTAATACTTAAAATGTTCGTGTAATGGATATACACATCTAGGTGTTGTCTACACATTCGTCGGCGTTACACACCCTCATGTATCTAGATAACAAACTGTGACTATGAAGTATTTACAACATTAAGTACCACGTTATGCGATTATTCTATGATAGATATTTACTTCTTTGTGGATTCAACTTGTGTTTTAGCTGGGGTCTGTGACGCTGGTGTAGGTTTCCGGCGTCGGTGTTCTGCACCAATGGCTTCAGACACATTCAGGTATCCTGTATGTAATATTTCGTGCTTCATTATTATACCTACCTTTCTTCATTAGCAAGTCAGCTAAGCCATTCTTCATACGACTGGGTATGCCTGGACCTTCATACACCTGGTATATGTTATGTTCCACTTTTGTAACATACCAATGCTGTGTAAATTTGACACAGTGAAGCTCCAGCTTCTATCATTTCAAGTGCATCTTGGGCTGTGGATATACCTCCACAGGCTATGATTGGTATTTTCCCTTCAGTTAGTTCGTACAGATCGTATACAATTTTTTTGGACATTGTTTTCAGTGGCCGTCCACTGAGTCCTCCCTTAGGGTTACCTGCTGTTTTCAGGTCACTGGGCACTACATTATCTCTTGTTATCTGGGAGGCATGCCAATTTTGCTTTGCAACTTACTGTTGTGTTGGTAGCAATGATACCATCAACATGGTGTGTAAGTGATATATCAGCAATATCTTCTAACTCCTGTCGGCTTACATCAGGCTGTATCATGTATACAAAGGACACATAAGCGTACCGATATTTTAATTAGCAGCAATGGCACTTTTTTTGTTGTATTATTGAATTCCGCACCTTTGGACTTTATTTCTGTATTCACAATTTCCAATGCGCTTCTCGCTGCAGATATAACCGCAATCAATGGCTCCCTCTTTTGATTATCTCGTAGGTTTGGCGTGTTAGGTGAGCTTACATTGATTGCTATATAGTCCGCATAAGGTGCCACTCCCTTGACCGCGTTGACGGTATCAGCTAGGATATCACCCGTACGGTTTTTTCCTGTACCGGATTGTGGAGCACAATTAAGTACCTACCAACACTAACACCTATCATGAAATCCTTGGTGAGTGGGTCAGATGCTTGTTTCTTACGCACACGCTTCAGTCGTGCCTTTGCCACTTCCAAGCCAACACTGTTAAATCCGCAGCAGTTGATTAATGCCTTGCTGTCATGCAAGCGAAACATAACCGGTTTCGGATTACCTTCTTGCGGTAGTGGTAGTACAGTTCCTACTTCTACGAAACCAAATCCCATCCTAAGAATTTGCAGAGGAACTTCCACCTGCTTATCGTATCCAGCGGCCATACCTGATACATCGTAAGAAAGCACGTTAGGTTATCACCGATAGACTCTAGCACTTGTGATTAGCAAGCGATAAATATACCACTGCAGCATTACCCAGTGAATTATTATATAGACATGCACATACGAAAGTAGCAGCCAATTGTGTGACAACTTTAACTACGAGACTAACCTATAGGATTAAAGAAGACGACATCCTTGAGTCGACTTTGTATGACAGGGGGGTCAACCGAGTAGTCCACGGGTGCTATTCCCAATTTCAATGCAGTGATACTTAGCTTGTGTGCTACTTCCGGGTCAAGATAGTTCCGGAATAATGGCATGAGTACGTTGTAGAGTACGCTGTTTGGATCACGCAAACATATAACGGTGCCAGCACCGGTTGCTGCAATGCACATCCCTCTGAACAACCATCGCTGTAACATATTTCGAGATGCTGTAAATTCTTACATTAAGCCGGCGTTGATGTGCTAATTCTAATACTGCGGCATTATCGAATGCTCCTGGGTTACCAGGCCGCGTACCGCGACGTAACAACCTTCCGAGCATCATTCGAATGAAAATATGTTTTTAGTTGTCAATAAAAGTGGTACCAATGCTTGACTAAATGGGATTAAGGTTTAATATCACCACACACTTTGAACACTGTTGGATCAGTCTACATTAATAATGGTAATCAATGTTTCA
Source organism: Babesia bovis T2Bo (assembly GCF_000165395.2). NCBI lineage: Eukaryota > Apicomplexa > Aconoidasida > Piroplasmida > Babesiidae > Babesia > Babesia bovis. The sequence goes on from NC_010574.1 coordinate 1,613,203, forward strand.
GGTTATAGCCGGAGGCTAATAGGCTATCGAAAAACGTCGACGCTGTGATAAATTTCCCGCCTGTGTGGTATATAAGTGTGATATGGTCACTCACCTTCCTCAATAGTTCGTTGCACAGCGATTTCCAATGCTAGCATTAAGCTTTTGATACCGATTTCTGTGATTCTACCGCAGTTTGCGACCTACATGTTATATAAGTTTGATGTTTTTTTGGCAACAGTGATGTTCCATGACCTTTGTAAAATACTAACCTGTCTAATCTCATCATCTGGGAATGGCAAATCCGGTTGCACTGCTCCAGATAGTGCTTGATATATTTCAGTAGCTCCGGTCACCATTGGCACTTCAGTGGATACAGTGAAGCTTTGTGTAATATTTGCCATTTCCATAAAGGAATCTTCCGAGGTTGTACCGATGACGAATATGCGTCTACCGTGTTTGGGTGACTTTTTTACCAATATGAGCAGGCACTGTAGTATGGTATTGCTGAATCGTGGTCCTATTGGTGAGTAGTCGATCAGCCTTTCGATATCATCTAGTATAATTAATGACTGCGGCGTTTTATGCGCATCATCAAAGGCTTTGTGGATGGCGTTGACCCTGGACAGTTCCTGTAGTGGTTTTATAATACGTAATGGCACATACCGATAGTCCAATATAGTTTTCAGGTGACACCACTTTGACGAATGGGAAGTTAGTGATGGACGCCACGTGCGCTGCTAATGCTGACTTGCCGCATCCTACTGGTCCGTGCAACAGTACTGATAGTACAGGCGTCTTTTCTGACTTTTGTACTTGTGCTGCCAATATTGTGCATGTTTCCAGCACTTGGTGGAACTTATGTCCAAATGGTACAATCCCGTGTCTGGTAAATCCTGTAAGATTAGATGAATCCACACCGTATGCTGGTTTCACTTCGTTGAGTGCCATTAGAAAATCTGCGTGTGTGACTATAATCTTGTCCATATCTTTAGGTTTTGTTATATCGCTACCATCCACATGTCTTTGTATTGCATAGGATACAGCGCACTTTACCATGCCTTCTAGCTCAGCTCCTGAGTAATTCTTGGTCAATGCGCATATTTCATCTAGGTTTACATCATCTGCTAGTCGTTTAGACTCCCGCATTACTCGTGTATGTATCTTCAATATTTGTGACCTTCCATTTTTATCTGGTAGACCCACTTCTATATGCACTTCAAAGCGTCCCGGCCTCAGTAAAGCTTCATCTATCATATCAATACGGTTAGTCATTCCGATGAGTAGTATGTTATTTAATGCATCTATTCCATCTATTTTTGAGAGTAGTTGGTTTACTATACTGTCCCGTGCTCCAGTGCCTGAGGTATCAGTACCACGTCTTTGGCATATAGAGTCTATTTCATCAAATATGATGATATGTAGACTCGATCTATCTCCTGCTCTTTGATATTCTTCTTCGGCATCTTTAAAGAGATTACGTATGTTTTCTTCTGACTGTCCGAAGAATCTGCTCATTACTTCAGGTCCGTTAACTATTTTAGGTTTATGGCAATTCAATGCCTTTGACAATTGCCTTGCTATAAGTGTTTTACCGGTACCCGGCGGTCCGTATAGCAGCATTCCTGGTATCTATGTAACACTGTATATTCTGGCATACCTTTTACGTGCGATATTCCCAGTTGCTTAAGCAACTCTGGTGGGTAGATACGGGATGCGAACGCCCTTCTGAATATATCTGCGAATTCATTATCCAGGCCTCCTATACCCATTTCCTCGAAGTTGAAGTTTGGCTTGAGTATTCCTGCATCTCTTGAAGGTATAGCATGCTGCTTTCCATCTGGTGAGACGTAGTTGAAATCTAGTTTTGTGTTTTCCTGTAAACATCCACGCATAAGCATGTCTGGTGACTCCGACAGTTGACCTACGCTTACGGGTGATATGTTCGTTACCCTGTATCGTTTGTGTAATGATTTAATCTCTTACCTCAATCGCAGGGTTAAACCTCCCTGCATCATAGGCACGCATTGTGTGAGGTGTAGTACGTGGTTCAACAGTGCTTCTCGTACTCCTACCTCTAGGTGGTCAAAATTAATAGCATGTTGTTGCGCTGGGAGATATATATTTTATAACAGACACATACCTTTTTGTGAAGCTCGAAAGAACGAGACTTCGAATACAATACGCCCTGCTGGTGAGAATGGCGCTTCAGTTTGACTTCCGAAGAGGCTCTTTCTACCACCGTCAGGCACAGGTTTGATTTCTACTGATTCTCCTATTGATACCGCTATTAGCTGACGTGCGCAGCTGTTGAGCAGTATATCATTGGCTCCGCATGCTGGATGATGCCTGGTATTCCATATAACCAAACTGGATATACCTTACCTGAAGCAGAAGATGATTGTGTTTACTGTACCGTATGCCATAAATGAGTGCGTTTTCAGCTTATTGTAAAGCTCAGCGTTTACGTAGGCCTGTATAGAGTGAGGATCAATACTTAGAAGCGCTTCCGTTGTACCTAGGTTGTGAGCTACCGTGTTGGCTACAAGGTCACGGGACTTACACAGTTGGTGAACGACAGCGATTCTTCGGGCAGCTTGCCCACAACACGTGTAAAACGTTCCATTTTTTATGTAAATATAAAATACACACTAGAAGTATCGGGGGTGGCTGCTGGAGTTCGCCCTCGAGTCGGTATTGAGACACACACCTACACATGGGATGCTAATAAAACATTTATGCCTATTGAGTTTAGGGGTATGGTCTGTTAACTCGTGCTGTTACAGCGCGCGTTAACGATTTAATATCCTTGACGTGGAAGATACGCGTTAGCTTGACCACTTCGTTGTACGCCTCGAGAAGCTCTTCTTCGGTTAACCCGTCCGGGAGGCTTATTGATCTTATGGGTTTCGCATTGATGTTTCCATAGGCGTTCACACGTTGGCTTGCTGGGTCATTATATCCGTCAGAGCGATCGTCGCTGCCGCTTCTGATAACCATTCTATGTGGCGTATCTGACAATCGTGATAGCAGGGCCTCCTTGGTGAAAGGTGCGGCTTCACGTGGTTCATCCATTCTAAAATCAAACGTGGGCGTTGTTATGCGGTTCATAATCCTCGGGGTACTTTTCTGTTCTGGAGCTGTATTTGTGCTCGCATCAACCATTTGGCGTGGGTTGGAACTGAGGTCAGCATATACCTCTGGTTCTATTGACTCAACAACTATTGGGGTCCATACAGCAGACGATTGACTGCTACATGGCTGTATCTCCCTGTAGCACGTCTGTGTCCCAACAGTAACTTGGTTATTCCTAGTCCCTAGATCACTAGATCGTTGTGAAATTTCCCCTGAATCGTCGAAGATGTTACCCACTGGAGGTATTATCGTACGCCTCTTCGAACCCGTTGCCGGCACGGCAGCATCGTCAAATAGCATACTTGAGTTAGCCCTTGAGAGTACTTCCGCCAGGGTGTTACTGTCGATATTTGGGTTTAGTTCTTTTATCAGCTCCACTATCGGCGCTAATTTTAGATCTTGTTCCAACTTCTGTGTGGGTAAAGTACCCATTGGGTAGTTTCTATGGTTATCCGATCCTCGTGGATAGTTATCCACCTCCAAGGTGTCCTCGGGGAATTCCACGCTTTGGCAGTCATCTGAGGGCATTCTTACGTAGTCACTTGAAGCTGCAGACGAATTCATTGAAACCTTTGTTCTACATGCTGTGATTTGGTTACCCTCACGATCCATAGCAAACTCTGTGGAATCAGCTCGTATGTTGCGATTTATATCTCTTGAGTTGTCTACGCGTCGCGAGAGTGTAACCATCATATTCTGTAAGCTCTGTATGACTGCGTGTATTTTGGGTTGAGCTTTTGGATTACTTATTGGCGATTCGTTGCGCATTGCAATATCACGATCCAGTGAAGTGTCTCCTGGATCTCCAGATCGCATTCGTGACTTTCGTGGATCATTAAAAATACTCTCGTGGACATTAGCCGTGTTTTTCATAGTCCTGTCGTCACCATCAAATATATCCAGTTCTATTGACGTCTGGTAGCCTTGGGCGTGTAAGTTACTCCCTGGTATGTATGAGTCCAAGTCATTAGCAAATGACATTAATTCATTCACTGCCGGTTTGTATTCATCTGATATATCCTGGTTACGTCTTGTAAGTTCGCAGTCGCTAATGTAATCTGCTGGTGAGTTTTCTGCCCTAGTGAGCAATACTTCATCTCCTTGGTTCCTAGAATCGCCCAGCATAGCCCGACTGGAGTCATACAAATTGACATTAGATATCTTGTCGTTGTTATAGTTGAATATCCCAGGGAACTTGCTAAGATTCACGTCATCTTGCGATTGTGGCTCAAGGACTGGGTGGGCACTGGTGTGATCATTACGCTCCATTGGTGGATCTGATAAGTTAAAATCAACTTGTGATGGTGGCACACGTAGATCGGCGTAGCCCCTATGAACGTCGCAGTTGTCACGTCGTGCGGCTGCGTTCGACATGAACAAATTCGTGGGCACTGCATCGTTAGTTGCCCAGTAGCGATTCCGGTTGTATGGATCCATCCTGTCGCGCACATGGTCACTAGTTTTCCGTGAATGCATAGCTGTGAACATTGCCGCATTGTCAATCCCGTTAGTAGCTATGTGACAATAGCCTTCCTGGAGCCCGGAACTGGCAACTTCATGTGTAGTGCTTGGCGGCAGATCATCTGAATATGGCGTCGTGATATCACGTTGTGGATGCACGGCGTACCGAGGGTCATTGACAGTTATAGGGGCTGGTACCTGTAACTTCGGCACATTCGTGCCATAGCACTTCACACCCATCCTAGCAGCGACTTCTGGAACTTGGCTTAGGCTATTTTCGTATGCTGTACCTATATCGTGCCTGATTTGCGACGTACAGTCTGGGCATGGAAGGTTGTGCATGGCATGCTCACTTTCGAAGTTGCGGTACATTCCAATCATTACGTGGTTCTTATGGTGTACTCCATCCTTTGCAGTTGGTATCGGTGGAGCCATTGCTGCATACGTTCCAACCTTGTTCGACATGCCTCTAACATGGTTGGGATAACTCATTGTCCGTTGATGGTGTCCACGGGGCTCGACATGCTGCGGAGCCATGGAAACCGGGCGATGCTTACGCTCTATGCATGAATGACACCCGCGTAGCAAAATATCCAATGAAGGGTTATGACCCAGCTCTGGTGTTGCCAATGTGGTTTCAGAGCTGTTGCAACCACTGCCATAAGTCTTTATGGCGTCGCCCATTTGCTGGGCTTTAGCGGTGCCATAGTAGGTTGATACCGTCTTGGCGTATCTATTGTTTTCAGGCTTCCTTTGGCACACCTGTTTGGTACCCATTCCGATGAATGCGTTCATGGAATCCGGCGTGAATTGGTTATTTGCATATAGGTGTATATCATCATGGTTGACATAGGTCTCGGAGGATTGGGTGCCTCCATACTTCTTCCTGAAATCTTTTGCAAAGCTCATTAGGTCATTATCGCAGCTGGGTATCAACCGATTAGTCGATGACCGTGCTGAACTAGGGGTCCATGCAACGCCTGAACTGTTCAATGGCGCTTCCATGGATGAACTGCGGTATGGTGACATCTTAAATCGCTCCGGCCTAGAAGTGGAAGCCGGGGACACCGTTACGGTACTAGGTTGTCTTCCTGCGAGGGCAGTATCTGAAGAAACAAGTTTCAGGGCAGGTTCAACAATTGTGCACACATCCGTTGCATCGGAACGTGCAACTGCACATTCCTTGGGGGGATAAGACGAGACACCTTCTTTAGAGACGGGATTAACCTTTACGCAGGAATCCAACTCACGGGCTGCAGAGACGCTTTGTATCACACGCTTCGGTGTGCTCACATGGGCGTTATAAACATCATTGTGATCCTTTGGTCCATCTTTTGTTAGACCACGTGAATTGTTGTCATGACATATATTGCGCACGTAGACTAGATCAGAATCCGCATCGCTGTAGCTATCTATCGACGACGTTACTATACCGTAGAAACTATCAGGTTCATAATTGCAGTCTTCGGTATCATATTCTTGGCAGGGGAAGAACTTTTCCTCAGGTGCTGGATCTGCGTAACAAAGTGGATACTGGGCGTTACAGGACCCGGCAAGATATTTAACGGCACCGTTTATTACTCCAGTGCGGTCGTGAGGTGTCTCCAACTCCTCTATAACCAGAGGACGGTCTGAATATAAGGTGAGATCACGCATCAGAGACGCGGGATTCACGAGAGAAATTGATACGGCTCACGATGACACGCAAAAATTTACATCACAGACACTTATAATAAAAGTGTTCTCTTATCATATATTTATGTAAGGAAGCTTTGCGGAAAACAACTGTGACACACTTAATATTGCATACCACGTAACGTTGTCATGGGTGAGAGGAAAAATATGAACTATGTAGCCACCATGAAATAGATCAAGGAATAATTACACCATAGCACGGGTCATTTTATTCATTTTTTCGGGCATATGAATGGGTAAATGGTATATAATCACTTACCGACGCTGCTGTGCGCAGCCTCCTTAGAGGCAGATGACACTTTAGGAGCCATTTGGACCCAATGGTAACCCTAGAGCAGCAACTACCGCGCCCGAAACCTCTGATCGATACGTCAGCGCGGTGCTACCTAGTAGGCGGGCTGCCATATAGTATACAATCACATTATCGCACACGCCTCAGACGACTCCCCATCTCGGAATATCTCCCACATGTGGATATACGTTTAATGCGCCACAGTGTTTATTTAAAATTAAAACATAGTCAGCTACACGTGTTGTATGCGTCGGAATTTGGTGCTTTGGTTATTCTTATCTGGTCAAAATTCTTTACGTTGTCAGCTTCCATATATCCGTGGTTTATTCTATTTCTGCTTGGTTGCTTAAAACATCTAAAAGCGTTTGATTTCTTGATAATAGATGTACTAGTGCCTACTGTGGTTCATATATGCTTATAGCTGACCTATTGCACAGCGTGATGCTTATCCATAAACAACGTCACGGGTTGCCTATTCGTTGTTTTACAGAATATTATCCAGCACAGTGTGACTATGTATAACTCTTGTAGCTAACATGCTGTGTATTTTTGTATTCTGCTGGCTAAGAACCCAGGTTCTATGCAAATGCTATACATCTGTGGATAAGTGTTGTATCTACTAGGGGCTAGCCACATATCTAGGTTTAGAACAGATTAAACTAGATCACATTTAGACCGGTATGTCTGTAATGCTGTTTAGTGGCAATAAACAGTGCATATATGCTAGGTGGAGCAATAACTACCACGGCATGACCATTAGAGGGAACATCACACAGCAGTGTCACATATACTTGTGTAATCCCACTGTATGTCCTAATCGAGTGTTACCTCTTTTGTATCATTGTATATACCCTGTTCATGCTGTAGTTTACGCTGTTCTATTGCCCTTGCACGTTCTATTGCATTTTGCCTATCCTGTTCAAATATACGATCGAACTCATCTCCTGAGCCTGCAAACTCCTTGAGTGACAGTAGAAAGTCCTTGACATGTGTTTGGAACCTCATGGGCTGTCCTGATGTTATGCTCAGACCTGATGACATCATTGATTCGTTCTGCTCGGCTATGGTCTCCCCTGCGAAGTTGAACAGGTCCACCACGAAAGCTTCTACTTGCTTGACATTCAGTGTGATGAAGCTGTTTCCTAGCAATTCAACCAGGAACTTCATGACGTGTACTCGTGTTAGTTCTGAACTTGGGTCGTTGACAGTACCACACTCCAAGAAGCGAATTAGCACTCGCAGTATCTCAGTTTGTAATCGGAATCCAGATTTATGTAGTGTATCAGTGAGTACACCAAGGATTTCCTTGAGCAGTAAATAGTAATAGTTCCTGCAGAAGCTGAGTACAGCGGACATGCCTTGTCCTCCTGGCGACTGGTCGTTACGACGGTCAAGTAACATTAGGTTGTTCAAGAATTCTCGGACTACTGTCAATCCACGCTCTGCTACTGAGGGGTGTTCATGTTTAAATGCCCATATTAATGACATCACATATGCACGAAGTCGTTCACTGGGCAGTAGCAATAATCCATCGAAGCAGTGCTTGGTACACTTTTGTAGCATTTCGTAGAAATATTCACGGTGCTCTGGGAAGCTGTGGAAGTCCATTTTAACCATATCGAGTGTACAATCGAAAATCTGTTCAAATATTTGTGGCAAAACGTGTGATCCGCTATTACCTAGCTTCTCGATTAACGTTGTCACTACGCATATAACTTCATGATCACGTGTTTCTGCCAAGCAGTTACGATATACAACCAATACAGTTGAGGTAATAGACTGTATGAGCATGTTCAATACCTCGTTGTAGTTGTTCATATTACAATCTTCTGTTTGGTCCATGTCAACTGTGTTGTCCACCTGTATTGGAACAGACGGCTCGGAGTATGTCTTAGCGATCTTATTTGGTAGGTGCCCAATGTAAGTCTCCAGTAGATGCAAGATTGACCTACGGACCAGATGCATTAGGTTTATGTTATTATGCTTCAAGACTCCTGGCCCTGCAGCTTTGACTGCGTTTTGTATGTAGCATGAATATAGATTGTATAGATGTGTTATCCCGGGGTATATATACATCAGCTGGCGCGTATATGCCGACCCTGTGCTTTTAGCCACCCGGTTGTTCATCCTCAATATTTGTATAATCGATCGCGTGGTTTCTACGTGGTAAATTGGCATATTTTGTACTGTTGCCCAAACTGCGGCATCTCCCGATAGTAGGTTGGGGTCACTGGTATTACCCAGTATAGCTTGCCAATCACAGTTACAGCGCTCCATCAGCATACTGATGGTCTGGTGGCGATACTGGTTATCCACTGCTGATATTACATTACCTACAGATTCGTAGAACCAGAGTATGAGTTTATCATCTAACACCCCGGTCATAGGATCCCTAAGCCTAATCAATTCGTTGATATACGGTACATCATTCAGCGTTTGCATCGCAATGGTTTTCTTGCACGATGTGGTAATCTTTAGGAAAGTTTCACAAGCCATTTGCTGTACTCCTGGGAACATTTCTCGCATGAATTCAAATAACTTGTTCATCACAGTGTAAAGGAACCGCCAGTTATTCTTTAGGAACCTAGGGTATTGCCCTACGACGTACATTATATTTGATGCTACGATAGCCTTGTCCCCAGTGGCTGTCTTTACCTCGCATATGTTAAGCAGGCACTTGATAATAAGCACCAGAAATCGTTTTTCTACCATTTCGTCCATAGCTCCGGATATTGATCCCACACTGTAGCATAGCCTGTTGAGTATGGTAGGGTCCCAGGTATCACGTCTATTTGATGAATGTGCAATTTCCATTTCACGGTCCAACACCTCCATCATTATCCTTTCGGTATCTTCCTGCATAATAGTTGTTAGATTAATCAACACAGTCTTCATACGGTTATACAAAGCGATTTCTGCAGTATTTGGGTTATATTCCCTTGTGACTTCACATGCGTCGGCGTCGTATAGTATATACACTTCCTGTGGCTTCGCCATCCTCTTTATAAGGACCCTCTGTAGTTGTACCAGAACTGGGCGATAGATACCCAAGCGTCCATTATCATATGTTTGGTTTAAATTAATGGTACGTGGATTAAATCCCTGTACTTCTCCTAGTTCACTCACGATTATACCACGTTCGGCTGCTTGTTGCCGTTGGTGTTCCTTTACATCGCGCATGATTGCTGCCACGAATATATGCCAGTAGTCCAGGCATATTTTAAATGTTTCTTCGTGGTTGATATCTGTCATGGCTACTAACCTTTCGAGCACATATATGAGCGACTGATGGTTATTGGCATCGCGCTCTACGATAGATTCTCGGAAGTTTTTCAGGAAGTTGGTGCAGCAGATGCTGAACTGGCAGTAGAAAGTCTCCCAGAACAACCTGTTACAGGGCGCCACATGGTTAGTATCATCATAATGTGTGGAATTCTCGGGTAGTGAAGACACCTTGGCTACCAGCTTCGGCCACATTGACGCCACTCGCATGCCAAACGCCTGCATCTCTTGCGATGATAGTGACAACCCCGCGATTTCCGTTAAACACTTGGTGCACTCAACTCGGTACGTCATGGAATCCCAGAAGTGATCTAGCAGCAGGTCTATCAAGACCACATTAACGCCTCCGTAAAAATACTGCTCAAAAATATAACCCACGGGTATCCATTTCAAGAAGTGTGCTAGACACGTCAATGTCTGCTTAACCAGGGACACTCGTACAGACTCTGGGTTAGTTATTGAATTGTGCATGACAAATATGCACAGCTCGAATATATCTTTAAAGTCAGCGCTCATACGTGATGTTAGACGTTGCACTGTACGACTTTGCATATGGTCCTCTCCGAAATCGAACAGCTCTTCACTCAGCATGTTCAGGAGCCTCATATTATTTTCACATAGGCTTTGTGACACTTGCGATGCACGGCATATTTCTGGGATAAAGTTATCCCAGCGTTCTGGCCATTCTCGTTTTACGATCTGAATTAATGTTTCATTCAGTTTAGTCAGGAAATGGCGTTCTCGATTACAGGCTTCGTCGTCCATACTTAGTTTAATTACTAGATCGGCCACATAGCTTCGTATACCCAGTCGATCTTCAATTGCCAGGACATTCCACCTAGTTTGGATACACATCTGCAGCACTTGTAGAGCGAAGAACTTAGTGTTGGTATTCTTTGAACACGACAGTATTACTGCCACGTGTTTCCAGCTATCAGGTAGGGTACGGAATTGCTCGAGAATTTTATGGGCTGCTTCCCTGTTATGGCCGCTACCGGAATCGAACATAGCATCGATTACCGTATCGAGCAGGGCTACCATGTTCTCATCAAAGACACGCGAGGTGTCTAGCAGGATGGAAGGGTCAGCCATTGTGTAGATATGTATGTGCCATCACCTGTAGTCTAACGCGTCGCCATGTATGCCAGAACCTTCCAAGGTCTTATTGGCAGTCTAGTGGCAGCGCACACCTTAATAGGATATATCAACGGGATAGTAATACGATAATAGGAACAAAATGTGTCATAAAGGTATCAATTAGCGGTAAGATGGAGATGTGAGGTTACAATGCTCTGCCGCACACTAAGCCTATACGAGATATGTTCTATATATAGTTAAAGTGACAGAGTCAAGTATATCATTTAATAGCTTAAGGTGTATCATATTGGTATACAATAAGGCTTGTAAAGTCAATCTAGAGTGATACAGCATATGTAGTCCGAGTAACCCCGAGAACCATACTTCTCGACTATATTACTGATTATGTCCTACAGAATCCTATGTTTAGTTGTTTATACTTATTGTATGATACGAAATCAAGGTGCCATCCCCTTGTGTGCATTATAACAAGTGAAAGATGTCACTATCCTATTAAGACACTTATTACACCAGACACATAGTTGCTTCTAACATGTAAATTGATGTATATAAATATATATTCAGCTGAGAATTACTGATCCAGCTTGGTATTATATGTCACACATTGCCAGGTTGAGGCCAGAGTAGTTGGAGTCCATAGTGCCTTTATATATGAACAAAACACTGCATAAACAATTCCACATGTAAAGTACATTAATATGAGCAATAGAATCACGCGAGATCGTGCCGTACTCATTGTTCGCCAGCACGGGAACATGCAGCACACTGTGAGATCGGAGTAATGCAATAAAAAAACCAAAAATGCAATACACAAATTTATGAATTTTCCGAGCCTTTGGTATAAAATGTTTCTAGTAGTTGTTCAAAGGTATTATGTTACTATAGTATAGGGCACTGGCATAACCTAGACAGACGCTTGATTCGCTGAGGTACCAAAGATACTTCGAGACACTTAGTGTAGTTGATTTTTAGTTCGACATGTAATATTTCAGTGAACCTAGATAACAGTTATTACACTTTGTCACACTGCTACCACTGTATAAACTCTCACTCATAGGGGTTAGATGTAATAATTTTGTAAATTTGTTGAAAACAACTCATGTGTACTACTGGTGATTAATAATCAGCGTAGTCGAAAAGTTTATCATGCTAATGCGCGACACGGACATTGCGACCACCACGCGCGGACAGCCCTATTTGTAGGTTATCAAGTACCGGGTAAAAATATATAGACATTTACTTCTTTGTCATCAACCACATTGATCTATTGTTACAAGTCAATTAATGCTTCCTAGTATTGCTATCTTCTCGTTATAGCAATATTTTTGCTGTATATACTCCGAAAAGAATCTTGATATGATTGTATATAAACTAGGGTATATATAGCATTATATAGGGTTTCATCATCACATTTCTTCACTAAGTGTACACGTTATTAGTGGAAGGTTATGGATACCGGCACTGTTAAAGATACATGCTTTGGTAATCCATTGAACATTTGCTACAAACACGTTATATAGGAATTTGAACGGTATATTGAGTTTGCAAGCTGCCTTAACTGCAGCTTCGCATATTTTAAGTTTTAATTGGGATACTGACATTATCCAGTGGGCATCATCTGGTTGTAACCAGCCATTTATACAAAGGACATATATATGTCCATTGCATCACCTGGATATGCATGATGATGTGTTGTAAGGTGTTGCACCGAATTTCAAATGCTATATAAACTAATTCAAGTCAATTCACATAGTGTGGGATCTAATATACACTATTGTTGGATTACTAAAACATTTGTGGTTTAGAGGCTTGATAATCTTTTACGCTGTGTCACGGAAACTTGATGTCCTCTAGAGCATATATAGGCTTATGTCCTACTTGGAGACTGGTTCAACCACATCCTCCATTGAATATTTCACAAGGGCGTATTACATCTAGTAACTCTAACACCAATGACATAGGGATATTACAGGTTCCGCTATAAAATGTCTACTCAAACAACAAAGAAGCTTCTCAAGTATGAGAGTACCTACCGTTCTTCTAGGTTCAACTCTGCAGCCAACACACAATCCAATGGCATGACTGAATATGCGGACTCCACAGATTCCACTCCTATAATTAACTACACTTCACATATCAGGGCCAATGCTAAATCACACTTCCAGGATGATCAGAAGTCTACTGCGCAGCTAAATCTTACATTCAATAGGTTTTCACCGGTTATTAAAGGTGGATGGGTCACTTACCGGCGTAAGTACCTCGAGGGTCCCGTTATTGGGAAGGGCAGCTTCGGTGTAGTCAAAGCACTATTTCCCGTGGTTGACCTTATAGCTTTACAACAGATGCTTCCCGTGAGGGACCAGGTACCTGCCAACAGGCTGGGTCAGGGTATCCGTAAGCTTTCTGACAGCCGTTATGAGTTCTTCGGCATCCCTTTACCACCTCCCACGCGTGCGGTGAAGATTATGCAAATGAAGAGTAACCAGCGTTCCAGTGACATTAAGGATGCTTTACACGTTTTGAGGGAGATTACTATCGGTGCTTGGCTGGATCACCCCAACCTTGTGAAAATCTCGGAGATTTACACAAACAAGTCGAATGACATTAGCGAGGTCTCCAATGAGGTATTCCATCAACCTGCGTTGATGAGTGAGATACCCACTGATTTCACTAAGGTCTATCTCGTGATGGAATACTGCAGTGGTGGTGACCTTACCACCAGGAGCATTCCTGATGACAACAAGGAGGAAACCGTGTCCAAGATGTTTGTTCACGTTTTCCGTGCTTTGAGTTATATCAACACCATGGGCATAGCACACCGTGATGTGAAGCCCGAGAATTTTTTATGGTCAACTCGCGCGGCCAATGCTGACGTGAAGCTGACTGACTTTGGACTGGCTAATTCACCGTTGCATACACTTACTACACGGGCCGGTACTGCTTATTACGTAGCTCCTGAAATTGTACAATACGCTCCCCAGCAGCATTATTCCGTAGCCTGTGACTCTTGGTCCGCTGGGATAATGCTACACTTATTTCTGCTAGGATTCTATCCATTCCAGGGTGAAAATGATGTTAAAACATTACTAAAAGTGGCAAATGATGAGATTAAGTGGGATGATGTCCGGTATGACAAGATAAGTGCTGATGCCTACGACCTGTTGCGTAAGCTATTGGTCAAGGATCCCAGGAGGCGCATTTCCACTACTGAGGCATTGAAGCACCCCTGGTTGCGCCGTGCTACTTTTGAGGTAACTGCTATCCCAATGACCGTTGAGGAGGCAACTGGGATTGTAGAGGCCCTGACGGCTTTCTACAGGTGCCCCGTTTTAAAACAGCTGGCGCTATGCCTCATGGTACGCCAGATGCAGGATGCTGAAATCGCAAGGAGTCGTAAGAAATACATGTATCTATCATTATTCTGTGAGAGTGAGCACTTTTGGGTGAACATCAACACTGTTGAGAAGTGGCTTATGTGCGCTCGTGAGCGCCCTTGTAATGACAAGGGCAAGCCTAGTTGCAAGGTGTCGTGTTACATGTATCCCGAGTGCATTCCTGAGCTGAACTGTGGCATTGTGGAGGGCAAAGATTCCCACAACTTGCCGAGGAGGCGTGTTAGTCTACGTCAATCGATGCTCTGGAAATCGGTTTCCAGGTTAAATGATGTTCTCAGCAATTTCAGCGACCACAAGCTATCTATTAGCTTCACTGAATTCGTGGCTGCGCAGATGATGGAAGAACTCGTGCACCGCAGTGACTTGATTCTGGATACATTCGCAGGCCTCCGTAGCGAGATACCTGGCAGGCGCTCTATATTAATTGACGCTCGTGATTTAAAGCGGCTGCTCAACCCGATATATAGATGCTCCACTTTGGATCTGGAGGATGTCTTACGACAGACGGAACTGATCGCCTTGTGTACCTATCTTGGTAACTTGGCTACTGATGAGGAATCTAAGACACGTGTATTCCACTTGTTAAAACACACTATTGACCCTAAGGCGGGTACTAAACACATGAAGCTGACTATAGATGAATTCTTCGTTATGATGAAGTCTTCAAACACTGTCAAGACTGTGGAAGACACTTTGAAGGAGGGTCATCACCGACCCTGCGATGGCTACGAGGCCGTTAAGCGCAGGTTGATATTGAACAAACTACAGGAGATTGACGAGCACTGCACTAACCGCAAGCGCAAGCGTCGCGTTTTGCGCGGCTGACACGTTACGTGGAATCGCCGGCGTGGCACTAGTCATAAACACACTTCATCAATGTAGACACCAAAGGCACTAGCAAGTGCAAGTAGCTAGTTCTAAATGGGATTTAGCACGTTTTATTCAATGTAGCTGTTATACACACACCATGAGGGTTATCCCGGACAAGGTGGCCGAGATCCTGGGTGACGAGCGCCTAGAACTCGTATACGCAGGTACTGAGGATGCAGTCAAGGATTCATGTGCCACTTTGCGGAGGAATGCGCAGGGGTTGCTTGACAGCGTGGAATCACGAGATCCCGCTGTCTGGAAGATATATCGCAACATAACGTTCGTTGTTGACCACTTTAAGCAGGGATCTGGTGCTAATAGGAAGGAATGGATAGAATCTATGAGCGCCCTGGACACCGATATCCCTCTTGACCCAGGCATAAGGGACTACATCAATGGCAAGGTACTCTCTGATCATGACAGGCTTGACCGATCGGTGAAAGGTTCTGTTGACGTCATGTTGATACCCTTACTGAGGTTAATATTGAGAACTGGCCGATTTGCCAGTACTTCATGTTGCTCTGGCAGGGTGGTCCTATTTGAGTCCAATGCAGATCACGCCTCATCGTTGACTAAACGGTCGACTGACTTCGGCAGGGCTGGCAGGTTCCTCTATACCTCACATTGCCATGTAACTGGTGATGAGGTGACCAGGGCTCAGGAATCCGTAGACGCCATGGTGAATTCAAAGGGTGACTGCTACCACAGGGATGCTGTGGAACCAATTGAACCATTTGACCCTGGGTATCACATTAACCAGTGTGATGTGATACTGAAGTTTGAGTCGTTCCTAATCCATGTAGAATCTAACACCCTAGACGACGGCATGGAACTACTAAATCTTGCTAGGCAGTGCGGCTTGAAGCAATCGGGTATAATCTCGGGTTCCAGGAGGGTTATTGTATCCATTAGGGGCTCATATGGACTAGAGGCCCCAATTGCGGTACGTTCCTATGGCGTTCTTCGTGAACGTGACAGTACATTGGGATCCATGGAACCTGGGCGTCTTGAGAACCAAGTGGATACTACTTGGTTGGTTACTGATGAGTACTTCAGATACCTCATTGCTACCTGCAATCGTAAATTCAATTCAAATATCCGTCAAATGTTACGATTCTATTGGAATTGTGTACAACATTTCGGTATAGATATTCGCACTCCGTTTAGTATTCCGTATGTTAGTGCAACCTTGGGTTCATCTACTAGCGATGAATGTTCACGATTGTTACGCTCCAAAGAGTTTAACAATCGTGAACGTGGTGCCAACAGAAGTACCTCGGTAAGCACGCTGGATACTGACCGCGGAACTGGGATGTTCGTTGCAGTTAACAAGGCTATGTCTATTAAGCAGGTAAAAACGCATCTGGAGCAGATGAAGATATACGACAAGAGTAGGAAGATAGTATTCGTGCCGCCTATACAAGAGGTGGGACACAACCGTGCTGATTGTGGCAGTGACATGACAGATAGGAATCCAGGACTGTTAATCCCTGGAGATATACTAAACCAAAATGCAGTCGCTTTGTTACCGATTAAAAATATTAACGATGCGATCCTCAACGAAGCATTGGTAGATTTTATTTATTCAGACGATTTGGTAATCACAAATGGTTCATTCATACACCGCTTAGAAACAGATTAATTCAGTAATGTATGGCCCATGTCTGTATGTAGTAGTGAATTCCATTAAAGTAGATATTATACCCCCGAATAACTTATTTATCGGGGAAGCCGAATTTTAATGGTGGTGGCCAGTGGAGATTCCATCACTTACACGCACAATGTAATGAACCCTAAATATTGATAAAACATCAAAATGGGTTCGAAGCACCATCCTGATTTGATTATGTGCCGCAAGCAGCCTGGTATCGGTAGGTATATAGCTAACACATTGCATATGTGTATGTAGTTGTGGTAATACTATCAAACATTGCCGGCTTCGTTTAAGATTCTATGTGTATTATTAATCATTTTATATAGCTATTGGAAGGCTGTGTGACAAGTGTGACGGGAAATGTCCGATATGTGACTCCTACGTGAGACCGTATACTCTCGTGAGGATATGTGATGAGTGTAACTACGGTACAAACCAGGTATGCTTCTTGGGATATTAATACGTGTGTTCTGTCTTAATAACTGATATTCCTGTGTTTAATGTAGTTTAGGGGCGATGTGTTATATGCTCGGGACCTGGTATATCCGACGCTTACTACTGTAAGGAGTGCTGCCAATGTGAAAAGGATGTAAGTCCATAGAGTATATATATTCATTTAAATGAAACTACAGAGGGATGGGTGTCCAAAGATTATAAACCTGGGTAGTGCCAAAACAGATCTCTTTTACGAACGGAAGAAGTATGGATATAAGCCCACGTGATATATTCAAGGGTATATATATCTCTAGTAGGTATTTTCTTCTGGATTCCATTGCGGCAACGGCGGCTCGTGCCTCGTATAGCTGTATTACACACTGACAGCTAAGGAATCGTATACGCGGCGTACTATCGTATAATATCTATAAATAACTTAGTAGTGATATTGGTGTACTATGTGTGGCATATAGCAGAAAATATTGATTACTATGTTCATATTAGCCCATGATCTAGGTAACTCTAATGGCCCAACGTAGGTTTCCAGGTGATTGTTAGAAGTACTATTTACGTGTCAAAATAATATTTTTTATGTATCCAGTGTAAATACTTATTGGACACTAGTTATAGCTTAGTTGTACTTTGGTTTAATAGAGGTATGTTTATACATACTTCCTAGTGCCATAACCTTGAAAGTGATATTTTAACATATTACGTTGGGATATATTGTGTGTTCAATATGTTACAGATTGTGGGCTACTATGGCTCCAAAGAAGAAGCAGGTCATCGAGGAAGATGACGACGAACTTGCTTTGTTGGACGAATTCAACGCGGTATGTTGTTTATAGTTTTTTAGCACTATTGATTCTTAAGTCCCAATGGGCACGGTTAACTAACTTTGATACAGGATCGCGGCGTTGTAATTGAAGCTCCAGTGGAGGACAGCAAGACAAAGAAAAAGGTACCCATATCTCGTGGTAAAACACAGTATCATATAGAAAAGCAAATCTGCGAAGAAGACACAGGAAGATGATGCTGAATTGGACGAGTTATTGGACGAGCTCAATGCCCTGGACACAAAGGTTAGTTTTAGTACCTATGGACTATAAATACCCAGGGCAAGCAAGATACCGCTGAAGAGCCGCAGGCTCCTGAGGATGATGCGGCCGAATCTGAGGAGCAGGCTGCCAAGGCTCTGAAGAACAAGTTGAAGAAGGAGAAGAAGAAGCAGGCCAAGCTTGCGAAGAAGGATGGCGAGGACCAGGATGAGCCTTCACAGGGCACCACTTCAAAGAAGCCCATGTCGTTGGCCGCTAGGCTTGCTGCCGAGAGGCAAAGGCAACTACAGGAGGTACGTATTTATCTTTCATTCCATAGTGTCTAGATGGAGGAGAAGCTGCGTAAGGAGGAGGAGGAACGTAGACGCATTGAGGAAGAGGAGCGCAAAAGGGTAGAGGAGGAGGAGCGTAAGCGGCAGGAGCAATTGGAGGCTCGCCGTCAACAGCGTAAGGAAAGGCGTGAGCGTATGAAGAAGGAAGGCAAGCCAATGACAATGAAGGAGAAGATGGCTGCTGAGATAAGGCGCAAGTTCCTTGAACAGGTGGAGAAGGACGGCTTGATAGACGTTGATCGTGATAACGAGCCCAAGAAGCTGGACCTCAGCTCATTCCGTAAGAAGAAGGTGGTCAAGCAAACTGGCACCGAGGGGCAGGGTGCCGCTGACGCCGCGGGCCCCGGTATGGGCACCGAAGGTACTGTACAATTTCTAGTGCATATATATCCACAGAATCACACTCGTCTACGGAATCCGAGGACGTGATAGAGAACTGGGAGGAGTTGGACCAGGAGAGTGCGAAGGAGCCTGTGGTTCAATCGGAACCCGTGGAGACTAAGGCGGCCCCCAAACGTGTTAAGCATAAGGCAGAACCTCAGTCCCAGGACTCTGACGAGCCTGTTAGCGAGTACAGGTCGCCTATATGCTGTGTTTTGGGTCATGTCGACACTGGTAAAACCAAGCTTTTGGACAAGATTCGTCACAGCAACGTTCAGAATGCTGAGGCTGGTGGTATTACCCAGCAAATTGGTGCTACCTTTTTCCCTAAGAAAATGCTGGACAAGCACTGTGAGCTTATTAACCCCGAGTTCAAGCTGAAGAGTCCCGGTTTACTGATCATTGACACTCCTGGTCACGAGTCGTTTAACAACTTACGTGCTCGTGGTTCTTCTTTGTGTGATATCGCTATTTTGGTTGTGGACATTATGCATGGTTTGGAGCCCCAAACCATTGAGTCCATAGGTTTGTTGCGTGGTAGGAAGTGTTATTTCGTCATTGCGCTTAATAAGATCGACCGTCTTTACAAGTGGAAGACAACTCCCTGGGCTACATTCCACAAGACCTTTGAGAACCAACTGGAGGACACGCGTGGCGAGTTTTTCGAGCGCGCTCGGAACATAATGACGGAACTTTCCGAGCAGGGTCTTAACAGTGAACTATACTGGGAGAACGACGACATCCGTCGTAACATTTCAATTTGTCCCACCAGTGCCATCACTGGTGAGGGCATATCAGATCTCATATGCCTCATACTCCAGTTAACCCAGAAGATCATGGTCAAAAACATTACCCACAAGGAGGAATTCAGGTGTTCCGTTCTTGAGGTGAAGGCCATAGAGGGTTTGGGCACTACAGTGGATGTCATTTTACTGAGTGGTACTATTAACGAGGGTGACAAAATAGTTTTATGTGGTCTTTCTGGTCCCATAGTGACCACTATTCGTACATTGCTTACACCTCAGCCTTTGGCTGAGTTAAGGGTCAAGGGTGAGTACGTCAAGCACACTAGCATCAAGGCTGCCATGGGTGTTAAGCTCGTTGCTCAGGGTTTGGAGGAGACTGTTGCGGGTACGGAGCTGCTCTTGGTCGAGGACGACGACGACATTGAGCAGTTGTGTGAAGATGTCATGCAGGACATGTCGTCGATATTTGGTAACGTAAATCGCACTGGTGTTGGTGTATATGTCATGGCTTCAACCCTGGGGTCCTTGGAGGCTTTACTCCAATTTCTGACTGATAAGAAGATACCAGTATTTTCAGTGAATATAGGCACTGTCCAGAAGAAGGACGTGAAGAAGGCATCCATTATGCGTGAGAAGGGCTATCCCGAATACTCCGTTATCTTAGCGTTTGATGTGAAATGTGCCACTGAGGCCGAGAAGGAGGCTCAGGTACTCGGTGTTAAGATTATGTCTGCTGATATTATCTACCACCTCCTGGATTCCTTTGTTAAGTACCTTGAGGAAACCCAGGAGCAAAAGAAGCAGTCGCGCATATCGGAGGTTGTATTTCCCTGTGAGTTAACCATTCTACCTCACTGTGTGTTTAACAAGAAGGACCCCTTTGTCTTTGGGGTCCATGTGGACAATGGCATCCTGAAGCCGAACACGCCACTCGTCGCTATGGCCAAGGGTAACCAGTTAATGTTAGGTCGTGTTGCCAGCATGGAGCACAACAAGAAACCCGTGGACAAGGCCGTTAAGGGCCAGGAAATATGCATTAAGGTAGTCGGCGAGCCGAATATAGCCTATGGTCGTCACTTTGACTGCAACGACCGTGTCTATTCACGTATAACTCGTGACTCTATAGATGTACTTAAGGAATACTTCAGGGACGAGATGACGAATGTAGGTTTAGTTAATTTATATACGATGTTTTTGTAGGACGCATGGAAGGTTGTAATTCACCTTAAGAAGGTCTTTGGCATCATTTGAGGCCATTAGTCCAGGATGACGTACTTCTCTTGTTTCAGTAAATCTCCTATATCTATCCGGCAAATAGGGCATATGCGGCTTCGTTTGAACCACTTTCTGAGACACTCGCGGTGGAAGAAGTGGCGTATGTCGCACGGCATGACGTATATCTTCTCCCTGCCGCCAATTTCCTATGGGACAATGACTACTCATGTAACTAACATTACCATGATACAAATGGCGCACAGATGATCTGCTGGTGTAGACTCATTTGAGGCGGGTTGTGGACTGTCTGACCTGGCACTATCGGGTGCCGCAGTTTCCTGGGCAGCTTCACCCTCAATGGTGACTACAGTCTTCTCTGACGCCGTATCATCTTCTGCGCTCAATGTTTTTGTATTACCCTTTTCTATACGCTTCAGTACGTAATCCATACGTTCTACATCTAGCATTTGTATGGCCTTCTTTTGCAATCCTGGTGAAAATGACCCCTGGTGCCTCCATCGTACCAGGTAGAATATGACTGGGTAGAACAGTATATACATCAGCGTGCAAGTGAGCATTGGGCTCACGTAGCACGCGATCGTTACCCACGTGAGGAAGAAGCACATCTTGCATGAGAATGTCCCCAAATTCTCCCGTGGGTTGAGTACTGTGAAGTATATGGAGAAAATCACCCATACCCAGCCCGTTAGTTCATATACCTTGGTACAGTGGGTAAACACGCGTGGCAGCGGTACTCGCTGGTAGTGGTAGTTTATTGACCACACGTTTAGCGATATCCCGATTAGCACTCTGATTAGCCAGAAGAACAGCAGTGCTTGTGTAGGGTTTCTCTGCCACTCGTATAGGCGCAGTTCGTAGGCAAATATGGTCCATATGAGCAGTCCTGCGAAGAGGATGGCTGCTATTAGATGCCCACATATTAGTATCCGTATTAAAAAATTGCGATTGGCTATGATTCGTTGTGTTTCACGATCACCTACGTTTCCGTTTGGTTCGCCTACAAAGTTGCGCAGCGTGGTACCGTTGAAATAGTGCATTAAATTGAATCCTGACGGGGTGTGGCTATGAGTTGTTTCATTTGTTGTGGTCGTCGTTTCATTTAATTCCGGTGTTGTATCTGCTTGTTCTGCGGGTGCAGGTACTACGTGATCTGTAGAGTCGACATGACTATTCACGTCACTGCAATCCCGGCAAGCAGTACTCATTTTCGGCGACTGAAAAAATATCCTTACGAAATGCAACTCATGCAGTTAAGACTTCAATGTACATTTTTCCATCCACCTGAAATATAAATTGCCGGAACTATATGACATGAAGCATGTCCACTGCGACGCAAAGTACAGGGTACAATATGGCACGCCAATGATATGGGAATCCTGCTGGAGAAGGGTTGTAAAATATGCGATTACTTTTTAGTTATATATAAATTGTTTACTTGTATTGGAGTCCTATACGTTAGCTCTTGCTACAGCGGCACATAAATCGGTCATCTGTGAGCCTGTAGCATTCCAATATATGTAGTAGCTATTCCTTAAATATATCTAATAGAAAAACTGTGATCTTGTTGCCATTTTATATATAACGTAGACTGTGTATAATATTGGATGCGGCGGCCGCGCACCCACTAAAGATGTACATACAGCACCAAAGGTATATATATTTACAGCATTAAAATATATAGTGTCTCTTTTAATATGGGCGTTGTGTAAAATTCGGTATTGACAAATTTTCAAGCTGCTCATACACTGCCCCGCTACTATACGTTCAAAGCTGTTCGTTTAGCATCTTCATTTCCTTGACTATTAGATTCTTGCAGTTGTACAGCTTGGGTACCCATAGGGCCGTGCGGTATTTGTATGAGTTGAGCAGGTGCTCACTCTCGAGTCGGAACGTCACCCACTGCGTGTTATATTCGTGTACAACGGCTACTTACCACAATACGACGAACTATTTCTATAACTATGATGATAAGTCCTACGATCTCGGATGATAGCTCCTTGTTTTTTAATAACGCAAATGGCGTCGTTGTCAGTGCCCATGTACAACGGCAGGCCAGGTTGAAAACCACTGCGCAGTAATATGCCTGTTTACGATACATCCTGCGATTTTGTCTTGTTTTGAACATATCTAGGCCTATATTCAATCCCCAATCAACTACTACGTCCCAGTAGCACTGGTATATTGTGGCAGTCAGGTAGAACACTGTTATCAGTACCCTTCTGTGCCACTCATCCATGTTGAAGTACCCTACCCAGTCGACCGACGAAACTATGACGCACGATATTCCGGATATATACTTTGCCATGTTACCAAAGTGTAGCCCGCGTCTTTCGTTTATATACCTCCTGAAGCACTGGGAGAAGCGCACTATATATGGGTAGCACATGACTATTGGTATGATCCACGATTCAACCAATGGGCTATGTACTTTATAGTCAGACTTTATACCCACTATAAAGTAGGTTATCATGAACACCAGGTCACGCAATGACCGTGTCAATGATGTCATCACATCGGCGATGATACTTTCAGCCAGTGTAACTTTCTGTCCAGCCCCGAAAGGTGCTCCTAGTACTCTAAGAATAGATATTAACAGCCTTTTCCGTATTTTCAGCTTCAGGTTGCGATTTGGGGTCAATACGATCAGTATGTTCAGTATGACCAAAAGAGTGGGATATATGAAATATAGGTGGTGCTCAGGCACTATGTGCAGTCTACAATCCAATAGAAAGAACATGAATAGCAGCAGCGTTGCAAACGTCTGCCCAGCTCCTATTTCGTAGTAATCCTTGTCCGTGGCGGAGTAGTTACTACTCAGGTGAAACTGGAACTGGTAGTTAACTCCATATGTTTCCAGGTAATTCTGGCACCAACCAAATCCCCACCAAATTAGTGACATTGCAAAAAAGAACCTGAACGGTGAGATTTGGGAGAGCAGTATCCCGAGATCAAAGGGCAGTGGGAAGTTGAAGGAGCACAGGAACAGGGCATTGGCGAACAGTATGGTACACAACCCATAGACATAGAATAGCCCATGCACTGGCTTGGACCTTAGGCTGTCCAATGTTGACTCCATATCCGACTTCAGCACGGAGAAATCAATCACTGGCTGTTCCATTAACGAGTTATATATCTGTATGACATCATTAATCAGTGCAGTGGAGCACTCCACTGATAGCATGATGCTCTTGTAGGTCGGGAATAGGTTAAACACATCCCTGGTCCCAAGTAGCTTGTCCTTCTTCTTCAATACTTTGTACACCGCCAGGGTGTTTAGATTCAGATAAAGCTTCAGCTTATCGCAGGAGTCCCAGAATGCCGTGCATGCTTTCCTGATAAGCCCGGCATATGCTTCATCTACCTTCCCGCCACGTCTGGCAATATCCGCTTTAAGGAAGCGGATCAACGACTTTATGTAGTCAATCTCAGTTACGTAGTGTAGCAGCACTACACGTATATCGTCACGCAGTACCTTGTGGAAAACTGCAATCGACTCATCATCCAAATGTTTTGTGTTTTTGTTTAAATTGAAGCGCATCAAGGAGCTTGGGGCACATACTCCCATAAGTGATGAAAACCATCTCTTCTTTCTTTCGGGTCCTTTTGTGCTTATTAATGCCATGTTAAAATTAGGCTCCTCTATGGTGTTATGTCCCTGTAGACGCGCTCCCGAAGTAACATCAGTACCTGGTGTAATGGTAACAGAGCCATGATTGACCGTTTCGTCTGCCTCTTTGGGTTTAGCTCTATTGTCATTACATGTTCCATATGCCATGGCATCACGTTGCTCATCTTCTGCATCTAGGCGATCCAATGTTGCCATTTCATGTCGCAGGCTTTCTGGTACTTTTATTTCTGAATAGGGGTTTGATACGTGACCGCATTCCTCATATTGATATACTGCCAGTTTAATATTATCTGTTTGGTCCTCTACGTCTTCAGGTAGCACTGGTGGGTGGATATTCGGTGGTATATATTTACCCGTAGTACAGAGTGCCGGTGCAGATTTCCTATGCTCCTCCTCGGGTATGGTAATGGAGTAGTGGGACCTCAATTGCGAATCAATGGAATATCCCTGTCTCATGAAGGGGGGTACATCCGATGTCAAGTCAGTTTCGGTACTTTTGTACAAATCCGACTCACATCCCACGGGTGGATATGATTCGGGATTGAAGATTCCTTTGAGCAATTCCACTTCGGTTGGGTCATCTTTGCCTGGTATTACTCCGGAATTAATCCGGCTTCCTCGTTTTGCCAGCCGGGCCAATTCCTTGTACCGGATATATTTATCCGACCATTCTGGGACCACGAAGGTCTGCAACTTAGCACCGAACTTCATCTTGATGGATTTAACACAATATGCATTGGGATGACTACGTACTTCTTTCCTCCATACGTACGTAGGTAGAACTTAGATTCCACGGTGTAACACAGCCAGGCAACTTTAAGGAAGCAGGCACTTACCAGCGATTATACGATTACAGCATTAAGCTATTTCCAGTAAAATATACCGGCTATATAAACTCTAAAATTATGTATATGTACCAAAATCATATAAAATTAAAATGCGCTAGTATGTAGCTATCCACTGGGTACGCCATACTGGCTGCCGCACGACGGGCGTTTGTAGATTATGGGTTACCAGTCCTCAGTATAGCGCCAAAAGCGCATTAAATATGCTCATTAGTATCCTGAACATACTGGCACTTTTTTATATTACACATCGCAGCAAATATCGCATTTAAATGCTCCACCTCTATCCTAGTGGAATCTTCGGGGGAAACATGTAATAAAATGGAATCCGCAGAGCAGGCCAATGTGATCTATTCGATTGATATAGATGGCAATCCCAGTTGTATAAATGCATTTCCGAGTGGCCACTTTCGAGGTACTATGTCTATCTATTTTATGCAAATGGCACAGATGTTACTCTGGAGGGAGCCATCCTCACTTCGACTTACAACTATTCGTCATCCAGTAAGAGCCGTACTGGAGGCATATTTTTGTTTAATCCATGCTCAAATCTAAAAGCGTATGTACTTGTGTGCCTAATAACATTCCATAGGATTCTGGCCCAAAAGGTCGATTCATATGATTCTTCATTTAGTTGTCATATGAGCTATGTATCGCTCCCTGGAGTGGTTTACACCACTTGGATACGAACTAGTGATGTATGTTTTATGTAGTGTGTTACATACACTGCAGTACTATGCAGCGATATCTGTTACTGCGCAACTTGGCGTTAGCGTCGACCGGGTGGTGGCAGACGACACTTCTGCTCCACGTTTGCAACACTGCAGTGTGATTGACTTGGACAACGCCACTGGCGGCGTTGGGCTATCACTCTGTGTTAATGATGACAGCGGGAGGTATGTATCCGATGTTGGCTTTAACATGACCCAGCCTATGCTCCGTGACCTCATCTGATGGCTACGTTTACCTTATAGAAAACGGCATGCAAACTATGAAGTGGTACGTCCTGTTGCAGTGGTAATATATCAACCCAAAAGGCGTGCGCATAACATGGAAACATGGACGAGTTCATTTGTTCCAGGGAATAGTAATTTGCTTCTCACGGGTATCTTTACGTGCATGGCTCTCACTGTTCCTAGGTTCTGATGACAGTACTGTTAAACTGTTTGACACCAGGGAGGGCACTTCACCTTTATATACCCTTAAGCAGTTGGTATTACATCTGTTCTTAAGTATACACAGCCACTCGTATGGTGTAACCGCTTTAAAATTCATGCAAGATAACACCAACATATTCTACAGCGGCAGGTACTTTTAAATAGTCACCATCCAGTATAATGCAGTTTCGATTGTCGTCTATACCAATTTGATATCCGGAACTTGGTTACGCCTGTATCTAATTCGTTGCTCGAGGGCCCAATATGGAACTTAGATTATATTAATCGGCATCGCATCCATATCGCAGGTTGCCATGACGGTGCTTTCGTGTATGACACGGACTTAAATGGTAGGACCAGTTCTATATCTCTTAATATTGTAGGTGTTCCCACGTCACTAGTCAAGCGCCTTTTTCTAGAAGACTGCTTAATATACGGTGCCACTCACGTGTCGGTAGACAAGGAACCCATATATACATCCTGTAACTTTTATAAGAAAAAGGTCATATTTTGGCAATGAGTTGCATTACTTCCACTAATATCGCATGTATTTAGATATTGTCTAGTGTTTATCTGTGAACCATGGAGGTACTTTAGATGATTATCGGTAGTCAGGTAATACACTAACGTCTGGAATATGCCATGAATACAGGTTCACATCTAGGTATATCGCCAGGAATCCATTAGTGCATTGTACAGGGGTCACTAAAAGGACAAGACAGGGTAACTACTTGCCTGGATGTTAAATGCCATATAGAATTGAGACCAACTCCAATGTACAGTCCATATCCCTAGTTTAGACTAGTCTAAATCGGAATCCAGGTTGAACAATATCATTTCTAGGTAAAGTTGCAATATAACTAGTAATAATCCAGTGCATAATGTATGTCAATACGGGTTCTTGGGTGTGTTGATATGGCATCCATTGGTGATACCGTAAACACAGACTGTGAATATTACCCATCGGTGTGTATCATAAGGATGAGTGACATTTGCCGGGATGTGTCAACTGACGATGCCATTTTCTCGCTAGTACACATAACATCACCTGAGATTCTGCAGCCGAGGTACTTTAATTCCAAATTTAGACAGGAAGCACAAACTGACGTTAATCTATCGGTGAACGTTAACGTGTGGTTGGGGAAATCGCGTGATATATCTTCTATTGACGTTGTTCAAGGTACTGTTACAGCCTGGGTCGTAACATTTATCTAGGCTCCATTCTTGCTATTGGTGTCGTTGTGCGTCCTAAGGACTCCGTGCACGACCTGGATGCCTGGGTTGCTAAATACAGGTCTTTGGAGGTCAAGGTAGACATTCCGAGTGCCAATGATAGCTCCCTTATCAAGGTGGTCAAAAGGGATGACCGTCCCGCTACATCAGTTCCATCGCTAAAATATTCGTTTTTATGTATCCATGAAGACACATATTGGCTGCATACTACTTTTGACACAATAGGTACGTCTGGTGGCTGGACATACCAACTTGTGCAGTGTTGCCTACATACCTCCTTGAGAGGGTAATACCTATTATCGCATACGTCAATCCTCTGGAGGGAACCGCCTGTGTGTTGCCCAGTATTAAACTTGTTGGCGAAATGTTCGTTAGAAATATTATGGCTATTGACGTTTCCATTATGGACCAGTTTGCCCAGGTGAAGCTCAGTAACAAGGACGGTACGTTGCGTATCCAGTATAATTTACATCTGTCCCACAGATAACTGCACTATCGAGGTAGAGGACCTGCTATTAACCTGTGCTGACTACCGACTGGCTGAGGTATGTCATATGTAATCTTCCCTATGTCTAACAGGGCGTGTTACCTCTGACACTTGGCAGGAAGCAGGATATCCACGTTGTGTTAACATCGGATTACCGTAGGTGGCACTATGTCAATGGAATATCTATGTCCACAGCGGAGCGGCTGTACAAGAGGGATGAATTGGACAGTCTTTTTCTGAAATGGTAAGCAGTCCAATAGTTATATATACACGTTAGGCACATCAAAGGCCAGCCTGGGGAAGTCCGGCACATTTGGAGCATTGTGGCAACGAAGAAGGCAGCCTCGCTACAAATGTATCAGTTGGCTGCTGAAGGCAATCGCCTGTAGGACAACATCGCAAATTCAAGAATCCAGGATACAGTTAATGTCGTTCTATAACTTTGTTGCGCGTATAGATTAAAACTGGCATTATAATCCCGTGATAGTTCTATTCCCAGTGTTGCGTTGTACTTGTGTGTGGTGATGTGTAAGGCCTGGAATGTGACTATATCATATATTCTACAGGAATAGAACGCTATAGCTTGATATACATCTAAAGATGTAGGCAGGCATGGTGGCTCTTGGTTACTTTGGTTTCATTCTAGCACTCGCGAAGCATTCTGTAGCGGAGGTCCCTCATATCGCAGACCTAGAGGTCAAGCACGCAGGGGACCCCGAAAGTGTTACAAAAGACACTCCGCAGCCTGGGGAGTCCCATGAAGGATCGGTATCAGGGAACATAGCCGATGATGTTGCATTGAAGAAGGAGCTTTCGGACGCTGCTAGCAAGCTGAGTCAGACTGCAGAGGTCAATGAGGACTCGCGCAGGACGCTTGACAGCATAAATAAGTACGTTATATCTAGGGCTGTGGGATTGATATACAGGGAACAGGGCCGTATAGAAAAGGAACTAGACCAGGCAAAGGTTGACAACATCAACGAGTTGCAAGAAAGAAAGCGCGCTATTCTGAAGCGCATCGCATCGTTGGGGAAGACACTACGAGTTGAACATGACGCCCGCTTTCCACGTTTGTTTTATGAGCTCTTGTAGACACTGTTACAGACCTTATTGGGCAGCCCATAATAATAGTTGCCAAGGATGACGACGACACTAAGCGTACGGCCAATACACTAGCTCACATCGAGGGTATGTGATGCATTGCATCTTTTTAATTCCCACTACAGGTATAAAGGACACATTGAACAGGATACGTTCACCATGCTCCAGCCTGGTACAAATTCGTTCTGATACACTGGACAATGTGAAGTAGGTATACAGTAGACCCTATCTAACGTACACAGATCTAATAATCACAATCGGTTCGCTGTTGTACAACGTACCTTGGATTCCATGTCAATTGAGGAGCGTCTTAATTATGGTAGCTATTCATTTTACACATCACATGAACATCAGATCGCAAGATGATAGCGCACTATGAGGGCATTATTCGTGAACTGGAAGACGGTATTGCAGAAGCAGATGCAGAGATCAATGCATCGTGGCAGAGCTACAAAAGTTAGTACATTCCAATTACCAACGCGCGCGAATCTGACTTTTGTATAAGTTTTTAAAAGTAATTACGGCATTAGGTGTATTAAACTGTGTTTTATACAGCTTAACGAGGAAAATGTAAATGTGTGGGGTGTCCGCCGTGAGCTCTATGATTAGAATGGCTTTTTTCTGCCATATATAGATGTAGACATATTGTAAACGCTATCTAAGCCCTAATTTGTCGTAGATAGTTTAGATATTTGTTGTGCTTATATTTTTTGTAGCAATTTCAGGGAGGTAGCGTCGACCATTATTGGTGCCGATACTTGAACTCCATTATAAATACATATATAACCGTGTCTTTACCGTATTTTTTATCGGTATTTGCTTATATATATTGCGTGATGCTTTGGATCCTATTGTCCATTTTCTGAGCATCATAGGATGTTTCACCCTAGGCCATTCGGCGGTTCCGCCAATATTTTTGCAAAGTCCAATAAGAGCGAGCCAAAAAATCGTAATGACGGTCAAGCTACATCTCTTCCTGATCCCGGATTGGTTGGGTTTGAAGTTCCAAATTCGGAGCGCAGTGTACCTCTTCGTCGCAACCCGGTTAATGATAACAGGGCTATAGGTCATCACAAGGGCAACGAGCAGCGTCGTTCAGTGGATGAGTCCAGGCACTCCAACGAGGGAAGATACTACACGGATCGAAAGTACTTCTCCGGTAATAAACCCTTGCCTGAGCCTAAAAACTTTGGTGAGTCCAAGCATTTTCCCGAGTTGCGGACGTTAGCGGAGCCCAAGGGTTTTGATGACATCAAGTTGCCGCAGCATGTGTCCACTGTCAGTGCGGTTCCTCCTCCGAGTGACAACCCGGCGTCCTTGACTAAGATTGAGATTCCATCTGATGCGGACCACCTGGCTACGACCGAGTCTCAATTTGAAAAGCACTACCTAGTACAACTCATGTTGACTATTGACCGTAGATTCAGGGAAACTGGGAGATCACCTTGTGAAGTGGTTCCACCTAAATTCAAGTTTGTTGAGTGTCACGTGCCAGCTCCACATCAATTTGTTCACGGTAGTCGTGAGGGTGGTATGCCAGGCATGCATGGCAGCGCTTCACAATCTATGTTTGAACACGGCGATGCAAATCGCAAGTCAATGGAGGGTGTTCCTGGTCACCGACGCGGCTACTTCGAGCAGCGTGTTCCTAAAGGTGGGTAAATATATACCTAGTAACATTCCTGCAGGAAAGGATAACTTTAGGATGAGCAGGGAGGCATTTGATGGAGCTGACTATGCTAAGCGTGTTGACCATCACGATGCCGAGGCTCATGTGGATGATCTGAATAAACGTTGGAAGAGTTACGAGGATCGTGGCATGCACCAGGTGAACGACGAGCGCCCATTGCAATTTGAGGGTATGGATCAATTGAACCAGCATGGTGCCAACATCCCACCGGAGCATGAATCTACTATATTAAACGTCATCAAGTCTCAGCGTCGTCATGACAATTTTCAAGTACAGGACCGTTTCCATACATTTGACTCTGCTTCTAACCCTCGTGCGGATACTCTGTTATCCGTCCATGTTGATCGTCCATCTGTTCAGCACAGTCCTTCTGGAATCCACTTTAAAAACACTGTTATCAACGAGTCCTTCATTTCTACTGAATCCTCAGAACATAAACTGCTGCAATACACTACAGTTGGCGCCTCTTCAGCTCCCAAGTCTCCTCAGCCGTGGAACAACACCCCTGATGTCACTACTTGGCAGCTTCCTCCAGCTAATCCCGTGAAGGCCCCTGACATATTCGATTCACCTGACCTCAACGTGGAGAATCAGCGACTATCATTCTTGGAGCGGCTCCTGGACAAATCATTTGATAGTACCGACACTGTGATGGACACTGCCACCGAATTTCAAAAGGTGATGAACCTGGCGGCACCTCAAGCGGTTAAATCACAACCAAGCAAGCCCAAGGCGCAACCAAAGGCTCAGCCCATATTGAAGTCACCAGTCCAACCTAAACCCCAGCCAATCAAGGGTCCTACGGCAGGTCAGACACAGACACCTTCCCAGAGTGCTGTTCCCACCACGATTTCAGGTATTCCTCCCATGCCTGTTGCGCCTCCAATGCTCCTTCAGATGAAGGACCCCGAGCCGCCGACTATCAATTTGCATTGGCAGTACAAGGACTTCCATGGTGTTGTACACGGTCCCTTTTCTTCGGGGCAGATGTACAAATGGCATACAAACAACTTTTTCAACCCCAATCTCCAGATGCGTTACAATGAGCAGATGCCTTGGAGTGCTTTGAAGGACCTTTATCCAAACGGCTACGATGCGTTTTTGACTAGTCCCGTGGGATACATCCCTGAGGTGCCCAAGCACCTGCCTGAACACTCCCATGTAGTGCCTCCACCTCCAATTCACGTTGTTGAGGGTGTTTCCATGGAAGATATGATACAAGGTAATGAATCAGTTCGCAGTTCCAATTTGCGATGGAACAAGCCCGAGGACCTAAAGGTTGATTCGTTGCTGGACATTATGGAGAAGCAGATGCGTCAAAGCGTGCCGCCCATGAACACTTCGTCACCAGTGGTCCCCAAGCCATCGCCCGGTTGGAAGATATCTGATAACGCCAGTAGTGCATTCTCGGTTGCATCTGATGACTTCCCATCACTGGCTTTGGGCGCCGAGATGACCGCTAAGTCAGCTAAAAAGGTATCTACTCAGTCTGGCACTCAACCGCACCAGCCCAGCACAATGTCGCTAAAGGCGTTTATGCGCCACCAGGCGCAAAGTGCAGAGTCTATGAGGGGGACTAACCCTAGAGAATCATTTGCCCGTAAGCTAATGGGTGATAAGAAGTAAAATTAAATGTCCCTGTTGTACTTTTGCATTACTTGCCTGAGTCGCTCCATGGACTTGACGTCCTGGGGGAAATTGTGATTAGTCTACACAGAGAAATACCTCTTCGTAGTTGTATGTCCACCTGGCTGCAACCTCTGGCGACGTGTCCTTCTCACCCTCCGTGAGCTCTGCGGTTGCATGGATGCTAGATATTCTCACTGCTACCTTTTTCCTCTTCGGGTTTCTGGGAGCTATGTGTTGTCATCAACCAAACCCACCTCCTCTGGCCACGGGATGACGTACCCCGATTTCTTCGACACGCGTACTGCTGGCTATGTATCTAGTGACAAAAGACTCACGGGGTTCGTTGTCTTTGTTGAACCTTATGGCGACCCGGGTGGCGCAGCTGTGTCATATATATTCAACACAAAAACCTACTTTAGCAACGGGTCAATGAGCTGTACATTGGAGTAGTGTATCTTCTTCTCTATGTGCAGCTCCTGCCCATCTACCACTATCTTGCGCTGTAAAGTATGGATATGCCCAGCAGTGCCATACCAGGTTGCATCCCTTTACCTTGACTTGGTTGCGCAGTTTGTCGCAAGCTAGCACTTCCCCGGACTTCCCCTTGTCCTTACCGCTGATTACAGTAACCTGTAGTCATTATGTTGTTGAACGGATCAATACCTTATCCCCGACCCTAATCTTCCAGAAGTGTATTATATCCTTGGGTTTAACGAGCTTGGGGCCGCGTTTTTGGAGATATAGCCATGCTGTGGCACTTGATGTAGCTCCACGGCTATCACTCTCAGGGATGTGTAAAGCATCCTGAATGCCATTGTACGACACTGATATGTTGCGATAGGCACCGTCGGTGTAACGCCAACCAAATACACTAATCACATGGCTCCGTTGGTGCCATGAGCATATGGTACTCGACAGATACGATATGAAGCGATGTTGCTGGACCTGCATCCGTCCAAGTGTGTATATACTATCCAGCCTTCTAAAGCAATACTAACACTACAGCAAGTATATAGATTATTCAATATAATTAACATAGTTTCATGTTACACATTTCGGTAAATATTAAAGACTAAATGGATTAGACATGGTGCATCCGTAGTAGGTGAACATAGACCCTGTTGAATTCAAATGCTTCCCATGTAATTAAAACGAGCTGCTGATAGTATCAGAATGGGTAATGTCCCGTTTACTGCCTGGTTTCATCGGCCTAGAGTGCTCAATCACCCTGGGCCGCCTCTTGTTGGCGCCAGAGCACATGCCCGTGATGGACATTTTAATCTTCATCATCATGTGCTTTATGTAGGTAGTGAATATTTCCATGCCACGGCGGAAACCACTAGTGATTGACCTGCTTGAACCGGTGTCCACGATATCAGTGGTCACCTGCCGTTTAACAGAAGATCTAGTAGTAGCAGACGAAGTTGACGTATTTTTCCCATCAACCTTATTTGGCAATATTGCCGCAAAGTCATTACTTGTGAAGCACCCATCAGAGCTTTGTGAATCCCCCAAATAAGCTGCAGTTGGCATTTTACCCTGGTGACGTGGCACCGAAAAGCAGTCTTCCGAGGACTCAAATGGATTCTCACCAGTAAAAGCACCTTCAGGTTTGTTAGTACTAGATATATCATGTAATTTTGATCTTAGAGGTAACATGGTGTACTGCTTGGTAGGAGCTGCGCCAATAGTGTGTCGTTGTAATTGGCCCAGTGGATTCACTGTTGTGCTTCTATTTCCTATGAAGCTGCTGTAATCACCCGTACGACCACCATTAATCATGATACTGGTTGCTAGGTGCGTAGGCCCACAAGTACGACGGGTGTTGGCATCACCCAAAGATATCTTTGGCAAGGTCCTCCCAGGTAATAAGCCATTTGAGCCACTTCCAAAGACCTTCGTAGTAGTACTGCTCATCCATAAACCGCCACGATTCTTAGTAAGAATCCGAGTCTGCTGTTTGTCTAGACCTGGTGTTGTAGTTGATTCAACATTCTGCTGCTCCACGGGCTCAGACATTGTGAACATCCAATACACAAGTAATGTCTTGTGGTATAGTGCCTTACAAATTAAACTTCCGCTCTATACGGGTCTCGTAGCAAATGTTGCTTTGTGTGCGCCAGACAGTTCAGCTATCAAGCGCATTAGACACGACCTTCGTTAACACCAATGTAGATACCAGTAATACATAAATAATGTAATGCAATTTAAGCATATATACCTATTGTTAGGCTAACACGAGGGGGTCAATACGTACTCGCCGCGTGAGGTAGGAAGCCTCTCAACAAAAAGGCGCGTCGATCACCAATAGGTACCGGCAGTTACTGGATATAGATTCCCCAATTGGTACCACGCATAACGTCTCGGGGATTTCAATGATCAATACACAGGTACACATCTTATAACCCTTCTGGATCAAGGGGAATTGGCTGTTTCACGGCAGTATATGCCGCTATTCCCTGATGTGTGATCTGATATTGCTATTTCATTCACTCCAGTGCTGCATGAAGGCTGGATGCACTCGTTGAGTTCCGGAATGTACTGCTGATCACCGCTGCGTACAGATTATAATCAAGAACTAAGACCTACAAGCAATCAACACGTGGGTTGCATATGGCATCACTGGTATCCGCAGGCTTCTTAGGCAAGAAGCCTACACGGTACCCATTGGTGTCCACCACCACCTGCAGCGACTCCAGGACCTTGTAACCAAACTTGATAGTAGGCCTATCCGTGAAAATAGGAGGTGAATACGTGTCTTCCTGAGGTACTATACAAAGCCGAGGTGTGGCAGTATCGTCGAGTAATAGGTTCTCCAGAGGTATACTGATAATACTGTCATCCTGTGAATGTAGTCTGAATTGGATTTCAGGTAAGAATTCTATATCGCCACGCTTTAGTTGACATAGTTTAGGACCATCCATGCGGTAGCAACTGTTGAGTATAGGTAACTGAGCCATAACACTAAACCAGAAGTTTTTAGGTAACACCAAGCATTGCGACGTCAAGTCTATATTGACGTGCCAGTTAGAAGAAGTTTTGCCAAACATGTCAGTGCCGCACATCGACATTCCATAAACAGTAAAGCCAGTTGCGGAGTCAGTGAATATGCCACCCACCTGGCGTTTCTCAGACCATAGAATGTCATCGCGCTTAGCAACATCAGAGCCCAGCTTAATGCAATTTACAGTGGATGTATCAACGTCACCATAGAGGTCTAGCATATAAAAACCATCATAACGCTGCAAAATGTCAGACCACATTGAATTGCCACGGCAACTCGCTGAAGAACCTATAATGCCAAAGAAACCACCAATGTCACGACCAAATTCCAAACTGTTGTTCACTACCATGTTGGTAGCCAGCTTTATGGGAACCCGCTCATATATAGGCGGGACCAATAAGCCAACATTACGCAGGGATACGTTTTCATAGCCCTCAAAGGTATCGACACGGTGTCTTATGCCCTCACTGTAAAAGTCCAAAGTAGTCACTGGCTGCAAACCCTCATGAGATGACTGCTCAACACAGCGGTAGCCATCCTCACCCGGAATGCAAGCATCCGAATTCTTACACCAAATGGCACTAGTGGAAAGCTTGGGATCGTAACAAATACCACCCAAATTAATATTGGAACAAGCTGAAGTGTCTTGACATAATAGGATCAAACCCTCTAGACTTGATACCACCCGAAGTGATATGTCCTGATTACCAATCTTTGCCAAGAAGCTGTAACCACGATTAGCCTCGTAATCCAACACTATGCTTTCACCCTTAGACACACCGGGATCCAATCGCACTAAATCATCTGTAACTCCATTGACAACACTATTGCAAAAAGCTAATAGAAACAGCAACATGGCGCAAGAATGGCGCCTGCTGCACATCGCTCTTCTACGATCCAAGCTGTAAATATAACGGAACTAGACTACACATGGCGTTGGCAACGCGATGTGTCGAATCATAAACAACACTAAATGTTGTCTAATAGAATAACGTGGGCAAATTGCGTCTTCAAGGTGTGTACATATGGTCACTTACTAAAGACACAAAAAGGCAATATCCACGTTAATACATTATCAAGTGCTATAACCGTTAAATATGGATATATAACTTAAATTTTATACGCCCTTTCTGTCGTTATTCCTAGGGATGTAGTTTCCGCTGAACAAAGAAGTACGATTGCATACTGTAAAGATGCACATCATAAAACCACACTACAGAACTATTGTGATAATAGGCCTATTAGTATACCATGTGTGCACTAAACAGGCCTATAATCGTTGACTAGAGCCTATATTATATCAGTGGCGAGACCCTCCCCTCCGCGACACGGATATAAAAACTAAGCAATAGGACATAGACCAGTTATAGGTGTCTTCGATTAACATATATGTGCCGTGACCTGGTATATATATTATAACGAAGCGTATAACAATAGGCCATTGCATGCAGTGACTTAGAGTCCTGGTGTAAAGGATTACTCATCTGGCCCATTACATCTATGCGCTATTCATACACATCAAAATCAATTGTAAATTATACCACTGTATCATAAGCACGGAGTCTGACGCGCCCAAAATGGCAACCTACAACGATATTGAAAGTAATACCACAGCGTCTTCCATGGAAACAGAAGAAGAAGCGTTTGCTAAAGTCTATGATCCCTATTACGATGGACCAAGAACCACCTTGCTCAGGAAGTGTGCTTATTGCACCACCCCTTTGAAATACTATATCAATAACGTCACTGGCCTGGAAGCGTCGTTCCTCATACTCTTGATGTTGTGCGCTCCACTAGGAGCAAGCCTGCTGTCCCAAGTATATTCACAGTATAAACCAGAAAACCCACTACATGTAGTCAATCTCCCAATAATATGGCTGGTATACTATATATTGGGATGTAAAACAGGATGTCTACTCGTATTTGGTCAAGCCATGCGTATACTTTTGCTGGTGGATCAAACTATATGGCGCAGGTACTACCAAAGGAAAGCCAGGAACGCTGAAATTAACGCAGCCATCACAAGAGAAAGAAATAATAACCTAATGCTAAGTAATAACGCAACTAACCAGACTAATGGAGCTAATGACGAAAAAAAGCCTGACTTCCGTGGAGACATGCTACGCCTAGTTTTCAAATTTAGAACTAATACCGTCATGGTAAATGGAGAATTACCAAACAAAACCATGGGACAGTGGATTAAATCAGCCACCATACCAGAATGGATTTGCCATATATTCTTCCCATTGAGATGGCTGGCTGTATCTATCTTGCTAGCTACATTCCATACATTCAACCTGGTGTATCTAATATTACATTGGAAGTGGGATATATTAAGGAGCGCATACAACGTAAGAGCAGTACACTTCGCAAACGGATTGTCACACGTAACAATGATCTACGTAGGATGGAGAGTAGCCATATACCTCGCAGAACTGTGGAGAAGATCTCTGAATAGTAATTTAAACCCACGCTTCAAAGATGAGTTCCACCATCTCCCAAACGGACGCGAACTCATCAGTGAACCCATGTTCGCATTCATCATGGATAAATGCCCATGCACATACGAAGTACCAACACTCATGGCACCGCGGCCAGAATACGAGCTGTCAACCCACTTCCACAGCAAGTTCCACCATTTCGCCAAAACCCTTTTCGCCTGCGTAGTCTTCTACGTAGTAACGACATCCGCAGCTATATCACTCTGGGCTGGTATCAGACTTGCATTCTTCGAACCTAAAGATATGTACGCGCGCATGAAGGAACTGATGCAGTCATACAAAAAATTGGGAAAGGAGCTAAAACTGGAGTCATAACCTAATCAAAGCGAAGCGAGTTCTGCTCATAAAGCTCCTTGATGATGTCGTGACCACCAATTAACGAACCCTGCAAAAATAATATTTTAAAGCAAATACCCTAAACTTACATTCACATAGAGTTGCGGATATGTAGGCCAATTGGAATAAACCTTGAGTTCCTCACGGAGCTCGGGGTCCTCAAAGATGTTGTAAGTGTCGTACTCAACACCAGACTCATTCAACATGTTAACGACAGCCTTGCTGTAACGGCAAAACGGATCGCTCTTCTCACCCTTCATAAATAACAAAATGCGGTGCGTGGATATAAGCCGCTTGATACGCTCCTGAGTGCTCTCACCGGAGTCTGACTTGTCCCAGCCACGTAT
This sequence comes from Babesia bovis T2Bo, assembly GCF_000165395.2. Classification (NCBI taxonomy): domain Eukaryota; phylum Apicomplexa; class Aconoidasida; order Piroplasmida; family Babesiidae; genus Babesia; species Babesia bovis. The sequence goes on from NC_010574.1 coordinate 1,652,210, forward strand.
AGTAGTGACCAGCATGGATGTCGAGCATCCCTCAAGGCGGTTGATTTCCTTCTGGCCCTATATAATATATATCGCAATATCAGTGTATTACCTGGAAGAACACAAAAGTAGGCGAGCCGTCCACAGCAAGGGCTTCCCTAGCAGAAGCTAGGTCCACAGTCTCAAACCTAATGCTAGGGAAATCCTAGAAGCACATAGATGTCACATAGACACAAATTACCTCCTTCAAAGAGTTAATCACAGTATCAAGCTGAGCATGGCCAGGATACTCCTTGTCTTCCACGTAGAGGACCAATTTACCACCATTGCTCGATATCAAGGTACTTATCGCTGAATCACCAGGACCCGGCATTTTAAACACTAATCTAGAATCTAGTCAAGTAGCACATAGCGCGACACGCGGTGTGTGTTACTACACATAGGGTTGTATACAGAAAATCCAGGGGCAACATACAGTATATAATACCGTAACAGGATGTATCTATGATCTAAAGTGGCGATGCGGCAAATAGGGACCCTGTCTTTGACACGGTTCTATAACATAGCATTTAGGCAGCCACGGCATTTCTCAAGTAACGCCAAATTCGGCCCATTAGGGAATGATTGGTGGGATATAGACGGCCCAGTTAGTGTTCTGCACGATTATAACTACGTACGTGTGCCATTCATAGCACGGTCATATGCTAACCTGAACGGTCAAGAAGATAACCATACAAATGTACCGCAACTAGGAACTTTCATATGGGATTGTATATTTAAAGAAGCTGAAAAGCGTTCAAAAGTACATCTATCAAGTATACTTAACGGTGTACGTATACTAGACGTAGGTTGCGGTGGAGGTATACTTAGCGAGATACTGGCAAAGTGCGGAGCTCACGTAACGGGCATAGATCCGTCCAAAGAGCTTATAGAAGTTGCCAAACAGCATAGGGATACGGATCTAGTATACGACTGCGCAAAGCTAGGGTTATCTGACGAGTGCTCAAGGAACTTGGAGTATATACAAGGTACTGTGGAATCCTATGCACAGAGTCACCACAAGGAACTATTTGATATTGTAGTGGCTTCCGAAGTTATAGAGCATGTGCCAAATATACAAAAACAAGCATTCATCGACTCCATTGCAAGGTTAACGAAACCCGGTGTTGTAGTTGAGTCAACATTCTGCTGCTCCACGGGCTCAGACATTGTGAACATCCAATACACAAGTAATGTCTTGTGGTATAGTGCCTTACAAATTAAACTTCCGCTCTATACGGGTCTCGTAGCAAATGTTGCTTTGTGTGCGCCAGACAGTTCAGCTATCAAGCGCATTAGACACGACCTTCGTTAACACCAATGTAGATACCAGTAATACATAAATAATGTAATGCAATTTAAGCATATATACCTATTGTTAGGCTAACACGAGGGGGTCAATACGTACTCGCCGCGTGAGGTAGGAAGCCTCTCAACAAAAAGGCGCGTCGATCACCAATAGGTACCGGCAGTTACTGGATATAGATTCCCCAATTGGTACCACGCATAACGTCTCGGGGATTTCAATGATCAATACACAGGTACACATCTTATAACCCTTCTGGATCAAGGGGAATTGGCTGTTTCACGGCAGTATATGCCGCTATTCCCTGATGTGTGATCTGATATTGCTATTTCATTCACTCCAGTGCTGCCCGCAGGTTCGATGACGTAGCATTTACAATATGCGCCGACATGCCAGCCAGATAGACGACTACACATTGGCTGAGTTCCAGGAGCTGCTGACCGATTTGCGCTTCACATCACTGAAGACCGCCAACCTGTCAACCAATGTTGCAGTAGCGTTCCTGACGGGCATCCCGAAGGTCAAACCCAAGGAGTCTGCATTGGATGCCACAACGTCGCCTAACGACTCTGAGACGTATCCATACCGCCCGTACAACTATCGTGACCCGCAGGACCAGGACCATATAATAGAGCTAGAAGAAGATCGCATAGACCAGCAGCTGGCAGACGATGAAGGCGAAGCCGCAAGAAAGGCACAGGGTGAACGCGACCTGCGTAATATCGCCATGGAGAAAGAGTCCCTGCCACTGCGCATACGGGTGTCATTCTGGTTTTCAAGGCTATCACACAGCTTCAGGCGCTACTGCGATAGGCATTCAGATATGTTAAAGAATAAGTCAGACCACTCCATCGGTATAGAGGAACGCGAGTCACAACCCAGGAAGAAGTTCTACATCAGCTACGCTGAGTTGATCATCCCCAGCCAGGATACCTACGACCCGAACTTCCTGGACGTACCTATACTGTATGCCTTACTCAAGTCCAGGACGTCAGGGTCCATGGTGCTGCCCATACCGGAGCATCTGGAGAGTTATGCAAACGCGGTACCGGAAATATCTAGCTTCGTTGAGCTCAATGCGCGCTTCAGGGCCTCTAACGAATGGCTGCACCCAACGCTGTCACTGACAAAGTTGAGTCGTATAAAGCTAATGTTGTACATAGCGCCTCACTACGTCATGCACCTGGACCCCTCGACGGTGTCCTCAGCGTGGATCCTATTCGAGAGGTAAGTTAGTGCATTTTGTGACACATAACACAGATTGGTGATCAAGGGGGTTGTAACTAAGCAGAATCGGAAGTTATACGCCGCAACGTGCCTTATACTCGCATATAAATTCAACCAAGATGGTGATCATGTTGTAATCAACGAGATAATGGCGTATTTGTGCAGATATCGCACTATAACAGCCCGTGCGATTTTCGCAGTGGAGATGAAGGTGTTCCGATACCTGGAGTTCTCCCTCAAGCAGAGCTACATGGCCATGCGCCGACATGTACAGGACTACCTCGAGTTCAACCGGATAACGTTCATGGACCTCTATGAAGCACCAGAGTCCACTTATCTAGAACTTGATAACCCAAGGCATAAAACATTTTAACACTATCTAGAGTCTAGGTACAACCGTTGTTAGGGTTGCGTATCTGGTTGAGGAATGCTGGCGACTTGTAGCGCTCAGCATTCCTCATCCTGAGCCACGGGTGCCCTAGCAACGAGTCTGCGTCAGCACGTTTGCCCGCTTCCTTCTCGAAGCAGGTGTCCAGAAAGTTAATGAACTCCTCACTTGCCTCATTCAGGCGTTCAGTGCCGTACTTTGACTTCCAGTGGTCGTTCCAGGCACATGTTTGTATACGATGCAGGACCACGTCAATCTCCTCTTCAGTGGTTGACCCAAATGGCGGCTTACCAAAAAATAACTCAAATACCAGGACCCCGATTGCCCAAATGTCACTCTTATGGTTGAACTCGCCAAACTGACCCTCGTTGTTGTACTTGCACGCAGACTGCTCGGGTGACCAGTAGTCATAAGTACCACGCATATGGCTAACCTTGGAGTCCGTGGCACCCACGTGAGCTGATAAACCGAAATCAGCCAACTTGCAGCTATAGTTGTGGTCAAGCAGGATGTTCTCAGGCTTTAGGTCCAAGTGGGCTATGTGCTTATCGTGGCACGTCCTAATGGCCCACGTTACCTCGAAACATATCTCTGCTGCACGCTGTTCTGATAGCCGGCCGTGTTTATTCAAATAGGTGTATAGGTCACCATTGATACAGTACTCCAGGACTATATACACCATGGACTCAGAGGAAAACCACGTAAAGATGCTGAAACTGATGAGCTATGTTCATAGACCTACCTTGCGATATGCGGGTGCCTTAAATGACCATGTAACTCAATCTCACGCTTAAATATGGCTTCCTGCTTGCTGCTGCATAGGTCTATACCGGTTAACCTAAAACCTTACTTGGTCAGCAGTGTCTTCGAGATGCATTTTATAACACATATGAACCCAGTACGGCGTTCACGAGCCACAAATACTTGGCCATGGGCCCCGTCACCCTGTATAGCATGTACTCCAAAGGAGCTAGACATACCACTAGACCTCCAATGTCAAAGTCGTCGATAGTGTACCACAGAGCGTGCAACGTACTTCTTGCGGAAATGTCTGCCGATGAAGCCCCCTTTGGTAGATAGTCGGATGTACGGTTTGCCCGGGAGTCCATTCCCGCATCAGGGTCGCCGTCCTTCTGCTCCTGTTCGTGCTCCATTTTCAATCCAGATGCGATACCAGTGTGTATGCAGTTGTGTTTAGTTATACACTGCGCATGGCGTTGTTCCCTGTGGATATTAAAGCGTCACATGAGTGGTGTACCTAACACCAGTGTGTATGGACTCCCGCCCAGTTAGATATTCTAACAAACAATGTGTGTATATCAGACGCTATAGAATATATCTACACGACCTTTCATAAACTAAAGCGTATGTAGTCCCAGAAATGTCAACCTATTTCCCGAAAAGCCTGAAAAATAAAGCTAAGAGCACATACCCGGTTGTCAAGCAGTCGGTGTTGCTCGCAATAAGACGACCACAGAAATCATTATACGATACCGCTAATGTACATCCAGTGCTACACCGAGGATACCCAGTGTTTGACACTATATTCGATACGCTAAATGACAAAGCAAGTGGTTTGCGAAAGTATAAACGCAGGGAAGAAAAACCGGTAGTAAGAACTGACTACACCCCAAACGATATGCACGAAATGAACCATAGGTTTAGATTCAAACTATCTGGTACATTTAATGGTAAGCTACGTTAGTGTGGAGATGACATAATATAGCCAAAAGCTTCGAAAGCGAGCTCGAGTCGCACTGCAACCAGCTCTTTCTCGTTGGATGGATCAAGTGCCGACGTACATTTGCCATCGGGCACGTAAGTCCATGCGAACACTCGAATATACATTCACAGCTCCAAGGAAACGTAATCGCCACCAGTTACATGAAGCGGTGGATGGAAATATGCGGCACCAAAAATGGCCACTTCACCAGTGTTATGTTTTTCGATGAAAACTACGCCATACCCAAGTTGGATTACACCGAGATAACAGTAGTACGCGACTACAGGAAACCTCAGAAGAAAGCACAGCACCAACGGGTGGTACGTCTGGGTAGCATTGGTTATAACATCCCGCAGATAATAGAGAGACGTGAGATACAGGGTCTACTAGCATAAACGCTTAGCCTTCTTCAAAACATGACGACGAATGAAAAATCGCCTGACCTCAGCTATCAGGAATAATGTTATAACCACATATAAAATCGCAATCGCACTTGGAGATGTGACGCAAAGTCTAAGACTGTGTTTTAATTTCATAGATTAGCACATACCCCTTGTCGGCATCCAGGCGTTTGAAGCTCCAGATGCTGCATGACGGCTGGATGCACTCGTTGAGTTCCGGAATGTACTGCTGATCACCGCTGCGTACAGATTATAATCAAGAACTAAGACCTACAAGCACTCAACACGTGGGTTGCATATGGCATCACTGGTATCCGCAGGCTTCTTAGGCAAGAAGCCTACACGGTACCCATTGGTGTCCACCACCACCTGCAGCGACTCCAGGACCTTGTAACCAAACTTGATAGTAGGGCGATCCGTAAAAATAGGAGGTGAATACGTGTCTTCCTGAGGTACTATACAAATCCTAGGTGTGGCAGTATCGTCAAGTAATAGGTTCTCCAGAGGTATACTGATAATACTGTCATCCTGTGAATGTAACCTAAATTGGATTTCAGGTAAGAATTCTATATCGCCACGCTTTAGTTGACATAATTTAGGACCATCCATGCGGTAGCAACTGTTGAGTATAGGTAACTGAGCCATAACACTAAACCAAAAGTTTTTAGGTAACACCAAGCATTGCGATGTCAAGTCTATATTGACGTGCCAGTTAGAAGAAGTTTTGCCAAACATGTCAGTGCCACACATAGACATGCCATAAACAGTAAAGCCAGTTGCAGCGTCAGTGAATATGCCACCCACCTGGCGTTTCTCAGACCATAGAATGTCATCGCTCTTCGCAACGTCAGAGCCCAGCTTAATGCAATTTACAGCAGAAGCAACATCCCTGGACGACCCAATGTCACCATAGAGGTCTAGCATGTAGAAACCATCATAACGCTGCAAAATGTCAGACCACATTGAATTGCCCCGGCAACTGGCTGAAGAACCTATAATGCCAAAGAAACCACCAATGTCACGACCAAATTCCAAACTGTTGTTAACTACCATGTTGGTAGCCAGTTTTATTGGAACACGCTCATATATAGGCGGGACCAATAAACCAACATTACGCAGGGATACGTTTTCATAGCCCTCAAAGGTATCGACACGGTGTCTTATGCCCTCACTGTAAAAGTCCAAAGTAGTCACTGGCTGTAAACCCTCATGAGATGACTGCTCAACACAGCGATAGCCATCCGCACCCGGAATGCAAGCGTCCGAATTCTTACACCAAATGGCACTAGTGGAAAGCTTGGGATCGTAACAAATGCCACCTAGATTAATATGGGAACAAGCTGAAGTGTCTTGACATAATAGAATCAAGCCCTCTAGACTTGATACCACCCGAAGTGATATGTCCTGATTGCCAATTCTAGCCACGAAGCTGTAACCACGATTAGCCTCGTAATCCAACACTATGCTTTCACCCTTAGACACACCGGGATCCAATCGCACTAAATCATCTGTAAGCACATTGACGATACTATTGCAAAAAGCTAATAGAAACAGCAACATGGCGCAAGAATGGCGCCTGCTGCACATCGCTCTTCTAGGATTCAAGCTGCAAATATAACGGAACTAGACTACACATGGCGTTGGCAACGCGATGTGTCGAATCATAAACACCAATAAATGTTGTCTAATAGGATAACGTGGGCAAATTGCGTCTTCAAGGTGTGTACATATGGTCACTTACTAAAGACACAAAAAGGCAATATCCACGTTAATACATTATCAAGTGCTATAACCGTTAAATATGGATATATAACTTAAATTTTATACGCCCTTTCTGTCGTTATTCCTAGGGATAGAGTTCCCAATGGACAAAGAAGGACGATCGCGTACTGTAAAGCTGCAGATCTTACAACCACGCCATACAAATATAATAATCATAGGCCTACGTCTATACTATGTGTGCATTAAACAGGTCTATAATCACTGATTAAAGTGTAATTGAACAGTGATTATACACTCCTCCCCGGGACACGGATGTAGCAACTAAGCAATAGGGTATAGACCAGTTATTGGTGTCTTAGATTAACATATATGCGCCGTGACCTGGTATATATATTATAACGAAGCGTATAACAATAGGCCATTGCATGCAGTGACTTAGAGTCCTAGAGTAAAGGATTACTCATCTGGCCCATTACATCTATGCGCTATTCATACACATCAAAATCAATTGTAGATAATACCACTGTATCATAAGCACGGAGTCTGACGTGCCCAAAATGGCAACCTACAACGATATTGAAAGTAATACCACAGCGTCTTCCATGGAAACAGAAGAAGAAGCGTTTGCTAAGGTCTATGATCCCTATTACGATGGACCAAGAACCACCTTGCTCAGGAAGTGTGCTTATTGCACCACCCCTTTGAAATACTACATCAATAACGTCACTGGCCTTGAAGCGTCGTTCCTCATACTGGTGATGTTGTGCGCTCCCCTAGGAGCCAGCCTGCTGTGCCAAGTATATTCAGCGTATAAACCAGAAAACCCACTACATGTGGTCAATCTTCCAATAATATGGCTGGTCTACTATATATTGGGATGTACAACAGGATGTCTACTCGTATTTGGTCAAGCCATGCGTATACTTTTGCTGGTGGATCAAACTATATGGCGCAGATACTACCAAAGGAAAGCCAGGAACGCTGAAATTAACGCAGCCATCACAAGAGAAAGAAATAATAACCTAATGCTAAGCAATAACGCAACCAACCAGACTAATGGAGCCAATGACGAGAAAAAGCCTTTTAACTTCCGTGGAATCATGCTACGCCTAGTTTTCAAATTTAGAACTAATACCGTCATGGTAAATGGAGAATTACCAAACAAAACCATGGGACAGTGGATTAAATCAGCCACCATACCAGAATGGATTTGCCATATATTCTTCACATTGAGATGGCTGGCTGCATCTATCTTGCTAGCTACATTCCATACATTCAACCTGGTGTATCTAATATTACATTGGAAGTGGGATATATTAAGGAGCGCATACAACGTAAGAGCAGTACACTTCGCAAACGGATTGTCACACGTAACAATGATCTACGTAGGATGGAGAGTAGCCATATACCTCGCAGAACTGTGGAGAAGATCTCTGAATAGTAATTTAAACCCACGCTTCAAAGATGAGTTCCACCATCTCCCAAACGGACGCGAACTCATCAGTGAACCCATGTTCGCATTCATCATGGATAAATGCCCGTGCACATATGAAGTACCAACACTCGTGGCACCACAGCCAGAATACGAGCTGTCTACCCACTTCCACAGCAAGTTCCACCATTTCGCCAAAACCCTTTTCGCCTGCGTAGTCTTCTACGTAGTAACGACATCCGCAGCTATATCACTCTGGGCTGGTATCAGACTTGCATTCTTCGAAATTAAAGACATGCGTGTGCGCATGGTAGAGCTGATGAATTCATACAAAAAATTGGAAAAGGAGCTAAAACTGGAGTCATAACCTAATCAAAGCGAAGCGAGTTCTGCTCATAAAGCTCCTTGATGATGTCGTGACCACCAATTAACGAACCCTGCAAAAATAATATTTTAAAAGCAGATACCCTAAACTTACATTCACATAGAGTTGCGGATATGTAGGCCAATTGGAATAAACCTTGAGTTCCTCACGGAGCTCGGGGTCCTCAAAGATGTTGTAAGTGTCGTACTCAACACCAGACTCATTCAACATGTTAACGACAGCCTTGCTGTAACGGCAAAACGGGTCGCTCTTCTCACCCTTCATAAATAACAAAATGCGGTGCGTGGATATAAGCCGCTTGATACGTTCCTGAGTGCTCTCACCGGAGTCTGACTTGTCCCAGCCACGTATAGTAGTGACCAGCATGGATGTCGAGCATCCCTCAAGGCGGTTGATTTCCTTCTGGTCCTATATACTATGTATTGTACAATAGATACATTACCTGGAAGAACACAAAAGTAGGCGAGCCGTCCACAGCAAGGGCTTCCCTAGCAGAAGCTAGGTCCACAGTCTCAAACCTAATGCTAGGAAAATCCTAGAAGCACATAGATGTCACATAGACACAAATTACCTCCTTCAAAGAGTTAATCACAGTATCAAGCTGAGCATGGCCAGGATACTCCTTGTCTTCCACGTAGAGGACCAATTTACCACCATTGCTCGATATCAAGGTACTTATCGCTGAATCACCAGGACCCGGCATTTTAAACACTAATCTAGAATCTAGTCAAGTAGCACATAGCGCGACACGCGGTGTGTGTTACTACACATAGGGTTGTATACAGAAAATCCAGGGGCAACATACAGTATATAATACCGTAACAGGATGTATCTATGATCTAAAGTGGCGATGCGGCAAATAGGGACCCTGTCTTTGACACGGTTCTATAACATAGCATTTAGGCAGCCACGGCATTTCTCAAGTAACGCCAAATTCGGCCCATTAGGGAATGATTGGTGGGATATAGACGGCCCAGTTAGTGTTCTGCACGATTATAACTACGTACGTGTGCCATTCATAGCACGGTCATATGCTAACCTGAACGGTCAAGAAGATAACCATACAAATGTACCGCAACTAGGAACTTTCATATGGGATTGTATATTTAAAGAAGCTGAAAAGCGTTCAAAAGTACATCTATCAAGTATACTTAACGGTGTACGTATACTAGACGTAGGTTGCGGTGGAGGTATACTTAGCGAGATACTGGCAAAGTGCGGTGCACATGTAGTAGGCATAGATCCGTCCAAAGAGCTTATAGAAGTTGCCAAACAGCATAGGGATACGGATCTAGTATACGACTGCGCAAAGCTAGGGTTATCTGACGAGTGCTCAAGGAACTTGGAGTATATACAAGGTACTGTGGAATCCTATGCACAGAGTCACCACAAGGAACTATTTGATATTGTAGTGGCTTCCGAAGTTATAGAGCATGTGCCAAATATACAAAAACAAGCATTCATCGACTCCATTGCAAGACTAACGAAACCCGGTGGTCTAGTTGTGTTCACCACACCGGGCAGGTCGTTGAAGTCCTGTGTAATCAACATCGGGTTCGCAGAAAGAGTATTCAAAACCGTGCCCAAAGATACACACAGGTACACCCTATTCGTCAGCCCCGAGAGCCTGTCACGTTCCTGCGCCAATAGCGGTCTGTCAGAATTGTGCCGTCAGGGTATATTTTACCTGCCATATATCAGACGATTCGTGCACGTTAACACGTGCGATATCCTGTACATGATAGCATACAAAAGGGATATCTAAAATGACGCAAATCGCCCACTTGTCGAAGGAACGGCCGGGAGAGGCCTTTGAAGCATTCCGCCACTCACGCTTCGGTGGTAACCCAGTAAGTCATTAGTCCACGAATCTATATACACAGGTGTTGCCAACATCCGTGCAAGTAGCTACGCCCCCGAGATGTGCTGTATGCCAACGTGAACTGTTGTTCCTGATGCAGCTTGCTACACCTTACAAACACGATGTTGACCGAGTACTAGTAATCTACTTTTGCCCGGAGCATTCCGAGGCAAGCGAAGGGTGGTCTATTTACAGATATACCATGAGTTCATCGGTACCGGGAATTGTAGCTAGCACATCTGCATTTGACGAGATGAACGCCTTGTCAAGTTGGGTCAGCGATATCGACCTTGTACCCAGTAGTCACGTGGGTGATCATATTGCCAATGACTCGTCAAATGCATACCGAGTGATTGTGGAAGAGGATTTTATAAATCCAGCATTAGAGTTCAAAGGTAGTTTGGATCCCGGAGTTGATACCTACCACAGGCATTGACGACCAGCGGCTTTACCAGTCATACAGGCATCGCAATCGCTCTGAACTGGACGAAGAGGATCACATGGACTTTGATCAACTGGATTCCATGGCTAATACCGATGACGATTCTTCCATGGACTCTGACCCAGAGGATATGATAGATACCATGTTAATGGAGTTCCAGCATTACGTCAGCCTGCGTCCCAGCAGTGTAGGTACATAGCATAGGAACTGACCCGCAGCAGGTACTGCGCTACGATTGGAGTGGCATTCCGCTATTGCTGGAGCGTACTTCTCCACCAGCAATCGTGTGTAACGGATGCAATGGACCAGTGGCATTCGAGTTCCAGCTGCTGCCGCCATTCACCAAGTATATGTAAGTGTAGTGCTATAGAACTAAGATTTGCAGTGCCCATCACATAACGCGCCGAGCGGCCATGCATATAGCGTCTGTACTATTTTACACGTGTATGTTTCTATAGTGAGTCACAGAAACGTAACAGGCCGGAACGACTGCATAACCGCAAACAGCGGAATACAGGAACATGCCTACGTGCTACTATACGTCTAGAATATATAGTCAGCACCGGCGTACATAGCCCACGGAAACTTTGTCCGCAGACTCTTGTTAAATATCTTCTCAATCGGTACTTCGTACCGCTTACAAAAGGCCACAGTTATCCTAGGGTCCATGTAGTTTATCTTAGAAGTACCCAGAGCAACTGTCTTGTTGTCATCCTTTATACGCATCTTAATGGCGTGAACCTTGCTGCGCTTCATCGCAGTCTCTAGCTTTTTCTGGCATGCCTCGAGTTTCATGCCTTGGCGAGTAGCAGCCTTCCGAGGGTTGCCCTTAGCATCCACTGTACGAGATTCAAACGTAAACGGTTTCGTCTGGTTGGATTCGAGGTATTTCATGTAAGCCTGGAGCTCAGCAATCTCCTCTGAGATGAGCTCAGCCTGAGCCTGCATCTTAGACATTGAACTCTCGTGCTGTTTAGGGATACTGCGCTGATGGTTACACAAAATGGCAACCCTACGGTTAGCTTCATTGTAGAAACTGATGAGCTCATTGACGTCAGTGACGTCAACCAAGACAGGCTTGTCAAGGTCGTCGTCACTCTTGCCGGGTTGTAACATCAACGAGCTGTCAAGTGATTTGCGGACTTTGAGCCTGCGCAACTGCCGACATAGAGTTATCGAAGCATTGTAGGTCCTGAAAACCTTAGCAGTAAGACCTGTCATAAGGTCCTTCAAGTAGTCGTTCAGTTTCACGGTATTGATCTTGTCGAAAATGTCCTCAGTAGGTTTCTTCTTGCAGAATTCGGATAAGTTGCGGCACGCAACCTCGTCCAAAGTAACAGTGTGGAAGTAACGAATGGAATCCTTACCCAAGAAATCAAGAGTTATGGTATTAGGCTTACGGTCAAATTTAATGTGCTCCACACGAAGACTGCAGCAGCCAACAGTGTCAGCCTCGTCAGCATCCTTCTCACCACCTACCCTAAGAGCTAAAAAGTCAATCAAGTACGTAGCAGTACCCAACTGGCGATCGACAATCTCAGGGGATCGCATCTTGCCGTGGTAGTCCTTACGAATCTTCATAATGTGCTTCTTCAGTTCCCTGGCCTTACTGTACTTCAAAAAATCATGCAAACCCTTGAACTTAGATTGAGCTGCTGGATACATGTATTTGGTCTGGTCATTAACAGTGTCACGGTAGTAGGCCAACCAGGTAACGGAGCTATCATGGAATATATCGGACCAACCATGACCCTGACGCTCAAACATTGATACCTTGGGAACAGGGGCGTCCTTAGATAGATTAAGGACAACACTGTGAGGGAATGTACGACCCTTGAGAAGACCCTGCTTAGGGTGAAGGCCACGACCCTTAAACAGACCAGGAGGTTCCATGCGATTGGAACCCACCTTCTCACGGATCCAATCAACCAAGGCATAACAATAGGGATGCTCCTTCTTAGCAGTCTCCTCCTTCAACGCTTTGTAGTACTCCTTCTGCTCCTTCTTCTTCTCACGCTCCATGTCCAAATGAGCACGAATCTCAGAAAAGTCACAGTCCTTCAAAGTAGCCTTAGATTTCCTAATGACGTGGCCCTTAGGAAACATGGAAGTGAAGGTGTTCCAAAAATTACGACGGTAAATTTCACTCTCCTCGTAGTTAGTACCAATGGATTGAGCCCAAAATGTAGCAACCTCCTCTAAATCGGGAGTAAGAGTAATAGGCTCACCCTTAAATTTAATAGGTATGCCATGTGGCTTGTACTCAGGAGTAAATATCATGCCATTGTGCTCAAGATACTCCCAGTGACATGACTGGTTTTCATACTCCATTATCTTGGCCAAATCAAACTCATTGTCAACCTTCTCCCACCAACGGTCAATAGGCTCAACAATGTCCTCAGTTATCACGCCCTTCTCCCGAGGCTCAGCTTTAACCCTGGGCTTTACCGATATGGGCTCAATCTTAACCTTCTTAAGCGGGACCGCTGGCAATGCAGGGTCCTCCTGCTTAATAAACACATCGTTCTGCGTTGCTTCCTCCTCTATCTTCACTTTAACGTCCTTGCGCTTACGCTTAGGCGTCTCCGTATACTGCGTTGGAGTCAATACATCGTCCTGGATTTTCTCGGACGAACGTTCCTTACCCATTGTGCCAATGTAGTATACCAACACTAGACATCACTATAAGGCACTAGAATCGTACTAAACAGATACTAACATATATAAAAGTGCTAAATCACGTGCATTCTGCCAATCAAGCAACTTTAGAGTGTCAATATTGTGCCCTGGAATACACAGCGCGTGTAACGGTACTTCCTCGCGACACGTCGTGGCAGTTAGATTGATTCTATGTATATAAACACACCCACGCATTCACCAATACACGACGCCAGGTGTAACCCCTAGCGGTGTTCACAATGCACAATGCAGACTGGGAGATTTGCCCAATGCCCAACTCCTGACGACGATTACAAGCCCGCCATTGTAATTAAATCTGATGCAATGATTACACACAATGGAGGATGGAAAAACATGGCGGCATTTTTGCACCCATCAGGTATGTTGCCTTTCAGTTTGGGATGGTGATACAACTATGTCGCGCGTACGGTAGATGACTGTCTTAGGACATTGGCGCCCAAAATGTTGACCTATTCCATACAATAGCTCTGTGCAGAGTCCATTATATTTACAGATACTCAAGAAGATGCGTGCAGACCGTTATGGCGCACTCTTTGCGAATCCTGTGTTGGAATCAGATGATTCCATCATCACGCCCGAAGTAAAAAACGCTTACAGGGCTATAATAGAGAATCCAATGGATTACAAAACCGTGAAGGTTGGTTAAGTGTTAATCCTGCTATCATAAACAGAGTAAACTCCAATCGGATATTTATCAATCGCCACTCGAGTTCCATGATGACATGTTGTTAATATACGACAATTGCATGAAATTTAACCCAGCAGTCGGTGTAAACAAGTGGATACACGATGCAGCCGCAAGCAATAAATCGAAATTTGAAAAGTTGTATGTTTTATATAGGACCACAACATGAAATACAGATGGTCGTCATCCCAGGATAAGATAAACAGTTTATTGGCAAAGCCCAAAACTGAAGATAAAGACCATGTTGATAACGATACACTGGAGAGTGGCAATGAAAACAATATACCAGAAGTGGTCCCATCGCAATCACAAAGCGGATCGCAACCAGCAGACTCATCGCTTCTAGAAAAGCCTGAGGCAGATACCCAATCGCAATTGCCAAATAATACTAACCCAGAAACACTGGAAACTGCATCCAGTGTACTGGATTCACACATTGAATCGCCGACACAGAGCCAAGTTGATGCCGACATGGACTCTAGCCCAAGTGCTCCAGGATCAACCGTAGACTCGACATTTAAAGTCAAATTCAGATTAAGCCTGCAGTCAATCAAGGACTACAGAGAATACCGAGTTGATACAATGTCAAAAGTGGTTATCCTCCCGCATCATTTGATTAACGAACCACCGCCACCAGACGTGCTGGACCCAACCATAGTGTTGCAGTCACCAGTGCTCTCGGAAACCGTTTCGGACGCCATACCAAGCGCACGTATAGAGGCCGTATCAACTCCACAAAAGGAATGTAGTACCACCGCAGCATTGGTTGATGAACAGCCGGTGTCAATGGAGATTACCATCCCGGAGACTACCAAAGAAGTAGTTTATACAGATCTACCCGAATCGGAGGAAACTGATGTTGACTTTGGAGAACGCCCACCCATCGCAACGCGACAAGAAGATGGATTCCTAAGGTCCAACTGGTTAACAGAGAATGAATGCAACCAGCTGTTCCCACACTGTAGTATAATAGGACTCCAGCCACGTAAATACAAATACACACGCGCAGACGCAACGCTCCGGACAATATATAACGAGCTGTTCCTCTCAGATCACTCGGAGCCTAAACCGTACTCCAACGACGACCTGCTGGAGTCAATCGTCGAAGAGGACTACACGCTAAAGCATCATAAAGCCGTGCATTTCTCAGTAAAGAAGCCTTCAAAGGAAAGTAGACGCCTACTCAAGCAGTTGCCGGAATTTGGGGATTACGGGTCAACCAGCCAATGTGATGAGGAATCTTGGCTACCGTCACCATATTACCAGGAAACTGTACATGACAGCTGCGAATCGCTAGTGTCGAGCTATTCAGAAGAAGTGGAAGACTCACCAGGTGCCAGGTTCCATACACTAAGGATAGACGTTGAAAGTGAAGCTACGTTTGGAGTTAGTATCATAACGGAACAGGCATTATGCGAAAACGGGTTCACCAAAGTGCCAAAATGTAACTATTTCATAAGATGCACTCCAGAAGTAGGTTTCCGCAGCTCAAACTACGGATTCTACAAAGCAGAAGAGGATGTGTTCATGCACGGAACTAGTATACTGCGGCATCTAAGGCTGTATCTAATCAACTGCGGAGCCACGTGCATCGAGTTGTCCAGACGCATGGTGTCTTTCGCAGACCTGATTTACCAACATGGTACCAGCTCAGCTATATACGAGCTGTACCTAAAGTCGAAGAGCACCAATCTGAAACACCCAGAATTCTTTGTACTCACAGATGCCGGAGCAATATCGTACGCAACATGCGTCGACGTACTGTGGCGACTGCAAACAGTAACAAGCGCACTGCCAAAGCCATTCGTAATACTGCACGTACTATGCAGAAACATGAGTTAATTATGTAGTACGCTGTTTAATAAACGCAAGTAGGCGCTCACCATACTGTAACGGAGGGACGCACGACACGCCCTGATTGTTCATAGTCTGTAACTTACGCCACGCACTCTCAGCACGCTTGCGCAAGTCCCACTTAGTGAGGACATCAATGATACCAACGAAATATAGCTTGTCGCGACGCTTACCCATGATGCAACTGACCTGTGAGTGGTCGGGGTCCTTGTTCCAATCGACCTCGTCGTGTGATATAGATCGATAATGAATACCCAATAAAAGTGAATAATCCATGAGCATGGAATCCGATAAAAATGCTACATCACGCTGAAGTACATCGAAAAACGCAGAAGAACGCTCTGAACCAAGCTCAATGTACTCCTCCAAATCAAGCATGTCCAAGTCCTTCATAGCAACAGTATGGTCCTTACGCTCCTGTGCCGGTACAGAACGACCAACCCATGATCCCTTAAGATCATATCGACGGTGAATAGCAGCAGACGAATAAAATACATTGTTCATAATAATAAAATACGTAGTCTCAGGCTTGCCCTTATACTGAGTCATGGAAAATAAGCCAGCAAAACGAGTTATAAGGCTGTTAGGGTTCTCCTTGAGATGCTGGTAGTAATGAGGCAGCCACTGTAAAACAAACTCCGCACACGTACGAGTAACAGTCTTCAACACAAGCTTACCATTATCAGTAAAGTAAAAGAGAGCGCCACTCCTACCCTCAGACAAAAGCTCCGATAAAGTACTGAGATTACCAAGAACCATATTACCCACCAAATGCTCAGGACCAACAGAATGAATGTACTCCTCCTCAGATAAATTCATCAAGGCACGTAAACGCTTAAATACCAAAGGAGCATGCTCAGTAAACACAACCCTGTTGGAATTGTCACCCGAAGATGTAGGAACACCGCTCTCTAACTCAACAAAATTCAATGATGACATGTTGTCAACTGCGATACTAGGGGAAATGGAAAAAATCTTCTTCTCTTTAAAGTGGTCAGGACAAGGATCACCAGTGATGTCCTCATGCTTGCTACGCGCAGTAAGACCAAGACCAACCATCATGTTTATCACGTCATCCCAACGCTCATGACCAAAGTAAACAGCAAGACCACGACGAGATAACCGACGATGAGTGGCGTGACGACTAAAACGACGTATAATAGATGCCTTGTTCTCAGTGTGAGCACATCGGCTCTCATAACGCTTGGTCATATTAATGTAGGTCTTTGATTTCTTGACACCCAAGTCCTCAGAGCCGCACTTGGAAGTGGGACGACTTGATGAAGTGGAAGATGAACACTCAGTAGAAGGACAACGCATAGAAGCCTCTACTGCACATAACACATTAGGAGCACCAATGATGTCAATAAACTCATTGGACCACAATACAGCACGCTCAAAGTCCTCCTGGGTTATCCGAGGGACGCCGTCAAAGCAAATGCTAGCGTTGTCACCAAACACCTTCTCAACAAACTCGTCACTGTGACATACCGCAATCTCACCAAGCAAAATGTTACGAGTAGATGTTATACCAGCTATCACACGCTTAAAAGCAGCCAAATCTATACCCAAAGGCAAACCATCACGGTTGCCACGAGACATCAAATGAAGAATGGCATCCCTATAGGCAGCAGTATATAATATGCAGTAACTCAACTCGCGTCTCCGCTTCTCAGAACCCTTAAGCATAGTAAGCACCGCATGAGCGTACTCCAAAAAGTCCAAGTAACCATCGCCGTTAGTATCAAACGCGTAAAACAAACTCTCAGCCAATATAGTGCCTATAGTACCCAGAAGACCCAAAGTATCCTGAAATTGATATAAAGTCAACTGTCCTGAAGGCGCCACATGGCGGAACCTGCACATTATACACATGAAAATAAAATAACTACCGCCCATATATAGCCTTCACATCGTCAACGGAGCACTCCAACTCCCGCTTCAACTCAACAATATACTCTACAGGAACACGGACTGGAAGTCCGATCCTGCGAGGTCCGCACAAAGGCATATCAACGATACATCAAGCCAAGCGATCCATGTGCCACTACATACTAAATATACACAGTACCACTATTCAACATCATGGGTTGTTGCCGCCCATAGGACCGATAAATAAATGTAAACACTACGAAAAAAACGTCAAACGACGTAGAATCGCAGGATCACAAGTGCCACCTCAACACCCGACCCCGTGAACATGCGCGCAATACGACAGTCACTCAAAACATTTCAACCGCCAGCATAGTACCAAAGGTGTCCAGTGAATTGTCCTTGAGAAGACGACTAACATGGTTGTCGATGTGCGCCTTGGCATTGAGCTTACCGACGTTGGCCACAGCCAACTCATCAGCAGTCGATGTCAACTCCTGCTTTATAGAGTCGTTGTACTTATCAATCAAGTCCTTAATGTTACCGACAGTCTCACGATTCTCACGACGACGAGTAACAAAGTCCTAAACAAACTGACAATAAAACAGAATAAACATACCCTAACCTGGAGATTGTCAGTCCACTTGTTGCGATGGTAGTTCATTAACATCTGAGTCTCCAAAACACTCTTGCGGTAGTTAATAACGATGTTGTAGTAATTGCGGTTTAAACCATGGACAACAGCAATCATAGTAGGCTTACTCAAGTGACCAATGTTGCTAGTCGTCTGCCTGGGCTCCTGACCAAGCATAATCAAATGAGGAGTTATCAAACGGAAACAGTCAATAACAACCTTCCCCTTCACAGATTGAATGGGATCAATCACTATGCCCACAGCACGTGGATTCAACTGCTCAAAGCTTTGCTGAGTGTTAATGTCAGTGCCTAAACGCATATAGATCACCCAGAAAAACACCTACCAGAAAACCAGCATCCAAAACCTGGGTGAGAATGGTACCATCCTACAACCACCTCAGGACGACCAGTAAGCTTAAGCTTGTCCTTCATCTCAGTTTGGTAGACGGGATCCACAGCCTCGACACTCACACTGTTGCCTGTAGCCTTATGCCATAAACCAAAAACAAGACTAACCTGATTGTGGCATAGAAAACACATCGACAACAACTATAGTATAGTCATCAATAAACTCCCCGAGCATAAGGCCCATGACTTCCATAGGAACGCCAGCCTATAACACAATTTATACATGATACAAACAACATAACATACCCTACCGTGTTTCAGCATCTTAAGAAGAGCCAACGACGATATGTAGACCTGCTCCGCAGTGTCTGCTATAGGACCGAAGCCCTGAGCGTGTCGAGTTCCACCAAAGGAATTTAACATGTTCTGATAGCTCATACCAGGGTCTCCCATTTTACACACAATTGAATAATGTAAATGTGTTAGCTTCTACAAGCAGTAGGCCACATTGGGTACCAGCACGCCAAACAAGCGCAAGGGGTACAGATCAAATCCCGGGTATTAACTAACGTCTGTATGGCGCCCTGGAGATTTGTACAGTGTCGCCAATTCAGTTCAAGCGATCTTGAGCAAAAGGCTCAAGAAGTATTCAAACTGATAAAAATCGACCCGCAAACACTCCGGAACAACCGGGACGTCGTTATATACACCCGTAACCGAGTCTGCCCAGATTGCGGCAAAACAATAACAGCCCAAAAACCAGAGTTTGCAGAATACGCGTGCCCAGCGGCTTGGAGATACCATCACGGCTTCTCACAAAAGTGCCCATGTCCACTAATTGGATTCACAAGATTCGTAAGGTTCGATGCGCTGCGGCTGGCATTGCGAGCTAGCTTGGATGCAGCTGCCAAAGATATCGAATCTGTGAAAACAGAATAAACACCAATGTTCCCATGGACTATAGTATTTAATAGATAATAATGAGCACTTTACGCGATCGCATATTAGCAAAACGGAAGCGTTTGCGCTGCGTGGACTGCGGAGATGCCGGAATGATAGTAGTAGACCAAACAGAAGGTAGCCAAATATGCGTCAACTGCGGAAGAGTAGCGGAAAATGTACTCATATCAGAACAACAAGAATGGCGAAGCTTTAGCGCAGAATCAAGCAGTGGAAAAAATAACGATCGCAACCGTGTTGGAGAAGCAAACGATGTATGGATGGAAACAACAAGCGGAACTACATTCATAGGAGCATCCAGAAAAATGCAAAATACACATAATATGGTAATCAACGATAACGATAATAAAAGGCATCTAAAGTCAGCATTCGTAATACTAAGACAAGTAGATGATACAATGAACCTGAGCGACCTAGTAATAGAACGAAGTAAAGAAATGCTAAAGGAATTGGATAACGCAGGACATCTAAAAGGACGCTGTAACATGTTAAATGTGCTGTCCATAGTGTACATGGCGTCACGCGAAGTAGGAGTATGCAGAAGCCTAGATGAACTCACAATATACGAAGCAAAAATATCGCAAAGAGACCTTAGCAGAGCAATCGGACGCATGAAAAAACTACTACCACAAAGAGGAAACGCTACAGTAGAAGATAGCGCACAAATCATACCGAGGTTCTGCAATAGATTAAATATTAACGAAAGAATGACGTTGCTGTGCGAATACGTAGCGAACAAAGCAGCAATGCTACTAAGGACATCACACCGTACGACATCGCTAGCAGGAGGTATCATATATTTCATTACACAAGTAGCATGGAAAAGCAATGCCAGTGAAAAGGCACCGAGTATAGCAGATATAGCCAATGTATGCGGAACTAGTGAGTCTACAATCAAGTCAACATACAAAGAACTACTAAAGGTCAGCCACCTGGTACTACCAAATACAGCAACGTCTAACGCAGCGTAGCCATATTAACAAGAGTACGTACGTGCTCAACGGCACCCAAAAAGTCAGACTCAGTGTTACTGGGAAGCTCAACCACCTTGTCCTCACCAAAGTGGTCAACGGCGTCCTGAAGACATACCTTAAATATCTCAGCCTCAATGTTGCAGTCTATCTTCTTGTCACCGTACCCACGATCAGATAAACGCTTAGATAAAATCTCAATCTCAGCAGAAAGAACCAGAACGTGATCAATGTCACCCTCACGAATACCGTCCACTGAGTGGAACTCTAGTATAAAGCCACCACGAGATAGCTCACGCTGCTTCAGTGCCTTACGTAGCTTACGCTCATCATAAATGGAGCAATCAAGCTCAGAATCCCAACCGCTATGTAACTGCTCGTCCCGTATCAACTCAGCAACATTTACATAAGTAAGGCCCAGTTCACTCGCTACATGATTACACAATCGAGTCTTACCAACACCTGGCGTACCAGTAACGAGGATGTTACAGCCACGCTCCCTCATCTGCGATGTTAGTGATATGTAACCTTACACACCCAACAGTAACGTCATGTACCAAGATTCCACTACACATACCGAACTTATATCGCAAAATAAAACCATTATGCTAGGAATAAACGCACAACGTGCGAAATACCTAGAAAATGCACTCGAAGTGTATACGAAATTGAATACAGGGGTACTGCCAATAGACACATTCCTGAAGTACTACTTCAAAGTTAACCGTATAGCACCAGGAAGCCGAGCGTGGATCGCAGAACACGTATACGAAGTACAAAGATGGAAAGGATTAATAGCACATCTCAGCCCAAAACCAGTTACATGGACAGGAATACTCAATACATACCTACTGCATCCCAGATGGAGATATATGACAGGACATAAGGGACTGCCAGAATATCTCAGATGCTCATTTCCAGAACCACTGTTCGACAGAATCGCAAGACAATATGGAAATGATAAAGCATTGGAAATATGCCAAGTACTAAATGAAGAACCTGTGACATACCTCAGAGTCAACACACTAAGGACCTCAAGAGATAAAGCATATAGAGCACTGCTACACAAAGGAGTACCCGTAGAAAAATGCGCCGACTCGCCCTGCGGATTATTGGTAACCAGTAAAAGAGCACTGCTGGAATCACCCGAATACCACAAGGGAATAGTAGAAATACAAGATTTGTCAAGCCAAATATGCGGATTGAAAGTAGAAACACAACCAGGGGAACACGTACTGGATTACTGTGCTGGATCAGGAGGTAAAGCACTAGTATTCGGACCCAAAATGGAAAATAAAGGAAGAATTTATCTACACGACGTAAATGAAAACTTGCTAAACAAGGTACACTGGAGATCCATTGTCTAATTGAACACAGGCTAAACGAAGATTAAAACGTGCCGGTATACGTAATTACATGATACTTGATCCAAATATAGCGAAGATGACAGCGTACTACGGTAAAATGGATTGGGTAGGCATGTGTATATCCAATAACAAAAACACAGGTTGTGGTAGACGTGCCCTGCAGCGGTATAGGAGCATATCGAAGAAATCCAGATAGAAAGTGGACGTTCCGCATAGATGACGTAGGTATAGATATGCAATAGAACATACCCCAACAGATATCAAATTACACAGCTACACAAAGAACTATAGTGGACAACGCACTGCTGTTCCTTAAACCAACAGGGAAGCTAGTGTATATAACATGTAGCATATTCGAAGAAGAAAATGAACTACAGGTATACAGTAGAAACAAGAAATATCATAGAACCACAGATGAACTACATGTGCAAAAAACATGGACTGATGCACGCACAACCTCCCACCATGCAACTGCCACAGTCAAGAGGAATGAACGGATATTACATCGCAATACTACAAAGAGAAACTATATAGATACATAGCAGACCTAATGTATACATTATGACCCATCTTCTACACCTAGAGGAGTACCTTCCACATAGCATCGGTGTGTATAGCAACACTTTGTTACAGCTCTATGTAGATCGAAGGTAAGCACGATAGCGAGTTCATAAGGATCATACAGCGGGTTGTTGACAATATCAAACGCAGCTTGGTACGCAACCGTAATATCAGCATTCCTACTAGACGTGGTATCGACATTGGTCACACTAGTACCATACCTAGACAGCGGACTGGTAAGTATATACAGGGTTGTAGCCATCTATATACAGTTACACGCACTGAAACTAATAGGACAAAGTGGGAATCAGCGATTTGGGCAATACTTCTGCGCTAACCTGCTATTTGCAGCCATACTATACACATTACTACCAGTGGCACTGTTGATCAACCGCTTAACGGTAAGATATGGTAACACTATAATATACCTAACAGGTCTGGGAATCATTACAAAGTTGGAATTTAGTAGGTATAGTCATTCAATTGTCTTCTATACCATATTCCATGTAAGCGAATATAAATAGGTCATATACACGCCACAGGAGCTTGGATGTATTCGCCCTAACAGCTAGAATTGCTTTGGGTAATTTTTAAATTAATAAAACACTATTTTTAACGCAGCATTTTGCTTTAAAGCCAGTATTGCCGACCTCACCTTCCCCGACGATAACGTACCACAACCCATGAACACGCCAGGTCAAGTAGGGACAACAACAAAGAAGAATTGATTTGTACAAGGTTAGGTGTATACACACCAAACACTAGCGGACGCCATGAGCGACCTAAAGTTCTGTCCAGAGTGGTATGTCACTTGTAACGCAACCAACAACGTGCAGCAATAACATCTTGTACGCAAGACCAGACCTCACAAGGCGACAACTAGTATTCATATGCCGACAATGTGACTACTCAAGATGGGCTGACCCCGGAAGCCTCCTGGACAACTGTATCAATCGCACAACGTACAACTACCAAACAAGGTAAGTAATACGCTGAGTAGTGTAATCTCTCCAGAGAGGATATCATCATACCGCCACTCATCACCAAAGACCCGACACTGGGACGCACTAGACAATGGGATTGTCCAAGATGCGGACATACAGAAGCAACATTCTTCCAACTCCCAGAAAGAGCATATGACGATGCCATGGTGCTAGTATTCGTATGCTGCAACCCCGGATGCGGATTCTGGACGAAACAAATCGACAATATGGATAACGATAGAGATGGTATCGAAAGAGAAAAGGAAACGATACAACCCATGGAATTCGAACCTATAATAAACGAAAAGGTCTTCGAAGAAGAAATGGCAGAACTATTCGGAGAAGATTGACCCCAAATACATCGCTATAGTTAACATATTGTATATCGTAATAATCATATGAATTTCAACCATAAAACAGTAACGATATCCAATTAGAGTTACACAGCCAGTATATGGGTTAATCAAATTCATTGGCAGTTATTTATACGTTGCCACCAGGCCCGTACTTGCGCAGCAAGTCCTCATAAGTAGCATTAAAAACCGGATATGATAAGTCACGGTTTACTGCATTGTGTAGATCGTGTGTCCATAACAGAAACTGACGACGGTTGTCAGTTACCGGAGGAATGCGCTTGTATATCTCAACCAAACCGTCCTTGCAAATGTGACATGGATAAAGCTCAGCAAAGGAATAACACCAAGCTTTAACACGAAGGGAGTCTAACTCAGTCTGGAGCATATAACAAATAACATAATAACATACCGGATTGTCAGGAAAATTTGCAGCCAGAGAATGTAAATACAACCAACCAGCCCTGCCTAGTTCAGACCGAGTTGGTGGGAGAGTGGTACCAGTAGCACTAGCAACAAGCGAAGGGTCATGCTCATCACGACAAGCAGCATCCTCACAACGCTTAAAAGCGTCCTTAATATAAGAAAATAACCAAACCATGGTACATACTAACTGCAGCAAGCACAGTCCAAGACGCTAGTGTTTTCAACGGGTTTGCTACAAGCTATAGTATGGAACAACAAACGAACACACCTCTTAATAAACTCAGGAACACGCTCAGACGATCCAGACTTATGAACCATAAGACGACCAATCTCACGAGATAATACACCAGCAACGTTACGAACACTATCCATACGACGAGTAGTGCCCAGTTCACGCTTCATACGATAAAGCTCCTCCTGTGAACAGTTAATCTACCAAATGGATACAAACCTCAAAGAAGTCACGAGTGCCGTCGTCACTGAAGGTAGCAACCTCCTCAGCGTTCTTAACAACAGATACAGGGTCCTACAACAAATGGACATTGATATTGTAAAAGTACCTCCGAAGCGTCAACAGTAACGGTAGCCTGAGGGGGATCACTAACAGGCTGAGTAGAATATAAAGCACTCCTGCATAGAGAATGAGTCAGATCCATAAACAACTAACCGGATCTCGTCAGCAACCACAGGCTCGGTAGAAGCGCTCTGAGTAAAACGACTTGGTCCACTAATAACACCCTTAGTCCCAGAAGATAAAGAAGTCTTTTGGCCAAATATGGAGTTATCAAACTTAAAATTAGAAACAGAGAGTGATTTATACTTCTCTAAGGATTCACGGGAACGTTTCAAAGCTTTCTTGAAGTCCTGAAGACATAAGACAAAATAAATTAGGTAACCACCTCAAGCTCCAAAGATGATTGCGATACTAATTGAGAAAGATTGTTTAATAAGTTCTCAGGAATAACTCCAGAATTAGGCCCAAGTTGTGCAGAACTGTGAAATATAAACAATACATAACATCTTTACCTACCTATAACAAAAACGAACGTACACAACCAAATAAGTGCTGATGGCAAATAAATAAACACTAACAATAGCCATTATGGCTATAAGGAATATATAGAATCAGCATCAATATATCAGAGTATATCCAAATTAACATAACACATCCAACCCAAAAGAGTGTATAGGGGAAACAATAATATTAAATATTACACAAGAATATAAAGAATATTAATGTGTATACAAAATACACAATAATAACAAAAATAAACCATGCATTTACAAACGACAGCACGTGTGTGGGAACTGAACCGACAATGATGTCGTCATGATTAACCATAAAAAGTGATTATATATAGTAAAGCACGTCAATGTGTTATACAGCCATTGTATAGCTCTACAAGCCGACAATAGACTAGTCATAAGAAAATTAACATATAGACAATGTGTTAATACCGCAAAGCAAAAGTCAACCGTCCAAAATGATATACGATAGAAGTGAAACAATATGGCGCTTGAAGACAAAGTTTAAAGGATGTAAGTATCATATATGTGCTATTATATATAATAGTCGAATCTAAAGGACCATTCTCCACGACATACAAACTACCACTGGAAGTCAACAACGAACGGATTAAAACAACACTGGAAGTTAAAATACCACTGTCGTACCCTAATAAACAAGTACTTCTAAAACTAGTCAACCCAATATCACACCCATGGGCAGATGATAAAGGCAATGTACAGTAAGTATATATATATAAGTTAACAACGAACAGACTGCCGCCATGGGCGGAATCGCTACATGCAGTGGAACTTGTCAGTGCCTTCATAGAGCAACTGCAGGAAGTCCATAACAAGCATGTAGCACCAATACAACTGGATGCTACATCGCAAATCATTAGCACCGCTAACTCAGGAAACAGCTCCAAATGCCAATGTAGCACTCTAGGAAGTGTAAGGCCACATGATTTACAAAGCCCAAACGGTAATATTGTATCTAGCACATGGGATTTTGATGGAACAAGTCCCTGTACTAACCATGATACAGAGAAATATGATATACAAGTTAATGAAATGGTATTAAATGCATGCTGGAATCCACCAAAAGGAGCTATGGAAGCAATTAAAAAGGCTAGCAATGATGAAATGGATTATCTAATATCCAACCAAGATATACGCTGGAAAATGCTACAAAATACACCTGAAATGACACCACTCATCAAAGAACTACATAAAATTACAGAAGAAAATGAAACTACAGCACTAAAGATAATAGCAGCAGTCAATAAAAACCAGGAACTGTTGGAATTAGTAACCAAAAGGCAAAATGAACTAGAATCAGAAGGAATTACAGTAGACAATCTGGAACACATCCTGAAGCAATATAAAACGTTGTTCAAAAATTATTGCAATGCACAAATTGAACATTTGCAAAAACAAATAAACGAGAAATTTAAAGCAATCGATGATGGAAAGGAAAAATTCCAAGATTGCTATGAACAACTCATGTCATTACAACAAAAACGAAGTCAATACGCCATCATGCTAACCGCTGTGCTTGGCTAAGCCCATGTCCACAATACACGAAGTGGAATATAGCAATGAAGTTTAATAGAGATAATTAACGCAGTTGTAAAATCCATGATAGAATTACAACAAATGTGACTACATTAATGTAATATACACATTTTCAAACATAAAGAGGAATATTACGCAGTGCTACAAAAAATTTACAACTCAGTTACTGTACGATCTAATTTCAGACTCTGTCATGTAACGCTTCCCAGGTAAATCACCAAGAGCACGCTCACGACCATACTCCTCCCAACGACCAAAATAGCAATCGCCAAATGCACGACCAAGTAATGAACCAGCATAAGTAGCAAATGGCATAACGAGAACCTTGGTCTTAATAGAATGGTACCTCAGAGAATACAATGTCAAAGCGCCCAAACCAACAGTGCCAAAAAAATTAAAAGTACGAGCACAAACCTATAGATACTTAAAATATAACATCTAACATACCTGCTTACGTACAGATTCCTGACGAGTCTTCAATATCTCCGTAATGGTATCGTCATTGTCCCCGTAACTCTTAGTCAAAACAGATTCAAGGTCACGACGACCGTTACGAGAAAATGTAAAACGCCATGGCTCAGGAGTAAGTAATAACCCAAAACGCTCCAAAAAAGGAAGATGACGATTACCAGTAGAGTATAAACTCTCACAAATCGTCACATCAGCCGGTACAAGAACCGGTGATGATTTCTTATCATCCATCGGACTAAATGTATATATAAAAACAAATGTTGGTGTACTTACAAGAAGCACAATCATACATACACATCGGCGACTACCCCCATGGAACTCAAAAAAACTTACTGATAAAACTCTTGTAGACAGGGCTGAGAAAATGTTTATCGAGATTTTGAATCATAAGCGATGTTTCGGTAAGTAAATTGAATCAATCAAAACAATTTAAACAGCCACCTTCGTCACCCTGGACTGCTCACTGCTGGCATTAGTTGTGGCACTAATCTATAGGCAATTCCATCATGGAATGCTACACACCGCATTATACGCACTTGTAGTGACGCTAATGCTAGGAATACGTAAGTTTAAACACTAGTGTGTCCACAGTGTGTATAGTACTACGCAAGTTCAACCAAAAGAAATACCAAAGAATGAAAAGACTGAGAATGCAACAACTCACCAAACATGATGTGGAAAGTGCAATATACAAAAATAACAGCATTGTGCCATACCTAAACACTTTAATGCTACCACTGTTCCTAGCTGCAGTTATACCAAGAAAGGGCTCCGTAATACCAGAAGTGCTGCTCTTCGGATCGTTGCTGTGCTGCCTACTGGATATATTCATGTTCGATACCGTAGCTATACTGTTCGCCGCAGTGCTCTCCTTCTTCTTATCGGACTACCTATTTGAATACGTACTGGGCAGGAGAATCATATTCCTAACAATCATACAAGCACTGGTCCACGAGTACCTGCGTGATGACCTGACGAAGTATGTTAACGTTCCCCAACGGAAATACATACACTGACAGGTCACTGGATATCGCAGACTCCGTTGTAATCGCCCAGTTGGTGACTATAGGACTACACCTAGCCGCCGGTGGATACGTGCGTAACTTCTCACCAAGTATGATGCCACTCGTGGATTTCTGCGTATACCTGGTAAGATAACAAACAGATAAACACAGTTAACGTAGGGATACCTCTTAATGATACTATTGGCTGTAGTAGTAACAGAAGGCATCTCAAATTCATTCCCAAGGTCATGTATCAAAAGAAAAATGTCAATAACAACAAGAATAATGGTACTGATACCATGTATATACAGCTTCGTGTCCTGGGGAACAAATGAAAAGGGATACAAAATGGGACTCGTGCCGTTCAAATACCTAATCAGGCAATTCACTAGTAAAAATGCCGCAATCACACTGGGTATATGGACTGCTAATACACTGCTATGCGTAGCGATAGTATATGGCAAAGCGCAAACGCTAAACGGCAACGCCCACAAGCACAACAACCAAAAGTCAACAATGGTCATCATCATGAGGAAGATGTTCCACATGCTGCTAATGATCAATGCAGCAGTGGCTATATACACTCGCCAGGTAAGCTACATTATCACAGCAATAACATGATTACAGCAACTGCTACTGGCAATCACACTATACATACTGTTCGTAGCAATGATGGTAGTTGAACTCGTCAGATTCCACGGATATATGCCAACTAAAATGCAAAAGGGATTAACGCAAATATACAATACATTCGGAGAAAATAATACCGTACGTAATATGGTACTACCACACGCATGGCTCATACTAGCCGCTGGAGTACCGCTGTGGATGGAAATCTTACAAAAACGCAGCTTGAAGTTCATAGAAGCATTCCTGGGATTGGCAGTAGTAACACTGGCAGACACAGCAGCAGCACTCGCAGGTAACAAAGCAAACAAGATGAAATGCAATCAAAAGTCAATTCGAGGAAGCTTCGCATTCTTTGTTACCACCCTGCTAGCGCTGGGCGCAAGCATGTACGCAAAATACGGAAATAAACTCAAATGTGCGCACGCAGCTGCCGCGGCAGCAGTGGCAATGGCAACGACCATAGTCGAAGCAGGATGCCCCGGAATAGATAATTTCAACGTAGCCATGATGGCATCCGCTCTATACGCTAATATAGACAAAATACTATAAATTTTAAATCACTAGCACACACAGATAGCATATGCCGTGGGGGCTCGAGACTAAATACACGATTCCATAAAAGACAGAAGGAAACACCAAAGCCACTTAATGTTAGTAACCATACACACAGCCTTCTGCTAGGCATAACAATACAGGGTATACACCTGAGTTATACCTAAAAATAAAGCAGGGAAATATGGATTTCACAGAACTGGAAGCCGCAACCGGCCTTAGGTTCAGCTGGAATATATGGCCATGCTCAAGTGAAGAACAGGCAAAAGCAGAAGTACCAGTAGGATGCCTCTACACACCACTTAAACAAGAAAACCCAGAAAGCACTAGCAAAATACCACTGGTGGAATACTCACCATTAAGATGCAGACACAGTGGAGTCTTCCTAAATCCAATGTGCCATATAGATTTCAGAGCAAAAACATGGACGTGCCCAATCACAATGCAACGAAATCCACTGCCACAGTCATATGCCGAACACATATCGCCAGATAACCTACCATCAGAGCTGGTGAACCTTACCATGGAATATGTCATACCATCAACAGTGACTGGAGGAACATTCCTACCGACGTTCATATTCGTAGTAGATACCTGCATAAGTGAAGAGGAATTGGACCAACTCAAGGACTCACTGCAACAGGTATGATACACAAAATAGATACATAAAGTCCCAGGTTATCAGTATGCTGCCGCAGGATGTACAAGTAGGATTGATTACATACGGATCAGTAGTGAAACTACACGATCTCAGAGAGTCTGACATACCAATGTGCCAGGTACTTAAAGGAGCACACCATCATGATGCAGAATACCTCAAAAAAACAATCAACCTTGCACAGCAACAAAATAGATATATACAACCGCTATCACAATGCGAGTTTACCCTCAACACCTTTATCGAACGGTTGTCGCCAGATCCTTGGCCAGTAGCGCAAAACTCAAGACCAAGCAGATGTACAGGTTCAGCACTCAGTGTAGCAGTAGCTGTCATGGAAGTAGTATGCCCAAACAGAGGAGCAAGAGCCATGCTGTTCACAGGAGGTGCCTGTACATTCGGACCAGGAAAAATAGTGGATCTATCCTTGGCACAGTCTATTAGACACCACCTAGACCTACAGAAGGAGCATCATAACGCAAGATTCGTTAAGGATGCACTGAGTTTCTACAGTACAGTGGCTAACAGATGTGCCAGCAACTGCCACGCAATTGATATATTTGCATGCGCACTGGACCAATCAGGACTGTATGAAATGAAAGTATGTTGTGATAAAACGGGAGGTCACATGGTCATGAGTGATTCATTCTCTATGAACGTATTTAAAGATTCACTCAAGAATGTATTCAGCCTAGATGCTAACGGACACCTAAAACACGGATACTGCGCTAAAGTGGAAGTGTTCTGCACAAAAGAATTGAAAGTAAGCGGTGTTATGGGCGGATGTAGCAGTACAAACAAAAAAGGACCAAACGTGTCAGATAAGGTCATCGGAGAAGGGGGAACCACAGAATGGAATGTAGGTGTAATAGACCCAAAATCAACATTGGCATTCTATTTCGATGTGACAGACGGAAGCAGCTCTGCAGCGTCAGTCATCACCAACGCTATAAGCTCACTAGGAGGAGGATCGAAAGATAAATCAAGACAATCAGAAAATGCAGGGAAATCTGCATTCATACAGTTCCAAACTACATATATACACTCAAACGGACAAAAGAGACTCAGGGTTACATCGTTCAGCTGTAAATACGCACAGCCAAGCCTGGCAGACCTGGCACGCGGATTCGACCAGGAAACCGCAGCAGTACTCATGGCAAGATATGCATTCTATAAAAGCGAAACCGAAGATTCAATGTCAGTGCTCCGCTGGTTGGACAAGAGCTTGATTAACCTGATCTCCAAATTCGCAGACTACCAAAAGAATGATGCGCATACATTCAGATTGGCTAGCGAATTCTCAATATACCCACAGTTCATGTACCACCTCAGGAGGTCACACTTCCTACAAACGTTCAACGCAAGCCCGGATGAAACGGCATTCTACAGGACAGTATTCATGAGAGAAAATGTAATCAACAGCCTAATCATGATACAACCCGCACTGCTGGAATACTCATTCGAGAATCCAACGCCACACCCTGTCTTACTAGATGCAGTGTCACTCAAGCAAAATGTTATACTGATGCTGGATTCGTTCTTCCACGTCATCATATGGTACGGTGATATGATACACCAATGGCGTGAACAAGGATTCCAAGAAAAGCCTGAATACGCACATTTCAAGGAATTGCTACAGGCACCGGCCACCGATGCAAACCATATACTAAGCGAAAGGTTCCCTACACCCAAGTTTATATTGTGTAACCAAGGTGGAAGCCAAGCAAGATTCCTACTGGCAAAGGTTAACCCATCACAAACACACAAGTCAGGACTCAACGACTACTCTGATGATGCACAAGTGGTCAATACCGATGATGTGTCACTAAAGACATTCATGGAACACCTGGTCATGCTAGTTGTACAGTCCTAGAGGCCTCATCCAGTATACCCCCACTAAACTGAAATTAAACGAATTCATATAATATTATAGATTAATATCCACTATAAAATGGCTGGAGGTTCCATTGGAGGCCCGGACTTGCGCCGGTACATGGAAAAACGACTAGACGGTAGGTGTGCTTAGCGAAGCCCATTATTCAACGTTGCAATAGTTAACTACCAAATAATCACCCTTAAATATAACACATAAATATATAAATATTTATACATTGTGCAGTACATCTAACCGGATCTAGGCACGTTGTAGGAGTTCTCAGAGGATACGATACATTCATGAACGTAGTACTGGACAACGCGCTACAAATAGAAGGCGATGAACAGACAAGATTAGGAATGGTAGTTATACGTGGAAATGCAATCGTATACTGGGAATGTCTCGACAAAGTACATACACGTTAAAACAATGGTGCCTTCCAAGTAATTAATCGCAAATCAAAGCAAATATCGCTTAGTATGGTTACACAGGGAACTGTTGCCACTAAAGTCTGGTTACCACTCGGCTATAAACTGAGGAAGGTATCCAGGAACGACTAAACGTTCAGTAAACTACCCCTGGGGTAAATGCAGGGGTATACTTACAATATAATCTCAGTAATTACTTACATTTTGTGACTATATTGGCACTAGTTATTGAAAAGTAGCGTATACGGAACACCTGCTATAGAAATATGTAACTAGGCGTATACATGTGGTGATACGGACTTATACCCATTGATAATTGAGGGTATAACACATTTAAAGTACACACATTGATAATTTAACACCCAGTGGCGTCAACACGCAAGTGTCAGTATAAAATGACGCATAATCTCACTGACGCAGAGAAGGAATTCCTAGGTAAGACAAAAACAACGTACAATAATAAAGAACCTAGAATACAATTGGGAAAATTCAAACGATTGGAAGCATTATTACAATAACCTATTTCCAACACCACCGCCTAATAAAGTACCCAAATATAAACGAACCTGGTTTAAACGCCATGTAGTAAGTCAATGATACACCGTGTAGAACGTAACATAGAATCCAAAACTACCTGCGGATTCAACTGTCGGAGATATCGAATACACAAGTACTAACAAATCTACAACTGCAACAGAAGGTATGTCTAGGCTCATTAGTGGTATATCCATTCCAGACAATAACAAGAAGCCAACTACAACCAATAACGCAAAGACCACCATGTCGTTTACCATGACAATAGATTTACTAGTCAAGCTGGAATTGGCAGCCAGGCTTGTTTTCATCGCCTCAACAGTGATACTGGTATTCTTCAGACTAGCCAAATTGATTCCCCCGAGAATACTATTGGTAAGTTGTATACAAAACGCTAATCATTTAATTAAGCCCGTTGGATTCGCTTACATGACGAGCTTCTTCATGTTCTTGTTGATCGCCCTATTCAAAGACAAGGGGAAACCGTCATGGTCCATTGAATACGCAAGAATACTCCTGATGGATGATAATCTACACTACCTGACATATGGACTCTCTATAATCAATACACCAAAGACACTAGTCATCATGGGACCACAGCTCCTGACATGTCTACTGGGACTACAAAAACTACACAGGCAGTACAATAAGTATATCCCGAAAAACATGATGTAAGTTGGAGTCATTACTCGTTAGTGAAAAGCATGAGACTGGTATTTGCTATTTGCTACAATTAATTGTGGCATATCATATACTCATCATTCCTCAGACCCGATAGTATCAAGCCATTATGGCAACAGCTGGATAAACATACTGTAAATATACTTGGAATACGTGGAACTATGGAAGCGGCAATATTGTTTCACATGTTATTTGCAATGTTTACAAGCGTGTCGAGCATTATGAGCCTGGTGTTGTACACCAACTTCATCAAACTCAAGGTGGCAATGAACGATGTCTACCTTATAGGTGCATTCTCCCAGCTTAACAGTAAGTAACGTAACATGGCATCCACATGTAACAGGCGTGATCTGGAAAGTTATTTCACACCCATCGGTACCTTCCTTCGTACAATCTGGATACAGCAATTTGACCAGGACTGTGCTGAAATACTTCCAACCACAAAGGAGGTGATAATACAATTAAATCTACTTGTATACTAAAGTTTGCAATGCAATCGTGCAGCGCAGGCAATAATTTATTTCAAAAACAGCTATCATATACCATAATAATCTAAGTAATATGGTAAAAACATGATTCACAACGGTTTTATGTAGAGGCATTGTCGTCCGTGGATGCGTTGGCACCAGGAGCCTCTGGTGCCTCACCAACGGTACTGTCTGTGTTTTCAACGGTTTCTGCAGCCCCTCCAGGAGCCTTCTCAGACCCCTGGAGCTTTTTGGAATCACACTTCTTAGTGAACCACTTTTTAGTAGAAGTCATTGAATCCTTGACCAGCCCACTACGGAAGCCATAGTATAGAGCACCAACAAATGTAATCAAACCGTACACGACTAGGCAGTAGAACCATGGCTTCCCTGAGATCTCATTGTCATTAAAGCCTGCCACACCCAACCAGGTCAACATACACAACAAGCTCAGTATTCCACAAGCCAATCGGTCCTTGGCCCAATACTGTGACAGTGGTTCCTTGAAGTGGATTAACACCAGGAGTAGTATAGTAGCTATATTTACCAGACATGCCAAAGTGTATCTAATATTATGATCGTTGGTTTTACTGTCATGAGCAGAAATAATCAGGGTGAGCAACAGCCCTAGGGTAATGCCAGTCATCATGATGAATACTAAGTCACACTCGGACCAAGGTACACAGCAGAGGTTTATCTGATAAGCACTGATAGAGAGGGCAATGAGAATAATGAAATTTATCGGCATTAGATCTTTTATTGCGATCGTAATCTCCATTAGCGGTTCGATAGGCGATTTACCTCCTGTCCCAGAGGACGAAAGTTTTAATAAAAGCTTTATGGTATATGCACCGAAACAACCTAATAGCCACAAAGCAGTCAGTATTCCTACAGCATAGAACACGATCCTAGGCGTAGTAATACACTTCCCGAAACAATGTTGTTTGGTGGCGCATACAATGAACCCGACTAAAGCGATCAGCTGAAATAATTGCAATATAATTGTGATAACAGTTGGCATTATCTTTTTTCCATCATCTGATTCAAACCCAAATAAATGAGAATTCTCAACGGTATAAGCAGCAATTAAACTCATCCAAGAGAAAAGGACCATCCCAAATCCACAACCAAAGAACCAACGCTGGCAGTTGCTGAACGTGGTTTTGAGGTAATGACAATAATATCCTAATATGTATAATCCAGTGTAGCAGAGTAGAATAAGAGTGCTCAAAGAAGGTTTAGAGATATGGGAATATCCTCCGGGGTTATTCGTTGCCTTCCAGCATATCGAATATACCACTAGTGCAACAGATAATGCCACTCCTGTGATAAAACATATGATAAACAAAAATCGATAAGAATCTGATTCCAGGAATCCCTCAGCCACATCACCACTAGTGGTAACTGCCCCCTCCGCAATGTCAGCATCCATGTTGGCTAAAGAACAGTTATAACGTAAATCATACCACAAATATGCTTCTCTATCGTTGCGATAGTACTTCCCGAGTTAACAGGGTGTTCTCAATTGCGCAGCATCCACAAAGCATACATCTACCACATCACCTGTTATAAGTCAAAATAAAAACACTTAGAAATGATATTCCAATGCTAAAAACACTATTGTATAACAGTTATCATGGCTTATTATGGTATTAAAGTGCTCTGGAAGCCTAACTCTGACAATCTGTCAGGAAGCCTTACCAGCGGGTGGAACCAAGTATGGTGATGAAATAACAGAGTATACGAACATCTAAATTACGCTAAATCAACCACTATTCCCCACACTATCAAAAGAATGTAAATGATTAATAAAGCTGTAGTTTCAAGCAAGCGTTGATATAAAGCTGCCACCCTGTTGATCGGGTGACTGCTGGAGGTTGCCAAGAAGTCCTCAAGACCATTAGTGCATCATATCACGTTTAATATAACGTATATACTTATATGCATCATTTTAGAGCACCCAGTACACGGACTACTTAAATCCCCAAAACAGGTCATCCCATGGTCGGTGGATCACAACAGAAGTATCACCTCTTTAAGTATAGATGTTGCAAATCGCAATACCTATAAGATACTCTGAACAAGAGCAATCATAGATCACTTTGTGATAACAATTGGAACCCGTTATCGAAGATACCTGCTAACCTAGTACCTCGGGTTTGTGATGGTACCATGTAATGCATACTTGATACGATAAGACGCAACTTGACGTGTAAACCGATAGAAATAACAACATGTCTACCACAATGATCATACAAAAGCCAGCTGTTCTTCCGGCAAAAAACCTCATGAATATCAACCACATCTTGACAAATCAAATTGACTTTCCCAACGCTAGCACATTATCATCCAGTAGATAAAGCTACTCCATTCTGCAACCGCTCTATAGCTACCAACAACTCACGATTCCTGTGCACAGGGATGAATTAGATACAAATAAAAACCTACTTCTTTTGATAATCATCATACTCCTGCGATAACGAACGTATACGACTAGCCCATTCAATGTTAGATAGTTTTCGAGCCTTGTTCATTGCTTCAATGGCACATTCCAGCCGAGATTGCTCTGTACTCATCCTGAAAGTCAATGAATACTAGCATAAATAGTCTGAACATACCTTTGTTTTAGATCAGTCAAATCATCCAAATGACGCAACCAAACCGATTCCTTATAACGATCCATAAGCTCAAGGTTCAACAAAGCCCCTTGGGCATATTCACTCAATACTGAAATATGCCCCTTCCTTTCGTCAATGTCATCTAAATGGCTAAAACCAGAATATTTCTCTAGATCCAGAGCCTGGATATGCTCGCCTATATTGCAAAATAGCACTAAACTTAAAACAACATACCCCTAGCACAGTGATCCACAGCTTCATGATACATATGACCTGATGATGAGCAGTCGGGAACTGCTCCCAGTGGTTCTATGTATTTATTCAATACATCTGACTCATGGCCATTGCACTCATCAAGAATCCTGCGCTTCTCCTCGCACACTAACTCGCGGATCCTAGATTCTAACTCCACAGGCACAGCATCCACAAACAGAAGACTGTCAACAAGCGAGTGGTATTTGTTATTTGTGTGTAAACCTTTATCGAAATCCATATTTATCCCTAGGAAGGATCCATATTAATATGGACTGGAACAAATGAACCCAAGGAGGGTTACTATGTTGATGGGCGCTGTAGTACATACATAGACAGAGACATTAACAAACACACAAATGCTGTACACATCGAGACTAATTATACTCTAACATGGGAAATTGCTGCTCACATGGCAGTGTTATCCCGAAAGAGCATAGACAACACCAAAGTAACAGAGGTGTTGATAGGAAAGGGGATGATGATGCTATATCTCCTAGTAAATTACATCACATACCGAAAATATGCGATGCATTCGTTTGTCGTTTAGGACGCTTAGTCAAGATTATCAATCTACCATCTAATAAAACAAATAATGACATAGAATCGGATCATAAAGGCCAATCATTAGAGAACAATGATTGGGAAGCAGAACAATTGAATAGTTGTGTTGACCATGAGTCTCTAACAGAGGAATCTAATGACAGTATATACGAAAACAATAGGATCCATGTAAACCCTGGACTACGAGATATGATGTTAACCAGAGACCTTTGGCGATCTAGGATAGTCACATGGACAAATATAACAGAGAATTATAGTGTCATATCGGATGCAATTGGTGTTGGAGTGGGTGGGTCAGTGCATCAAGCTGTTGATAAAAAGTCACACCGAACATTTGCATTAAAAACACTCAAGACAGATTTTAAATTCAGGAAAAGATTGATCAGTACATATAATGAAATCGCAATATACACGCAACTAGACCACCCAAATATAGCATTCTTACACGAAGTATATGAAGAACCGGGGTCGTGCCATCTACTCATGGAGCATTGCAATGGTGGAGAATTATACGATCGACTGGAAAAGTATAAACGATTTGCCGAAGGATATGCTAAATCAGTAACCGTACAGATGTTGTTGGCCATTAACTACCTGCATAACAACGGCATATGCCACAGAGACCTAAAGTTGGAAAACTGGGTTTTTGCCACGCAAGACATGGGAGCATTACTAAAAATGATTGATTTTGGATTCTCAAGACTCTATGAAGATGGAGTGCCAATGGCAGGAACACATGGGACTGTTTATTATGTAGATCCAGAAGTAATAGATGGCTCCTATAGCGAAAAGTGTGATGTATGGAGTACAGGTGTTATCGTTTATATGTTGCTTTCAGGATCACCACCGTTCAATGGAGAAGGTGACAAGGAAATATTATGGAAGATAAAGAAAGGACAACTCCGATTTGAAGGGGTCAGATGGGTGAAAATAACAGATGAAGCAAAAGATTTCATAACATACCTGCTAAACAGAGACAGTTCAAAACGTGCTTCTGCTATAGAAGCGCTGAAACATCCGTGGCTAAATGAAGAGTTGCAGAGATTCGATGATACGGTCCTGACAAAAGAGATCGTTGACCATATAATTGAGTTCAGTAACAAACCAGCATTCTACAGAGCGTTGCTGGCATTATGTGTCATGGAGACTGATAGGAAAATACACCCTAACGCATATCGACTCTTCTTTGCCATAAATAAGTCACTCAGTGGCACCATTTCACTAGAGGAGTTTGCCGAAGCAGTGCGACGGTTCAGGACTATCGATGACGAAGACATAGACAGAATATTTGACACTATCGCTTTCAGAGGAACACCTACCATGCATTATACTGAATTTGTCACCTCAGTATACGGATATTATTCGGATATAGATTTACAAGCGGTAACAAGGATATACCACAAAATGGAATCCTTGGGAAATGGACGTTTCGATGTTACAGCTTTAAGAGCCTGTATGGGAAAGGAATTTAACTCTGTGCCAATAGAAACAATGATTGCAGAAGTAGATATCAACAATAATGGCGTTATAGAACTTGCGGAACTACAAAAGTGCCTTTTAAGCGTACATTAGTGTGTACGCACGGTGCGCCATGAAAGGGTCATGTTTACCCAAAGAATTATGTTATGGTGAATGTGTTATTAACAAGAAGATGGGAACTGTTGATGACACCTCTAAACACCGAGATGAGACCACAAAATGCTGTCCCTTACACACTACACGGGATATGAACAATGGAAACAATAGTGATGATGCATACCTTTTTGAAAAAGCAACGGATTCCAATGTACAGACTATTGAAAATACGATAGACAAATTGATGGACGAACGGAACATGGCCAACGTACTAGAAGATGGGATTATTCAAAGTACCATGGAAAATACAAAGGAACAAAATTTCATATTAACAAAATACGCTGGGTCGTTACGACCCGTGGAAGATCAAACTGTAGTTTCATATAATAACCATGATATCGATAGCCAACTCGTTTTGTCTTTCGACCAAGAAACTGCCATGGCATCAAATGAATGGCTGGCAGCATGGAGCCTCAATAGTCTCATGGACTCTTCGCAAAATATATCCAAACCCAAACAGTCCACAACGACTACAGGAACACAAAGTGCCGTAAAAATAATAGATTATAAACTAGAGCGTTCCGAACGTATAATTAATGTACTTAAAATGCAGCTTGCAGAACGTGATGAGATCATAGCCAGAATGGTAAAACATGTTGATATGCTGGAAGAATGGAAGTCTGAACTTGATAGAGGACAACGGGCACTAGCTATAGAGCAGAACCATGAACTAGGGGCAACCATAAATGTAATACAAGAAAAGTATGAACACTCACAAATGGAGTGCATCACCCTAAATAACAAACTATTAGAAATGGAACGAACTCAAATGCAGAAAGATGATGAAATAAAACAACATATGCAAGAATGTGAGTCATATAAATCACGCATAGCCCAACTGGAAATGCAACTTGAAGCCACAACTGCAGAGAGGCAGTCATTTTCCATATCCATGCAGAAGCTAAAACAAACGTTTGATGAAAAACTAATGGAAACTAAAGTTGCCCTAGATAAAGAATACCAGAAACAAATTGTGTACTTGATTGGCCAAATTGATGCATTAAAGAAACAAATAATCCAGAAGGATTCAGACATTGAACAGAAGAATAGCCACCTGTGTAAGATGGAAAAGCAGTGCAATGCACTGTCAGCTCAAATCGACGGGTATAAATCAACCATTCGTGACCAAGAAATGGAAATACGCACAATGCGGGATACAATGTTAGACATGGAAGAACAAATATTTAAAAATGAACAAAATGCATCAGCACGGATATCAGCTGCACTGGCAGTACTAGAAGGCACAAGAAATGACAATGTCGAGTTGAAAAACAAAAACAAGATTTTACAAAAGGAACTAGATAAGTGCAGGATCCAGCTTTCCACTATCAGTGCTAGGGACGCAGACAGGTAGTACAAATAACTCACTATAGCACACATGGCATTATACACCGCTCGTATAATAATGTTAAACCGCATAAAACATGTTTCCAAGCCTAAGATATTCATGTTTACCAAGATGTATCGCTGATTGGTGTCATACTCACCTCCGGATAGTAGTAAGTGGACAGCAGAAACGTCCACAATCTAGAAGCGCAATACACAGGCGCAAGTATAACCAATTGCTGGTGGCACACCTAACCATCACATGACTGTGCTTTTATCGTAATAGGTACTAACAAATGATTTTAAAATAACTTGTTTCTATACAATAACTATAGCGATAACCTAACGGTGTCCAATACGGGGTTCGTTATAGACTCCTCTCCACTATGCTGGAACGTCCGTTCAATCAAACTCCAAAGATATTTACTAGTGGCAGGTAAGTCCATTTCACTTGTCTTCACGGTGACTAAGTCCCAAGTTTGTGTACTACGGTCCTCCGGCTCATTGAGAAGAGCAAATTGGACCTCCTTATCATTAGCACTAACAACAGTAATGTTAAGCGATGACGTCAAAAATTCATACAGCAGCCTAGAGATACATACAACATAACAATAAACAGGCATACCTGTCCCTTTCTTCAGCGTCAGCATCAGACGCTTTTTCGATCGTTGCGATGTCAGACAGTAACTTTTCCTGGTGTCGGGAACTCTCCTCGTCTAGTATAGATTCTTCATAAGCATAACTTAAAGCAAAAGCTTCCTCAATCAAAGAGCTAGCTTGCTGGGCCTGTAGCATAGAACTTTCATCGTTAACTACACATAAATGAGTGCATACAGCTAACGACATACCGTTGTTGTATGAACTCTCGATCTCATCTAGCTCCGCAGTCAGCTTGCGATGTTCTGCTTCGGCTTCCTCTAGTTCTTTCTTGAGACCTATGTATGTATCAGCATTGATCAAAACAGTTCTCTTGAAAAGAGACACCCGAGAAATCAGTTGTATATAACTTATTACATATTGACCGGAAAAAAACAATTACACTAAACCAAAACACAGTTATAAAGGCACGCATATGTTTCAACATGTAACGATATGAGTATACTAGATTAACATCAAGGTGGTACAGAGAATTATGACGCAATGGCTACAATGAATTACGTATAAAATATATTCATATACACATCCAGGTAATTCTACCACAATAAAGTGGCTCGGAATATAAATGTGTATAAGAACCAACCGTCTACGGAAGCATTGGCAGCGCGTAGTTCATCATCAAATACTTGACATAAGAATTGATGGACCCGTTCAAACTCATTGACCAATGACCATTCCTGAATATCATCCCGTATAAACGCACATAGTGCATCTACAGATGTAGACAACCGAGATTTTAACGTGAAGTTGTCGTCTAGGCTCTTGATGTCGAAACGAAGTTCAGACAGGGCTTCTAGTTGAGCCTCAACATCAGGCATTATGAGCCAATTAATAAATGTATATTTAATCTATAATTACAAACATAATGATTATGTGTCGCAGTTGGGGGATGATATAACTATAACTCCATGCACAACGCGGCGCTACAGGGAACATACGACATTAATGTAATGTGAAGAAAATAATATTTTAAATCGTAACATATATTTTTATCATGGCTCCTAACACCTCAGATGCATTTTAGATATTAATTGCATGAACAAAATGGTTCATATGACTGAACTGTGCTGTAACGGAAGCGAGGCTGGAAATAAGTCATCCAGTACTTCTGCAGATAACCAAAATCGGGATACGGACACATCGCAACAAGATGAATCGAGCTCTATATTTTCCATTTTTGATATATTTGGGTTTGGTAAAAAACCCTTGGTGGCACACCCAGCTACATACAACATGGTACCTACTATGCCACAATGCCATTGCGCACGTATCAAGTTAAAACCCGTTACGGTCACTACTCCACCAACTAACAAGGGTGAATCGCAGAGTGTAGTAAAACGTGTAAAGGTCGAAAAATGTGCTAGATTCAATTATTGGTGGCTGAAGTGTTGCCAGTCAGCCATGTTGAGGAAACCAGGTGTATATTGGAATCTAGTGGAATATCTCGATGAAAAAGTAACCATAGATGGTGTTAAAATGACAGTGGCTGATATAGTACTAGGACAGAAAACAACAACAGCTATCATGCTGGACATTCGAAGAACATACCCATCGCTTAGGTTCTATACCAGATATGGTAGGATAATGTTGAGAAGGATACTCTTGGCATATGCCTTCTTTGATCCAGAAGTAGGATATGTGCAAGGACTAAACTTTATAGTAGCCAATCTGTTATGGCACAGCACAGAAGAACAGGCTTTCTGGTCGTTTTTGTCAATGATGTACATGTACGACTGCAGGTGCATGTTTCTCCAGGGTCTGCCTGGAGTGTTTAAAAGATGCGACATCATTGAAAAGTGTATGCAAGACCACGTTCCCAAATTAACGGAACACCTGAGAAACGTCGGGGTCCATATACCAATGATCGCATCAGACTGGTTAATGACACTGTGCGCCAACTCAATCCCAATTAAACCCTTGGTACGTACTGTATAAGTTCTGATCATGTTGTTTTTAGGCACGATTGTGGGACTCGTTTTTCGCCGAGGGATGGATTGTTATTTTCAGATTTGTTCTATGTAGATTAAAGCAATTCGAACCATATCTACTCACTATAAACGATGTGGCAGATATTATGAAAGTCATAAAATATGGACACGCACAAAAGGCAGAAAGCTGGAATTTTATAGAGCTAATACCAGGTATTTCAACTCTACTAACGAGTTAGTCAATACTCTTTAGGCTTCGGGCAAACATTGGAGAACAAGGGGGTGAAATTAGTGGAGGATGCATACTATTCAAATTGTGAAAACCTTACAAACGATCCCAATAAGAACAGCAATGACAAAGATTGGATGGATATTGTAATGGCCTCAATGAAATTCGATGTTTCGGTAGAGCTGATCGATAAACTGGAGTTGCAATCTAACGAGGACGTATACTATGAATGTGCAAATTCACACAAACTGTTCCCAAATGAGGAAATAGATTGCAAAAGTGAAGGTTTGGTATCTAGGTCCAGTTCTGATAATGAAGAAAGTAGTATGATGTTATACAGAGATGCACAACCATCGGAAGATAACAGCCCATTACCTCCACATATCGCTAATGATAAATCAGCATACGACACCTTGCGCGCTCACAATCTTGGTGATGTAGCTGAAAAGCTGCAGAGTCTT
Source organism: Babesia bovis T2Bo (assembly GCF_000165395.2). Lineage (NCBI taxonomy): Eukaryota > Apicomplexa > Aconoidasida > Piroplasmida > Babesiidae > Babesia > Babesia bovis. The sequence continues at coordinate 1,696,385 of NC_010574.1, forward strand.
GCAGAAACTATCCGGAAACAACTTGCGGATATCGGTATTGCCAACCCTTATATGTTACATCTCAAGGCACTCAGAGATGAGTGATCTTGCTTATATTAATCTATTTAGCCACGTTCTACATCCATTTTGTAGTTGTGTATATAACAACCATGAGGCACCTTATATGCCTATTAGGGCATTTTACTCTCCTAGTGGTATAATAAAATCACGAGTTATCACCCACACGATGGAAGCCCAAGTTGGCCAGTACTTTCACTATTTCGTCCCAAACGGCTTCCTTTGTGCCAGCAGCGTTCAACACCGTGCATTTGCCCGCCATAATCAACGAATGAATAATAGGCATAGTGTCATCGTAGTATACCTTCATGCGATTTTCAATTGCAGCGGTCGCATTGTCCGTGCGTGCGCATTCATTGATGCGAGCAATAATGCGCTCACGACAGACTTCCATGGGACAGTCAAAAGATAACATGTGAACTAACTCAGTGTTATGCGCCATGCGCAACGCCCAACCTTTAACGTTATCCGCGTTGCGAGGGAAACCATCAATTATCACAATCTCACGACCCCAACCATATGACTCCATCTTCTTCAACAAAAGCTCTATTGTTATCTCAACCGGTATCACCTTGCCGGCGTCAATGTAACTACGGATTAGCTGTTGGTTCTTAGAGTTGGGGTTTGCCATTTCTTCACGAAGGCACTCTCCAGCTGATATGTGTTTAAAACCAAAAGCGCGTACCATACGCTCCGACATCGTACTTTTTCCGGAGCCAGGAGGACCGGCAACAGTTATCTGAATCATTATTAAACAGTATACACATCAACGTACGATCTTTTGTCTAATGGATGCCATCGTTAATTCCCGTACTATATAAAAGCACCAGCTGAATATGGTTGTGTGTATCCTTAAAATACAGTGATACGAGGCACAGAAGAATAAGGTGGAGCGAAATATTAGACTGAACTCAATAACACCTATATGGGGAAGCTGTAGAAAAAATAACAGTTAAAACGCCAAAGAAGCATCAAATAAATGCTCACAACTGTTACACATATATAAGTTGTAGCAGCGATGCGCTATAATAGGAGAATCACGCAGTTTGTGCGATAGAATATCCACATCAGTGTCGTACAACGCTAGCAAGGAAAAAGCATATTACACATACATAACCATTACGATATGAGTACCTCAGAAGGTATAGTGGATGAACGTGAATCATCTGAAACGGTGTGTATTATTACGATATATTTATATTCGATAGGAACCTTGCCATGAAACTAAAGCAACATACCAAAAATGCTTTAACGCATGGATAAGAAATGACTTTCTTAAGGGAAATATGGAAGATAAATGTAGACCGCAATTGTTAGAATATAGAGCATGTATAAAGGTTGGTTTGTAGGTAATATCTCAAATGAGCTTCAGCAATATTTCACCAACAGGAAGGAAGTAGAAGTGCTTAAGTGTATTGAGCAATATGAGAAACAATGATCGAAACTTCTAAAGAAATAGATGCTATTAGACAGCAATATGAGCCATTGTTGAAAAGCTGGATAGAAGATCAAACTGTTGTGGATAGATGTTTAACTGCTCTGGCCAGCATACTGGAAACATATATCCTGTTTTCAGGTTTGGAAAATGAAAATGTTGACTTATCCAGTGTGTCAGTTGATAGAATATTGGAAAGCTATTCCGCGGTTAACACAGAAAGGCAATCTGAATCTATCTTATATGGCCAAGCAATGGATACGATTTACAGAATCAAAAAAACAAAACCAATTGAAAGGGGCACTGCATCGCCACTCATGGCGAATTTAACAGCCAACCTACCTGGAGCAATTACATTGTTTTTAAATCACAAGAGTAACTCTGCAACGAAGATATTGTACGAAATGAAGCAAGCATGTGAAAAACATGATAAAAGGACATTACCTAAAATGGAAAAATTGTCGTCAATGGCTGCTCTGCACGTTGCTAGGGATAGCGAGTGTAGTGACGCAGATAATAAAATCGCAGAAGCGATCCAACAGAGCTTCGTCACCGTTGAAAAGGATATCAACACTATTTTGGAACTCATCGCATCAGCAACGCTTGACCCTTATGAAAAGGAAGAGAATATTCAAGCGTATCTACAGCAAATCAGTGGTTATAATATCCAGAATGTTAAGCCATTGTGGCGTATTATAAAATATGGACCCACAATTTAAGAGTTGTTAGGAACCGCCACACTGATGGGACGACAAAAAGTCTCAATGCCCCAATTTCAGCACCCATTTATAAAGTACACATCGTAGATAATATTGTGTTAAAATTGTTTTAAATTATTTTTATATATTAAAAGTAATTTAACATTGGGTTATCAAAAAGATTCCAAAATGGATATAGACGATACCGCCTCGGAGGTTGATACCGACCTCTACTCGAGGCAAATAGGTACATTCGGTATAGAAACCATGGGTAAAATACAAAAGCTAAAGGTTCTGATACTGGGTATGAAAGGAGTGGGAGTAGAAATAGGTATGTATTACACCATAGGCCTACACATTGTTCAGCAAAAAATCTTGCCTTGATGGGTGTAGAAGCTATTTGCATCACAGACGACAACATAGTTGAACGTAGAGATCTAGGTGTGAATTTCTTCATCAGGTCTTCTGATGTAGAAGTTAAGACAGTCAGTGATGCTTGCTTACATCACTTACAAGATCTTAACCGAAACGTTCAGATTACAGTACATCATGGGCCAATCGTAGAGGTAAGTACATGATCAGCTAACACTCTGTAACGTTAAAACAGGAGTTAATAACAAGGCACGATGTAGTTGTCTGCTGTGATCAACAATATGAAATGTTGATTAATGTCAATAGGGCATGCCGCAACAACAAACTGAACAAAAGAGTAGGATTTATAGTAGCTGATACCTTTGGAATGGTTGGTGCTGTATTCGTAGATTTCGGTAATGAGTTTGTTTGTGTTGACCCATCAGGAAAGGAAATCAATACCGCAATAGTATCAGGTATATCTAATGTAAGTTTATTTCTATCGGTTTAAATTTGTTTTTAGGAAGAAGCTGGTCTGGTTTATATTCATACAGAGGGTAGTATGCCATTCCAGTCAGGTGATTTCGTCACATTTTCAGAAGTAGAAGGTATGGATGAACTAAATAACATGGGTCCAATAGAGATAACCATCAAGGATAAAGAGTCGTTCACTATAGGAGATACTCGTGGGTTTGGTCAGTACGTGACGGGTGGTATTGTCAAGGAAATTAGGAGATCTAAACAAATTGATTTCATTAGCCTCGAAGATGCCATACAGAATCCATCGAAAAATGGTTGCATGATAACAATGGATCTCAGTCTTATAGGGCGTGCTGAACAGTTGCATTGGATTAGCATGGCATATCGCATAAGTGGGCAGAGTGCAGACGCAGTGTTGGCCACAGCAAAGACATTGAATACTAAGGCACAATCATGTGCAGTTGAAAAGATTGATGAAGATGTTCTCAATAGTTTTGTAAAAAATGCTCGTTATAGGATATCGCCCATATGTTCCTTTGTAGGTGGTGTTGTAGCCCACGAAGTGGTAAAGTTCACGGGGAAATATCACCCGATTGACCAGTGGCTATATTGTGATTTTACATTACCCACTGAAATCACATCTGGAAATAATAGTGATATTGGATACGACTCTAGATACAGTGATCATATTGCAATTTGGGGTAGAGAAATACAAAGCAAGATACAAAGTGCAAAAATTTTTACGGTAAGTCAATTAGAGCACATGTAATTCATCTGAAGGTTGGATCCGGTGCGCTTGGATGTGAGTTTATGAAACACTTCGCACTATTGGGTTGTGGCACTCAAAATGGAGGTATAGTTAAGATTACAGATAATGATAGGATTGAGGTTTCTAATATTAGCAGGCAGTTTCTATTCAGAAAGGTGAGTGGACTAACCAAATCCATACAAGTAACAGAAACATGTTGGTATGTCAAAATCTAAGGTGGCTGCAATATCGGCAAAAGAAATCAATGAACACATGAAGATAGATGCCTTAGAGTTAGCAGTTGGAGCAGACAGTGAAAACATGTTTAATGATAGTTTCTGGGAGGAACTAACAGTTGTTGTGAACGCCTTGGATAATATAAAGGCAAGAACATACGTAGATGGACGCTGCGTATGGTATGAAAAGCCCCTTTTGGAGTCTGGAACGCTGGGAACTATGGGAAATGTTCAAGTTATTATTCCTCACATGACACAATGCTATAGTGAGAGCCAAGACCCCCAGGAGAATTCAATTCCACTGTGTACCCTAAAACACTTCCCTTACCAAGTTGATCATACAATACAATGGGCTAGGGACCTTTTTGAGGGTATATTCACACAGACTGCACATGACTTGAAAAGAATACAGCAAAACTCGCCTGGTAAGTTATTGTTTTTTCCATTTATTCTGCGTCAGATGTAGACGATATATCGGACGAAAAGATTTCATTAATCGCGAAGCTATTGAAAATTAATGATACTAACGTTAAGACGGAACTCTTACAGATCGCCGCAGAGCTTGTTAACAAATATTTTATTAACGATATCAACCAGCTGTTGTACTCATTCCCCAAGGATCATCGTACGTCGGATGGACATAAATTTTGGAGTCCACCTAAAAGGATGCCGACGCCATTAACATTCAACCCTTCTGAAAAATACGTTTCTATGTTTTTGATAGCTACTGCTAACATACTCGCCACAGTTATTGTAGGTTTAAATCTATATTGATATATTTGTATATAGGGTAAAAAGGTACTTGTCAATCAAGACGACGTCGCAATGATGCCACCCATGCAATTTGAGCCGTTCAAACCTAAGATACTCAAACTATCGCAGGACAAACTAAATGTTGTGGTTGAAACCCCGGCGGAATGCACTATCTCGAGATCTAAATCAATGCAGGAGATTATGAATTCACGCAATGTGTTCGAATCCGTCGAATTTGAAAAGGATGATGATACCAACTACCATATCGAATTCATTTGGGCGACGGCAAACTTGAGGTGCCAAAACTACGATATCGACCAGTGCGATCGTATGAAGGCAAAAATGATATCAGGCAAAATTATACCTGCCATTGCCACAACCACCTCTATGATAGCGGGACTGGTAATGCTAGAATTCGTAAAGACCATCTGCTATCAAAAACTCAAAATCGAACACTTCAGAAACTCATTCTGCTGTTTGGCAACTCCACTGTGGCTGCAATCGGAACCTATGCCACCAACAACCACTTCGGATAAGGAATATGACCCCGTTGTTGGTGGAGCAATACGTGCACTTCCACCAAATTTCACCGTTTGGGACAAAGTGAAAATCAATATTCCAAATGGTACAGTGGGAGACGTTATAGAAGCCATACGAGTGAAATTTAATGTGGAAGCAATCATTCTTTCAGCTGGGAATACTTGCATATACAACTCTTTCATGCCTGCACATCAAAGAGAACGGCGTTCACAACCAATTGCCCAAGTAAGTTTTACACATCGGTATATAATGGTTCTTAGCTGCTAGAGAAACTAACTAAAGCTCCATTGTTACCGTCATGCTCATACCTAGTTATTGAGGCTAGTTGCACTGATGATGACGACGTAGATGTCGTCATCCCAACCATTCAGTTTGGGTTTAGAGCCACATAACTAAATATCAATATTCTACATTATGTCTTATGTATAATATGGTCGACTACAATGTGGCTATGAGCCACGAATTCCTACCGAAGCATACACATGAGTACCTTGTTGATGGTAATCCAGAATTCCGCAAAAGAGGACGAAATGCCATATCTCAGGCCGTAAGTAACTTCTTAAATGATGTTGAACAAACTGATAATACAAATGAACGTTGTGATGAGGCGGTACAACGCTTCGTTGATGTTATTGTAACGCACTTCATGGATAACGCTATTTCGGAATATCGAATTGGAGGGATGATAGGGTTAGCATCTGCTGCTATAGCTCTGGATGTGAGTAACTAAGTGTCGCTTATCATATAGGAACAGGCTCACCTCAATCGCCACGGAGATACATTTATCAAACTTGTCCTTCCATACTTCACTGACCAAGATTCAACGGTACGGTATTACGCGTGCGAGGTAAATATAGTTACATAGATATTTAAAGCTGTGCAGTCTCTGTACAATATAATTAAGAAGGCCAAACAGGCATCCATGCGTTGCTTCAATGATATCTTCGACGGGGTTTGCAAGGTACTTTTAAAATTAATGAATCTATTCTATGGCAGCTCTGTTGTGACGAAGACGAAGATGTGAGACAATCATCGCAATTTATAAACCGATTATTAAAGGAAATAATAGTCGAAGAAGGCAATCACGCCGTCAATCAAGTTGTTGATCTCATCGCCAGCCGGTTATATGTAACAAATTCTCATGTAAGATTACTATTGGTACTGTATTAATTAAAATAATAATTCTAATGCAGGTTTCATGGATTAATACAATCAATTCTTTGCCAGGTTTGTAACCAATGAACGCTTTTATCATCAGTAGAAATAAACATATTGAAGCATATTCCAAAGGTTTATGTCGGATTATTCAATTTTCTGATCGACAATAACAGGTAATTCAGTGGTAATATACATTATCAATTTGCAAGAGATGTGAGAAATGCAGCTGAGCACTGCTTAAAGGAGTTTTTGGCGCTTTTCAAAAATGCGCTTGCAGCAAAGAGCGAAATCATCAGTGATGAAATGTTGAATGTCATCTTAATCAACATGAACCGTGATGAGTATGTAATTAAAAAAACTAACATACGTTGGGTTAAAGAAATGGCATCATTGCAACCAAATGTTATTCATTTTGATGCTTTTCAACTATTACTCAAGTCAGTCATCATCTCTATTGCCAACCACCATGGAGATGTTAGCGAATGTGCGCAAGAAGCGAATAAATACTTGTTTCGAATGGCCAAAGAGCAGCGCAGTGTTGCTAATGTTGAAAAAGTAGCACATGAACTAGTATCAATACTGAGTAACTATCGCAATCAAGTGGTTGTATTGACAGTGTTGCAATGGATTGCTTTGCTATTGGAATTAAAGCCACTGATAATGAACGATATTGCATCGACCGTTAGTATGACCATAGTCTCCTGCTTCAAACACAGCGACTCGGAGATTATTATGGAAACCATCATCAGAGCCATTATACTAGTGATTGGACTTGGAGATGAACATTTTGATCTAGTATCACAGCAACTCTTGGAGCTTTTCAAAAGGGATGAAATACTACTGGTATGTATTTATTAATATGATCCATATTACCCGCAGGAAGATCGCGGAAGTAGAATCATTATTAATGTTGGTACGAAAGTAGGCTTTGAGAAGTTCTATGGTGTTACATCGAAGTGTCTTGAACGAGAAACTGTTAGTAAAGTAATATTCATCTACAATCGCCATACAGGATACTAACTTCCTCCAACGAATGGTGCACTCACTCAATTGGACTCTATTAACAGCTGAGGTTAGATCGCAATTATTGTGAAATGTAATACATCAGGAAACCAGGGAAATGAGAATGTACCTACTTACTGAACGTGGAGAAGATTTGGGCATTCAACTTCAAACGTGCTGGTATTTTGTATTTATGGTTAATATAACATTCCAGGGAACATAATTTGGCAGCAGCACTGTCATTAGCTTTGTGGCGTGAAAAATATGACCTAGCGTCCAACATAATTCTAAGAATGTAAGTGATATCTAAAATATACAATGTGTGTTTTAGATCTAAAATGCATTTCCATGTCGAATTCTGGCTATGGATGGATATGGTCGTACAACTGTTAGATTCTGAAGTGTTCATGAAGATGAGGTTGCACCTTTTGCAACCCCTTCAGCATCCTCGGCTTCTAGAAGCATTGCTAGGTATAGAAGATAATATCTGTGTCAGACAATCTCAGGTTTATCAATGATACTCCCACAGGGAGAAACAAATAAACAACTTATGCAAAGGCTCACTATATCCCAAGCTACACAAATCAGAGAACAGCTAATGTTGTTGATCCCAAGGTAATCATCTTAACGACCATTTCGCCGTTCACAGTCAAAGAATGTGTCGATACATTTACTCAAATTTTGCCAAGATAGACCGAAGCACTCATAAAGTTCAGATGCGGCTAAAAACCAGGGAGGTACACCGCAAGGACCGAATTGGTGAACAATACTGTATCCATAATAACATGATGAACTTAGTCGTCTGATTATACTGTCAATAGCTAAAAGGAAGTCTGTGGGCTGTTCCAGATAATGCCTGCCTGAATATGATAATGCACTCAGCATTGGGTTTATCCACTTTATGTAGAAAGAAGAAAATATGTGTCGTAGTATGTGCCACAACCTAGGTTGAACAGATATCAATAGATCAGGAAGTGGTATCCCATTTTCCTCCAGCATGTGTAGCTCTTTCTGAAGTCCAATTTGCAAAATGTATTCATCCGATGGAACAGCATACCTAGAATCTGTATCATAACAATCAGTATTAACGACGTCTCCATCACATTTATATGGCAATTTAGGCCCTAAATTAACGTTTATAATCCTATAGTGCGAATGAGCACGATCCAAAAAGGTTAAACGAATACCATTACAGTGTGAGTGATGCGATGGATTAAATTGCGATATCACTGTATCTGACCCTTTATATTCCAAGTAAAAACTATTGTGCAAATCACCATGAGAATCCGTTTCGGGTCCATTGGTAAAATCGACATTCTTCATATCAGTTAATGATGAACGTTCAAAATCGTATGACACTCTGATCTGTCTCATACGGCATCCTGCATACTTTAAACAAAAATGACGTCGCATGATCCCTCGCCAGTCGAATATTGTAAAAAAGTGAACATCACGGCCCATTAAACTAAATGCATTGTCCAGAATGCTGTCTTCCAGAAGTTTCATCGGAGTAAAACGCACGTATGCGTCATTAAAAACAGCTACGACATGAGACAAAACCTGCCTGCCACTAGAAGAATCCAGCAAAGGATCCATAACTATAATGCATATCACAAAATATGTAAACCATAGTGCGGAATCAGTAAACAATTACACATTGGACTCTAAATAGGTGTTAATCGTGCCATCTAATTACACATTAACGCTATAGCATTAGGTTTGGCTGTAAAGATTTATCTCCCAATGTAAACTGTAGGTCTTGTATCGCCAATCGGTAGGGACCACGTAGTGAAGGGTTTATGGCAAATGGTCACCATATGGACAATCAATGCATCAAATGAACTCTAGTAATGTTAATGATGATTTTAACGTCGTAAAATGGTTATGTGTAACTGTCTATCCAAATATATTCTAGTTCTTGGTGATAGGCAATATCCCAATTGAGGCTACAGTATATAAAGCTCACTTAGTACCATTTACTTATGAAATCTAGCATCAATCTTCTTTAATGCAGTGTAATCATGTTAAACAACATTTGAAATGTTTATTAAATAGGATGTGTCACATTTTACACATTACATAAGCATTTCCTTGAGATGTATTCAGTAATCTGTATTAAAAATCGAAAGTTGTCATCCTCATATGATATAAATGGTGAAGTATATTTTTACTGCAATGACTACTATTTTAGCAAACAAATTTTAATATTCTTAAAGGGGGAATAAGTCGGCCTGAGAGAATGCTTTTTTAACATCTAATTTGTTAATGCAGTGAAGTTTTTATTGCATATAAATGTATCACATCTTCGGTCGATAACTCAAATGCCGACTCTGTTTGACTAACATAGCTCTCTTCTATCATTTATCCGGAAGGGTAATGTCTGTCTTTCTCAATCCACCGTGATGATATGATTATCACGGGTTTGATCTGTTTTTGTAAATGTCATTTGGCGTCTACTAAATGTTAAGAGGAATTGTTTTTTCACATAAATGGTCTGGGTTCGATGGAGAAATATTGTAATGCTACCGAACCATTAATTTGATGGTTGTAAAAAATTGGCATTCATAACATGTTACTATTGCAAAGCTTTGTCAATTCTAATGATAATATTATCTTCTCGTTTACTTGTGCTGCATTGATATAGAGTGGAAATATCAGTGATTAAGGGAATTCAATTGTACGTACCTGTCGATAATAGGCCAATATGACATCCTTCTATAAGCAGTAATGTATGTTAACAATATGCTGATAAATGTTTAATACGTTATGCATCATTCTCAATATCTGTCTTTAAATAATGGACTGCAAGACACTGTTTATTTATCCACCTCATTGATAAATAAGAGACAATAAGTTGACTGGCGTCTATAACTACCCACCAAACCAGACTGTCAAACCATTTGTTTGATTCATATATTCTGATATTAGAAGTGCAACGACTATTAAAGGTACGTAAAATCGGAAGTGCAAGTGTACATAGTATTTAAGTAAATAAATTCATCACATACAAGTGCCTATCGAAAGTTAACCGAACATAATAAACAACCAATGAAGAGAACGTTTGCAACAAAAATAGTGTAGTAACGGTGTTATTCCATAAATATAAGAATAATGGTACGATAGTAAGAAGAAGTTAAAAACCTGAAGGATACACAAATACATTGTGATACAGACTTTATCATATTATGCAACTATAAATAAAACGCTATTCATATATTTAAATCGGCATTATCATCGAATTAAGATTCCGTTCGCGCAAACCTAAACAGGAAAGAGTATATATAAATGTTAGCATAAGAATGAGCTATCTAGATGAAATAATGAAAGTAATTATACATAAGATCTAGTATTTTAAAAAATCTTATTCAGGTGTTCAACTTAACAATATCTATTGATTTGTTTCATACGGTTCTTGTCCAACATCAAAAGGTACAGTACATTTATGATGCGTATAATGATAGTATTCTACAGTACAATAGCATTTAATTCACTGTGACTAATTTCCTGTGCAATGGTGGTTTAATGTGTAACGTCATTCTTCGAATATCGTAATGTAATTTAATGGGTGGCTATATAAAATATGGCATTATGAACACTAGGTTATTTCTGCCTTCCTTTCTCACACATCTGATTTCTGTATCACACAAAAGGATTAAAGGTGTAGGAATAACGCGCAATCGCTCATTTACAACAATGGAAGATCTGGACAGGGGCAATCATGATTGTGCATTCATAGACATAGGTGCAAACCTTGTTGACAAAATGTACAAAGGAGTTTATAACGGGAAAATAAGACATGTACCGGATCTGGCAGGGTATTTTTTTGTTGAAAGTGTTCAGTGTAAATCCAGGGTAATAGAAAGAGCTAGGAAATCGGGAGTTGTAAAAATGATTCTGACAGCTGGAACTCTCGGTGATGTCTACGAGTCACTAGAAATATGTAGAGAATATGGTAAAATGTTCTTATTAGTTTCCACATGGCGCAGATCACACTGGTGCCTCATTATTCACAACCGCTGGTGTCCATCCTACCATGTGTAATGAATTTATCAAGAACAAGTTTCATATGACAGCACAAGAATACATTGATGCTCTGGATGATGTCATCACGCAAAATAGAGATCGTATCATTTGCATAGGCGAATTAGGACTTGATTACGATCGCTTGAATTGGTGTGAAAAGGAAACGCAAAAAAAGTATGTTTATAAATAAACAAAAATAACGCCACCAGGTACTTTGAGATGCAACTGAATCTGGCTGAGAAACATAGTCTCCCTCTTTTTTTACATATGAGGAATGCCACAGAAGATACGATCGGTAGGTACTCAAGTGCCCTAGCTATTGATAGTATCACGCTTTTGCTTCCGTAAAAGCCGTTATACCAATATTCATGTATCATACAATATATATTGTTTCACTAGATATATTAATGCGGAATAAGGATAAGTGGATCAAGGGTGGAGCAGTATGTCACAGCTTTACTAGCGATGCTGAATCATTGCAAAAGCTCATTGACCTGGGAATGTACATAGGAATAAATGGTTGCTCCCTGAAAACAGCAGCAAACTTAGAAGTGTTAAGACAAATTCCTCTCGACAGAATTATGTTTGAAACTGGTAGGTTGTCCATTAACACAACTAACGTACGTAGATTGTCCATGGTGTGGAATAAAGGCAACGCATGCCAGCATCAAATATGTTAAGACAATGTTCCCCGTTGTAAAAAAGGCAGAGAAGATGACAGGAGATACAATATTTAACCAAAGAAACGAGCCTTGTTATATAATGTAAGTCAGGCAGAAGAATAGACATTACTCTATAGACAAGTGGCCGAAGTAGTACACCAGATTGTTGCACCAGAGCTAGATTTCAAAGAATTTTGCAACAAGTAAGTTAACTTGATGCTAATTTAACGAGTACACAGAATCTATGAGAACACAGTGGCACTTTTCAAGGTGATGGCCTAGAAAGCCATAACACATAGCCTAACACTGACAAATACTTTACACATCAATGAACCATTTGTGTAGATGTATATTAATCTATTTCGGTTTCCAAAAGTATAAAGGTATTCATAAATGCATGTCTAATGGGTTATTGACGTGAATGTGTAGTGGCTATCGTGTGCCTCGATGATTAATGGTATGCTACACGAGATCATAATCAACACATCGGTTTCAAAATACACATCATTCTTTATATAACTTCATACCACATACTTTGTATACCAAATAGCTTCAATGTGTATTGGATTCTAATAGAACACTATTATGATGACGGTAGCACCAATGCATAAGAGTCGTATAGACGTCATCGTCCGCAAAAGGCCGCTTAATGAGTTAGAAATAACTAGAGGAGATACAGATGTTGTATTGTGTAATGACACTGCGGCCATAATTGAGGAACCAAAGTGAGTTATCTTACCATGGTTTAATGTTGATGACCAGATTGAGAATAGATGGAACAAGTTATATTGAGCGATATGAGTTTTGTGTGGACCGTGTTTACGATGAGCATGCTGACAACCATACTGTATACAATGATTATGTGAAACCATTGGTTGAGCTTGCTTTTAAGCAGAAGAAAACGTGCTCCTGTTTTACTTACGGTCAAACGGGTAGTGGCAAGACGTTCACAATGATAGGTTCTAGGCAACTAAAAACGTTCAAACATGATTATATGCGTAAGTTCATTATCCATCTGGTTCAATTACCTCAGCCGGTATTTATGAATATGCCGCAAATGACATATATCAAATGCTGCAAAAACCAGAATATGAGGGAAATTTAGATGTGGTGATCAGTTTTTATGACATTTATTGCGGAAAGCTCTACGACCTCCTTCAAGATAGGTATGCCAATGATACTCATAGTAACAAGTCGTAGGAAACCATTAGAAGCTTTAGATAATGGAAAGCGTGAAGTCATAATTAAAGATCTGTCTGTAATACAAATGAAAAGTAAGGAAGATTTAATGTCACATATGTTAAGAGGACTTGCCCTGAGAAAAATAGGCCAAAATTCACAAAATAGTCAATCATCAAGGTCACACGCCGTATTAAGAATAGAGTTAAGAGAAAAGTTAACATCAAAAAACAGTGGTATGTAAAGTGATAAACCGATAATCGTCCCAGGTAGTATTGCCTTTATAGATTTGGCGGGTAGTGAGCGAGGCGCAGATTGCATAAATCAACCGAAGCAGACCCAAATGGATGGTGCAGGTATCAATAGATCTTTGTTAGCGCTCAAAGAATGTATAAGGTCGATGGATATGAATAAGGCTCATATCCCTTTCAGGGATTGTGAATTAACGAAAGTGTTACGAGACATATTCGTAGGTGAGAGCCGAAGTCTCATGATCGCAAACATATGTCCGAGCAGCTCGAGTTGTGAGCAAACGTTGAATACTCTACGATATGCGTCGCGTGTGAAGAATTTTAAACAATCGCAAACGCATTCTAATACTAGTGTTCTCTATAATCCAGGTTACACAAACGCAAGGAAACCTAGAGCGAGTGCGCCGAATTCGGGTATTACCAAAACACATAAATCGAAACTGACCGCACCATCTACTGCTGTGTCGTTATCTCTGAATGCTAAAGTTAAAAATTCCGGAATCACAACAAGCAGCATGCAAGCATCGCAAAAAATTGGTAAATCGACAGATTCCATTGATTTCATCGGTAAACCATTGGTTATACGCAACATGTGTCCAACTTTGTCTTCTTTGTGCTCCGATATATCAGGAAGAGAACATAACATACTACCACGTGATCGAAAGAGAGCATCTCGGTTACCTAATCCTTTTCAACGTTTGGATTCATCTATTAATTTGCAATCATCTGCGGGGAATAATGTGGATATAGTAATGGATGATATAGAATTGAATGATGAAAATCAGAGGTTATATACATCTGTATGTGACTCACTAGATTATGTAATAGACCATTTTTATGATTACACTGCGTCAAACGACGATGAGGAAAGAGCGTTTCAAGCCTTAAAACGAGCAGAAGAATTGAATAACAGAGCTCTGTTGATGGTTATGAGTTCAAACTTCGATAGAGACAGTAGGGATTATATCGATTTCCTCATCAATAAATTCAAGATGCAAATGAAACCCCTTTTGTTTTTAAAACAAGCCATAGAACAGCATAAGCAGACCATAACAGCGGAATCGAAAATATCGCACAATAACGACCCTCTACTTAATGAATGAGTTTTCTTGTGGAGTTGGGCTGATATTGTAATAGAAATCATGCGGTACCATCTGTCAAATTATTTATGATTATTATTCTATCAAATTGCATTTGTTGTATCCAACAAAGAGATATAAACCAATGCTACAGTGGTTGTGTTATTTATCTTCACTTCGCAAAATCGTTGTGATATTTCTGCGTATCCATCATCCATGAACATTTCAACTTCACAATGACAATACATGCACTTTTAGTTCGGTTACAGCCTTTGTAGACTTACTGGCACATCTCTGTCTATGCAATTACCTCACAGCTCGTTCGGCATCCATAGTATTCAATTTTCTCATTTGGCAGTATCCTCCTCAGTGATAACGAACATATGAGTCATATATTTGCTCATGTTAATTGCCACAACCGAAATGCCATGGTCACACCAATCTAACATTATTATCGGTTCTCATCATTAATACTAATTAATTTATTCTTTCAGCTCTCCGTCTGACATATATTTCCATCAGCCACTCATTCAAACACTATTTTCTATACAAAATAACAACACTGTTTTTAATTCTGATTAGTACATATAGCATCCAAACATTTGTACGTGTTCTGGCAAAAGGGGATAGATCAGAATCACTAACAAGGAAATCCAATCCCTAATAAATGATAATAAAAGGTGTATGATTACAAAGCGATACTGAATAGATTATTTGTACATAAACGTAGTTTCGAAATGTATAATACGATTATGTAACACGCCTATACGACATGAGCCATACAATGCTTATTGCGCCAATTTAAAGCATAAATACATATCCAGTCATTCAAATTCCAGGACTCTGTCCTGACAGTATATCCAACTACTTAGCTGGATGCAACCTAGAATCATGGTAGACTCCTCCTACTGATTCTGGTCCGCGAAGTTGACAGGGTTCACTAGGCTCGGGCTCCGGTGTAACTGGAGGTTGGACTTGTTCAGGTGCCCTCTTGAACCAGGAACCCATGCGTTTCAATAAGCCGCTCTTGCGACCATAGATTATAAACAGTACAAGTATCACAAGGAAGTAGGCGGGAATGGCCAGGGAGTGCCATCCTTCAAACATCTTCGGCACTGCTGGGTTCCCCTTTGCAAATGCAGCAACGCCCATGACCACTGCTGCAATGACTATCATGGCCAGTAGGAAAAGGCCTAGCATGAAGCATCCCACTTCCCATACAGTATGGTACTGTCCAAACGGCTTAGCTGCATGTAAACAGTATAGCCACAAACCAGTAAATACAAGCAATAGAAACAGAATAGGGTATATGGCGTGCTCGTAATGTCGTTTAGCAGGAGCATTGTCCATTTCACAGGCCAACATGGCACATATTATACAACCGATAACTGCACCACCAAACAGTAAAAATATACCTTCATAGCCATTAAACGGCGTGCAGCACATATTGATCTGGTATGCACTTATCACAAGTGCTATCAACAGTAGGTAGTTGAGAGTAGCAGATCCTTGGTACACTTTCCATTCCTCTTTGTCTTTCATTTGTTTCATTTCCGTTTCCACTTTACCGTTTTTGTAAAACAGACCCAAGTTAACAATATAACCTAGCAGGTGTATTAAATTCAATAACGCTATCACATAGAACGCTTTGCGGCTCCTGGTCATGCACTTGCCAAAGCAGTGTTGCTTATAGGCTGCAATGATGAATCCAACAAGTGCGATTATCTGGAGTCCCGAGAAGCCCATGGCGCCATAGACCCGGTGTTCAGCCTTTACGTAAGACTGGAGTCCAGTAGGCTCCAGCCACTCCTCAGGAATAGTAGCCAGCATAACTGCTACGAATGAGCAGAACACTACCACAAAGCCTAATCCTATGAACAGGGCCCGCCTGCGGCATATAGGAGTCTCGACAAACGAGCACTTGTAGCCATAGACGTGCAACAGTATATACATCACCATAATAAGAAATGATAGTGGTGTCTTAGTTTCAGATTTGAGCAATGTAGGCTTTTCGGTCATTAAATTACCAAAAGCCTCCACAACGGCGTTGATCATCAAGGCGCAATAGAATCCTAGCCCCAAGACGGCAACTACCAGGAAGGTGATGGTAATCCCTGTCAATGGTACCAGTGGTACATACTTCTCGGCATAGCAGCCGATGCCTTCCTTTATCCCTGGCATCTTCGAGTGATGGTGGCGATAGTTAGCTTGAGACAGGTGTGTTGGCAACCTGCTTTTAATGGCACCTATAGGTACAGGACCCAGTGCGGGGAGAGTTATACACTTGGTACAGTGTCAAGCAATAGAGTCTACGTACGAGATCCTTACATGACCCGGTTACATATACATCAGTGTGAACATCCGATAATTGAATTACACTACCGTCAAGCGATATGTCTGCTAGAGCTACACAGCGCCTTTGGAGTAACACTTAACGGAATAGCTCCAAATGGATCATGCGCTCTGGTCCAGCTCCTTAAGAGGTCTTCCCTAATACTCCCAAACACTCTTTCTGGGTTTTGTCCTATTCTTCTGGGTTTTTAGGCCAATTTAGGCTGTGTTATCAATGGCTAGCCAGGTCCCCATAGGTGCTTTCAAGGTCAACAGTCAGTGCTAAAAAGACACTGCACTGTGATAGCAGTGTAGAGATAGCTTATAGAACCACGTTTTCATGTAGTTCACTGCACTAGTCTGCTCAAGGATTCTCCAAGGTAGATGGCATCTGGTAATAGAACAGTCGATGTGATTGCTCAGTACCAGTTATTCCTAAACGTACAACAATCCCATCATAGTACATTGGACATAGCATGCTTCCTTTCCATAGCTATTATTCGTATCCTGATTCATTCCGTTATATAACATCACTCAGTTTGTTGGATGTAACCACGAATCACGGAAGACACCTCCTGATGACTCCGGTCCGCGAAGGTTACATTCACTACCCGGTGTTTCAGAGTCTGAGTTGTACAAAGGATTGGCATCCAGCTCATGGGCGTTGCTAAGGAATCGTTCGTCACGCGCCTGCTTGATGAGCCCCTTGATTACCTTGATGGCATTGCCCTTGAACCCGAACACTAACATTATCACAAATACCACAAAGCCGTACAGAAACATGGCTATTAACGTCCCACATTTAATGTCAGCCGCAATGCTTGCGATATTAGTATGATATTTCGCCCCCAGGGCTATCAAGGTGGATACCAGTAATAGGAACAGTAGCGTGAATATCCCGAAGGTTATTACATCCGGGTTGTAGTACTTGCACAGCGGCCTCTTGGCATGAATGTACAAGAATAGTGCAACCGTAAGTATATAGAGCATAGCGATAAGGCCTACGAGGGTCCATTGCTCTTGTGTAATGTCTGGGAACATTGACAGACATACTGTTATAAGTATGCCTACGACAGTGCCAGTCAGGAATATGAACACACCATCACACTTGGTAAATGACATGCAGCATAGGTTTACCTGGTATGCACTGATACACAATCCAATCACGAAAATGTAATTAGCCGCTGCCATGAACCTGTGCTTGTGCCAGGTAGTCTCCTTATCTCCATAGTCATTCGGGCGCTCTTTTAAATCATATAGTGTATACGCATGGGCAGCAAATACCAGCATGTATATAAATGCAAACGTGTAGAACACCTTCTTGTTAAGTGTCATGCAGCCACCGAAGCAATGTGTCTTCATAGCGCAAATAATGAAACCGAACATCGCCAGCAGCTCAAGGCCAGTGAATCCCATGGCGATATAGGCACGTACGCCACCATACGCATCGTCCTTTCCCACGTTAATCCCATCTGTTGGCATCACCATTACGAACACTGCAAAGAATGCAGAGATGACGACCACGAAGCCTAGTATGAACAATCCACTGTCCCAGGAAGTCCATCGTAGCTTCATGAACCGGCATTGGTAGCCCAAAAAGTGTAGCGCTAGATGACTCAGACAGATAGCAATGCTCAGGGCAGTCATGTCAGCGTTCTTAGCCTTGAACTCTCCAGGCTGCATTGCCTTCAACTGTATACCCTCTACAGTGGCTATCAGCAACATTGCCATACAGAAACCGAACCCTAGTATTGCTACCAAGATGAACAGTAGCTTAGCGATTGGC
This sequence comes from Babesia bovis T2Bo, assembly GCF_000165395.2. Taxonomy (NCBI): domain Eukaryota; phylum Apicomplexa; class Aconoidasida; order Piroplasmida; family Babesiidae; genus Babesia; species Babesia bovis. Next base: position 1,715,154 of record NC_010574.1, read on the forward strand.
ATGAGGTACCTTACCTGATCAGCCACCTTAGGGGCAGCCTCATCAGAGTAAGGGCCTATACCAGCCTTAATACCCGGCATCTTGGCTAGATATTGGCAATAGACACGCGCGATGTACACATGGAATTGCCTTGCGGGTATCCCCCATACACCCTGGGAATGACATGGAATACCAGTGGAAGTAAATCGAAATGTGTTGTACTGTCTACTACTCAAAAGGACGGGTTAGTTATTGGTAGGATTGTAATAGTACTCATTACTAATCACTACTGCCCTAGAATGCATACACTTTTAGTGACGATACAGTCAATGGATCTATGTGTACCACCTGGTAGGCCATATAGAATTGCTTCTGTTGCACCAAATCAAGATAAAAGTGTTCATGTAACATGGCAACTACATAGCATTGTACATTGTTTATATCATACATGTATGTAATAATTCCAGTGATACTTTAGCATTCTCCGCATTGGAATCCATACGAATAGCTTTGTTACACAATACACTGGTCAAATATCTCTAAGTGTTTGGGGTTATCAATGAAGATGGTACCCTTTATAACCTTGAATTGTCTATCTCACTGGTATCCTACTGCTATATAGAATATATTGGACTCTTTGCTACAGCAGTTCTATATGGTATCTCTGGGTTACATTTTATATACAATGATTTATCCGGTAGCACTAGTGTACAGTAACATCATGTGGTATCTCTGTCAGGCAATCTATTGTGTTACTACTGATGTCCCTTACTATTGCAGTTGGATGACATGACATTTGTAGGGTCAATTGATAGCACCCATTCCGGGTCTAGCGGGACTAATATTGATGACATTCTGTAATGATATATCCTAATGGTTACACCCTACAGGTGTTGAAGGCAACAGTAGATATCTATATGGCTTCTACAAAAGTGTATCTAAAAGGCCAATGGACATTGCTAGAACAGAGGCACTTATACACGTTCATGAACGCATTTGATGCTAGTGTTATTGAAGATAGTCTATGTAGATGTAGAATGACATACTATGCCATATCTATCATTAAATATCACTGTAGCAATCTATGGATATATGTGTACTATGACATTACGATAACTGCGTTATTATCAATGTACTCTATTATTGGCGATTTACAATTAGAAACCGTATGAAGCTAAACGCTTTGCCTGTTGCTCTTTCTCACTCAATGAAAAAAACTTCCTAATACGGTTTCTTGTTTTGCTCTTTATTGGCTCATTAAAATCCATTGATACATCAATGGCTAAGTCAAATGGCAACTCGTCAAGAAGACGTTTTCTGCTTTTAGGCTCGGGTAACAAAAGCCATTCAAGAGAAAGGTTGGAAGGTTCTCCTGTCTTCGTGTTTTCTGGAGTGAAGGTCTTTGGGGGCTTCTGTAGTTCCGAAGGTTTAGTAGATGGTTCTTCATTATCACGTAATGATCCGATGTCTGATGATTCCTTCTCGGGTTGCTCCGGGGCAAGCTCGCTAGACGTGGTGATAGTGAAGAACCCGAATGCCACAACTGCGCATAGCTTTGGTAAGGTTTTAAATCCTAGCATTTTGGTGAGGTCAATAAGGAATGAGATTCATATCTTTTGGACGTATAGTTATCGCTATGCCCCATGCATAGTACATGCGAGAAGAGTAACTCTGGAATACACCTATCTACAATAGTTATTTGTATCCATTATCGCTGGAAATAGTGCTGTATCCCACGGATGTCATATATCATTACTGCAAAAGCCGTACGGCAACATACCCTATACACTACAATATCATTACTACAATTTACATTTAATGTTAATATGCTATTGTATGGTAGCAAATGATGTATTGGTCATATCTGCTTCATTGATCATAGGAAAATACACTAAACCTGCTGGTGTCTAATTATATACACAAGTGCCACGTGAGTTATGTATAGAAGTTGCTTTCTGTAGAAGACTGTATAATACCATTACAGTACAGTATTATAAATCTATTAAGAAGCGGTGAAGATGGCCATTGGGTACTATCTTTGCGATCCACATTACATTCCTTTGTTAGCAACGCTAGTCCACAGAATTCACATATCTGCAATTGAGTGCCACATACAGGTAAATAGGTGTTGCTGTATTGTTGGCATCGTAAGAAGTAGCCTATACTATTGGTGTCCGCAGTCTCTCCATAACTACCCAGTGGAATCCACAGTACTCTTCACTACAGCTGCCTTTTTGTTTTTAAAGAAAGCCATCACCTTGTTTCCATATAACTTGTAGACCATGTACCCAAATAAACCCATCCAAAATACTATGGGTATTATTAAGAATGCTACGTACTCTTTCATTTCACCTCCTTTAACGCAGCAGGCCACAAGAGCACCAACAAGCAACAAGCCACTCAGTACCCCAAGGACAATGGTAAATGTCTTGTTATGCTTGACCACAAACTGCTTGTATCTTTGGTAGAACCCTTGGGATTCAGCAGTGCGTGATGTAGATTCCTCAATATCTTCAGGCCGGTCTAGGTCAGCTGTAGTGGAGCTATTAGGTGACTCTGGAGTACCAGGTACTGTATCCTGGACAGCGGTAGTCTCATCTGCAGTGACATCATAGAACACCTCGGTTATACATAGTATAGTAGTGTAGAGTAATAGTGCAACACTAAGTTTACGGTACCGTACCATTATGGTGATGTAGTGGCAATGTGGAGATGCTGTATATGGTAATGAGTAGTGCTAACTAGCATTCTATATGTATTCTACTGCACTACTGCTAATGTATAATGCCCATTATTGCATATGTTCACCAATTTCTGAACACTACTCTCTATTATATACATAATACAAATTACTCTTCCACAGTGGACGCTCCCAGTTCATATTGGGCTACCCAAAGTTAGGCCATTAAGTGTATCAGGGTGGTAGTGGAAGTACTCACTAATACTACTCCTTTGCGATATCAGTGTCTGGTGTAGTGTTCTCAGCACTGTCAGTAGTTTTGAGATCCTTTTTCTTGGGGAGACAGGAATTCCATCTCCATGTCAACAGACCACATCGGTATGCATACCAGAGTGTTGGTACCATCAGTACTATTGAGTAGCCCAGCAAGGTGAATTCCAGACCTTTAAGTTTGTTGTCATTCATAGCAATCTGTATCACTACCACTACCAATGCTACTAGTATAACTACTGCTGCGAATAGCCCGAAGCACATGTAATCCTTGGGCCAGTAGAATATCCCCTTATATTCCAGGCAGTACCAGGTAATACTCAAGGCTATTAGATGCACTGCTAAGAAAGAGTACGCTGTAGCGCTGGATGATACTGAGTCCTCCTCTTCCACAGTACTGGGTAGTGCTGCCAATGCCAATATGGAAACCAGTGCAAGAGCGGATACAACTAGGGCCACTACCTCCGCGACTGTATATGGTAACCTTAGTGTAGTATTCCATAAAACTGCCATGGCATAGCATTGAGTACAGGGAACTAACACTTTACCAAGGTAGCTAACACTCCATATTTCATTTAAGTTTTCATAGTTGTAATATTCTTGGGTGGGAATAAAGTTATTACCGAGATACTTTACCATTGATGCTGTCACGGCCAACACTAGAAGTACCACCAGTACTACCACTATTGCACTACCATAGCATATGTACTGACTCTTGCAACATGGTCTACAGAACAGGTTACACTTCCAGCCGCAGTATAGGGTGCCACAAAGAATAGAGAGTACAACGAGTAATACCACTGCAATACCGTAAATAGGATATATCGAATCGTGGAATAGAACCTTCCATAGACCCCAACCTACTTGCTCCAGCGCCACTGCCACTACCTGTAGTACTACTAATAGCACCAATAATACCCAGTGGTACCAGGTCATTGGGGATACGAGGTAACCCGCCTTCTTACATTGCCATAGACATACTCCTAGTAGTAAAGTGGATAGGGTAGTACTAATGGGTAGTATTGTCGCGTTCACAACGTCTACAAGGGTCAACAAGAAACCCTGTGCCTGGCAGCACAGGGAAAGCCATAGTATCACCAGTACTATAGTAGTACACGTGCTATTATCCATCGTGCGATAGGAATCTACTAGAGAATACTCATAAGTAGTGATATACTTACGATAACCTGGGATTCCATGGTAGTACCAGGGTAGTACTCATGGGTACCCAACTGTAGTGATCTGGTTGGTCCGGGTGAGGTTAGCTACAGACACATCTAGGATGGTCTCCTTAGGCGGTAAACGCCTCACCAAATGTGGGGAATTGGCAGCTTTTGTATTGTATAGTAAAGGGGGAGTAATGTAGTGGTAGTTTATCGGGTGGTAGTAGTGTGGAGGGTAGTCATGTGGAGTGGTGGTGTATAGGGCAGTACTGTAGTAGTACTAAATGGTACCACATACATGGCTTTAATGGAATCACATTATTATCAACCGAACAGCATTGTTGCTATCTTCTCTATATGACCACCCTAGGCAGTACTCACCTTTACCTTGATTCAACCTATCCAGGTCATAGCCCATGGCAGCCATGAATGAGCCGACACCAGCAGTAGCACCGTCTATTCCGTGCAAACTACTATCCTTCCACCTCTGATCACCACCCGTCAGGAACCCCAACTGACTGAGTCCACTCCAGATGAGACATACCGACCCTAGGAAAATACGGGCCAGGAGGTGGACCTTAGAGGGGTCAATGGATATGGATGTCCAAAGGAAGAGATCTGAAGAGGTGGTTCCACTAGGAGAAGTAGTTGGTCTCTGGTAGGCCGATTTATAGCAGCACGTGTTCGTACCACTAGTGGCAGTGGTACATTGACAACTACCACCACCACTGGTACAACAATTGCCAGCACCAACAGTACCATTACAATCACACTTCCTTCCTATCCCCTTACTCTCTCCACCATTACTCTTATCCCCCTTAAGACAACACTTATCATCTTCCTGCCACCCAACCCACTTCTGTAGTCCCAGTGCCAAGTGGTCTATCAGTGTCCTTATGACCTCGGTACCACCAGCATTAATGCTATTAGTATAGGACTACGTATAGTCACGGTGACACTGAACGTGATTATCCGTGCCACTAAAGGCACTAACAGTGACCATGTAGTTCCCTCCATCACTGTCACTTCCCTTTGGTACCCACTGGATACCTTTTACTTCATCCCGTAACCCTGAGGCACACCAGCCGCAAAAGTAGTCATTCTTGTGCTTTGGGTCACCTATATTTTTACTGTGATCACACGTTTTCTTCTGGCTCTTTATCATTCCTTCCTCTTTATTTCCCACCCCTCCCCTAAAGAACCCAAAGACATCACCCAGTACCTGTGGTGTAGTAGCACTGAGTGCTGCAGTAACTCTCACTAGTGTATAAACACACGACTGCATCATGTTCTCGTTACTGAAGAAGTATAGGATACCATAAAGGCGTTGGCCAGTCATATCACTAGTGCTGCCGCTATAGAATTGCCCTCTGAAACCCATAGGCAATGGGCAGCACTGGCCAGGACTATTGCTGTGATATAAGTGGGATGCAGCAGGTGGATACACTGTGTCTTTGTCTGTGTCAGTGTTTCGTACTACATCACAACTAAAGCCTGGCAATCTATCCTCCAGGAATGCCTGGAGGGGGGATGGCGTGCCGTCCATGTATGGTTGGTGGCACTTGTCACAGGTCCTCTTCTCTCCCTGTCGGCCACACTTGGTGGAGTGTTTGCCGCAGTTGTGGCACTTGGGAGAGCAGCAGATGGAGATGAGCTTGTTGATGGCCTGGAGCAGTATGGTGTACTCGTGGGATGCCCCTTGTTGAAGGACTTCTTCTATGTAGTTATCGTCTAAACCTGCAGCAAATACACTTAATACCTCTTTGGCGCCTTCATTCATCTCATTCCCCTCGTTCTCTGCCCACTTTTTCAACAGCCTCAATACTTCCAATACCTTATGGATAGCAGCACTTATCCCATTCTTACCAGGATCATATTCACCACTATTAGCCTTATCTAGTTTCGTCTCTACATCCTTTAGTATTCCATTACCACTACCACTATTCGTCAGCTTCTCTAGTGCCGTCTTAGCCTCCCCTAGTTTCACATCCAGCCCACCATTCCCATTCACCGCCGTATCTAGTCCCCCCTTAGCCTTCTCTAGTGCCCCCTTCACCGCATTGATCTCCTCTCCCTTCTTCCCTTCCAATGCCTCCTGGGCATTACCCAATTGCACCACGACTTCCCCTAGAGCCCCTAGTAGTGTCTTTACCTTTACTGCTACATCCCCTGATGTCCCCTTGATCACCCCCTTCAATATCTCATCCTTTACCTTATTTACCCTACATTTCCTATCGTGATCCATGGGGTCACACCCCAGGCACATCCAGCTAATAACCCCCTTGGACACTACCCCATTACCATACCTACACTCACGCCATTTGCCTCCACAAGTCACTTTAACTGCACACTGCTTCCTAAGAAAGTACAACTGGTAGAACAGAGCCCTAATGTAGTGCACCACCTGGTTGTATGCTTGGATGGGTACTTCTGGGTAGGTGAAGTGACACTCCGTGTTGGCATACAGGGAGTGGATAGGTGGTTCTTTAGTGCTGTCAGTGTCTTTGAGTCCTCCTTGGATACCGATAAGGACCAGTGGGCAGTACTGGGTCACCGCTTGGAAGTGGGCAAACAGGTTGAATTCATGGACGGTAATGGGATGATTACGACCCACTTGGTGAAATGAAAGCTGTTTCTGTTCGTTGGCAGTACCAGATTCAGTTTCTCCAGGCTTCTTGAGTACTTCGGTTAGTCTATGCTTACCATGCTTCAGTATCTCTGGGTACGCCGGACTATAGGGCAATGCACTTAGCCAGTATAGGATTTCCCGGATGGTACGGGGAGTCCTTGGAGTACTCTCACTATTCCTTTTCTGTAACCCAGTGAAATAGGCACATGATAGAATGTAGAGCTTGAAGAGGGCACCACATTTGTGCATCTGTTCGTCAGTTATGCTGGTGGTGCCATTAGCATTCTTAGGGAAGACATTACCGTTGCTGCAAAATGCACCCTTCTCTAAAGTATGTATATATCCAGCATAGTTCATACTAGATGGATCCCTAAATGTATTACCCTCAGTGTCCCAGCCATGACCACTACCACTACCAGTATCCGGGAATCCCAAATATAACATACCCCTAAACCCATCCCATATAATAGCATCCCACCTATTTCCAGGACCATGGTTATTAAGCATATCCCTAGGAAACCCTAGGGCCTGAAGCCATTGAGATAAACTTCCATCATCTAGACCACTACCATCTAGGATGTGGTTGTTCCACCGGGGGCTACTTTTATGGTACTTGCCTGTCCAATACATATAGGTAATTCCACTCCAGATGAGACATACTGACCCTAGGAATATCCGGGCACATTTGTGACGTCTGTCTGTGATTGTACCACCATTATTGGTCAATTTATCAGGTGGTGAGTAATCTAAATTTTTCCACGATGGCGGATTTTCTATTCTATCAGATTCGATGAAAGTCTTTCTTTTGGAAAACGCATCACTGGGATACGCTGACATGTAGCTGTCTTTATGGTATTCATCACTGACATGGCTGCTTCCCTTATCACAACTACACTTATCGCTACACTTGGTACACTTTCCCTTACAACAACACTTGCAGCATTTGCCTGCTTCAGCGCATTTACACTCTTTCCCAGCACTACAGCTGTCACCAGTACTACAATCACACCTATGAGCACTACTACCACCACTATCACTACACCTCTGACACTTCCTTCCCAGTGGTGTTCCTTGGGAGTTCGGATCGGCCACATCCCATTTCATACACCCACAAGAGTCACACTTGTTCTCGTGCTTTACATCTGTTAAATAACCGCACTCCGATTTATTGCCATGTTGATTCCCACCGCCACCACCATTGCACTCACTATTACCACACGTCACTATCTTACTCCACCCAACGAGTGCACTGAGTACCTGTGCCAGCTGGTCTATGTAGGTCCGGACCACAGGGGTACCACTGTGGCAGTAGCAGATCAAAACCCTGAACATCTGGCACTATTATATTAAACTTGTACTAAAGGTGCTACTAAACTTCTGTAGAACTCTTACCAAAAGTGTAACAAAACATTTGAGAATCCATTAGTATAATTCCACCACAGTTACCACTAATGTCTAACCGACACTATCACTACTTGTCTCATTACTATCACACCCATTAGTGTATATGTTACTCGGGAATCAATTTATTAGGCAGGTATAGCGCAACCGTTACTACTATCACTACAAATGGTGTTTACTAGTGAGCGGATTGATATTGACGCGCATTATTGCATCTCTATACATGAATCATCCTTTGTGGACAAGGTATCCTTGTGGCATCATTGCTCGTAGGTTATCATGTCATTATATCGTCACTGATAACGTGATACTATGCAAATGAGCACATCATTTATATTGGATCTATCATGGAATGGTTTTCATGTGGTAACGGAAACATCTGATGCCTCTATGACACTCTACTGGTCTATGGAATCATAGTATGTCATGGTCAAAAGGACACTATAGCACTTGGTGAGGCAGCAATTTGTCTATAATAGCATTGATATTGTACAGATGGTGACAATTACGTAGCTGTTAGAAATAATTACCGTATAATTTCACTCTTCCAATACCGGTCTGTAAAGCACCTCTATTGATAGTTATCTGATCAGTGCATGACAAGAACACAAACATAAAAATCGACTATTCCCATTATAACTAATTAACTGCGTGATGAATTGCTGCACTGAAGAGCAACCCCCAACACTCTGTCACCTCTACTATACCTGGGGCACAACAACAACTATAAGTCCGACAGTTAGATTTCTCACTTTTTACTCACTTCACCAAGATGGTAGCCTTCAACATGTTATGGCAGCTCTGTGTAGCTGTGGCCTTCGGGCTCTCTGCCACTGTCACTGCTACTGATGTAGCCCAGGAGCAACCCAAGAAGGAGTCACTGGTCAGCAGATTCTTTGGTAAAAGAGACAACTTTACTACTAAATCTCATGAAAAAGCGATTCCAATGAAGACTAAAAGTCAAGAAAACACTGATAAAACTGATCCACCCAAGTACTCTCTTGACTGGTATCTATTACCTAAACCAGAAAACAGGGATGCCCTATGTTATATTTTGCCACATGATTTGCTCGATGCTCTGCCAGAGGATTGCAATGAACCAATAGAACCTCCATTGGAAAAACGTATTAGGGAGCGTTTCTCCAGGATTGAGAAGCAGCAGCGGCCAACCGTCGCTATGCAAGATTTCCCGCAGCTAAATAACGACTCCGGGACTTCCTTTTTTGTAATGCAGCCATTGTAATATCATATTACTTAAACATCTGTCAGTTACTAGAATGCTACATGCGTTCAGCTATGCCACAGTACGCATACATAGATTAACCTTACTAACACTGGCATCCACTACACCCCTAACAAACCTATACTACTACGTTAATGACACTGGTCATTAGCACACATAGACCACTCTGTAGTTCCCCGGTAATGGCGTAGTACTGTACACCATACTAACCCGGGTATCCACAATGTCCCATGGAAGTGACATCGTTATGGACTACGGATCCACTATGATACCCAGTATTAGTACTACTCTACAACAGTAATAGCCAGTCTTATTACTACATCATTACTTCAAATGTACACTACCCTGTACACTAGTACATATCACTACCTCTACCAGGATATCCACAGTGACCATGACAAGAGTCCCTAAGGTGAATTGGTTATATATGGATCATTGGCCTATGTCCTGCTATAGACACAGATTAGTGCCTATCAACTACCAGTATTACCATTCAATCCACTATCCAGTGCCCCATCATTGGTGGGTTGCCCTAGCATCCTAAAAACCCCACCAGGGTAACACCAACATATATAGTGCCCCCACTAAACAGGCCTTTGTGCGGGGACAGTATATATAGTACTGTGTAGACTAGAGAAAGTGATGGTGAGATTTTAAAAGCAACTGTAGTGAACGTGCCTTAGAATGTTTTATGGAAGATTAAAAGCAAAGTCAGTAAAAGTTTCATAGTAATTTAACAATAGTTTTGGTAAATGTTTTGTGGAAATGTTATGGGTATTCGTGGTAGCGCAGAAGGACTACCAAGGTCATAGGGACACTGATAGACCAGTTGGCCCAGGGACTACAGAAGTGGGTTGGGTGGAACTCCAAGGGAGATGAGTGCTGTCTGGGACAGACTAAACAAGGTACTAGTGAGGGTATTGGTAAAGGATGTGAGCGAGGTGATACTGCTGGGCAATGTTGTATTAATATGAGTGATGCTGGTACTAAGGGTACACCTTGTGCTAGTCATGAATGTAACCACTGTGGTGTCAATCCTAAGTGTCACTGGTGCGATGGGACCAATGATAATGCTGTTACTAATGGTAAAAGAAAATGCTACCTTTCGGCCTATCAAAGACACAATGGTAACCCCAAGACGACATCCAGTGGAACCTACTACTGGCCCACCATATCAGGTGACCCCGCTAAGGTCCACCTCCTGGCCCGTATTTTCCTAGGGTCAGTATGTCTCATCTGGAGTGGACTCAGTCAGTTGGGGTTCCTAACGGGTGGGAGTGGGAGTGGCACGGATAAGAGGTGGAAGGATAGTAGTTTGCACGATATAGGGAAAGACAATGCCGGTCTCGGTTCATTTATGGCAGCCATGGGCTATGACCTGGATAGGTTGAATGGGAGTAGTACAGGTTAGTACTGCCTAGGGTGGTCATATGGAGAAGATAGCAACAATGCTGTTCGGTTGATAATAATGTGATTCCATTAAAGCCATGTATGTGGTACCATTTAGTACTACTACAGTACTGCCCTATACACCACCACTCCACATGACTACCCGATACACTACCACCACCCGATAAAGCACCACTACATAACTCCCCCTTTACTATACAATACAAAAGCTGCCAATTCCCCACACCCGGTGCGGGGTGTCTACCCTAAGAAGACCCTTTAAATGGTGTCTGTAGCTAACCTCACCCGGACTAACCAGATCACTACTACTAGGTACCGTTGGGTAGTACCCTATAACTACCATGGAATCCCAGGATTTCATAACTAAATCACTACTTATGAGTACTATTAAGTAGATTCCTATCGCATCATGGATACTAGTACCTGTGCTACTATAGTACTAGTACTGCTATGGCTCCACCTATGCTGCCAGGCATTGGGTTCTTTGATTGCCCTGATAGACGAATACAGCACTGATATGGTACTAGCCAGTACTATAACATTTGCTAATGTACTGCTAGCAGTATGTATATGGCAATGCAAGAAGGCTGGGTACCTCGTTTCCCCAATGACATGGTATCATTGGGCACTACTGGTATTACTAGTGGTACTACAGGTATTAACAGTTGTCTTGGAGGAAAGGGGTTGGGGTATACTTAATGCTTTAGTCATCAGATCGACATATCCCATATATGGTATAGTAGTGGTGATACTTGGTATACTAGGTGGTACCCTATACTGCGGCTGGAAGTGTAACCTGTTCTGTAGACCATTCTGCAAGAGTCAGTACATTTGCTATGGTAGTGCCATAGTGGTAGCGTTAGTACTACTTATAGTACTGGCCGTGACGGCTTCACTGATGCGGTTTGTTGACGAATATAGTACTTACGCCGATGAAGAACACATTGATGAATATGACGCAGGAGCCGATATTCGAACTATTGGTTACCATGGTAAAATATTAGTGCTGGTCACTCAATGCTACACCATGGCAATGATATGGAATACTGTACTAAGGCTGCCGTATACAATATCGGAAGTAGTGTCACTGATAGCATCGGCGCTGGCAGTTGCTTCTATATTGGCAGTGGCAGTACCAAATAATATGAAGTTACTCGATAGGTGTTACCCTCTTCTAGCAGCTCATCTAGTTTCCTTGGGAGTTACCTTATACTGCCTAGAGTATCAAAAGGCATTCTACTGGCCCAAGGATTACCAGTGCTTCGGGATACTAGCAGCAGTAGTTATACTGGTAGCATTGGTACTGGTGGTATTACAGTTTGTCAACGAACCAAACAGTAAAGCTGCGGAATACATCCTTCTAGGCTACTCAATAGTACTGATGGTACCAGTATTCTGGTATGCCTACCGATGTGGCCTGTTTACATGGTGCCTCCCCAAGAAAAAAGGGTCTCGAGGCTACTGACACTGCTGAAAACAAGGCAGCAGGCACTGATATCACAAAGGAATAAGAGTGGTGAGAATGACTACAGTAATACCAGTACCACCCTGATAGACTTAATGACCCAACTTTGGATAGCCCAATATGAACTGGTATGCTAACTCTAGATGCCTAATTTCTACTGTATATAACTAGAGAGAGTAGTATTTAGAACATATTGACCTAATGCAATAATTGACATTCAATAGCAGTAATGTAGACATTATTACTAGATACCACTATTCACTATCACCACTCAATTCCACTCTACACCACCTACTCCACTGATCCACCACTCCCTACCACTCTATCACTACCACCGTAACCATGTTGGTCTACCCAGTCCTAGTGCTAGCCCTAGGTGCCCTATGGCCACTGGACTGGACAACTACTGAACTGCACTCACTGAGTCCAGTGACTGGCCACTACCACGGTGCTGCATGGGCCATGGCAGAGAAGGTGATTGGAGGTGATGATCCTGAGGAAGTAGTGGTAGTGGAAGCTGACAGTACTGATGAGGTGGCGAATAACAAGGAGACTCAGAAGAGTTGTGAAGGATGGTTCACGAAGTGGTATATGGTGGCGCTATGTCTGGTGGTATTAATAGTATTGGGAATAGTGGTAGCAGTGATTAAGCCTACGAATGGTGGTGAAGAGGGGAGGTGGGCCGGGGTAGCAGTAATAGTTGTGATCGTTATATTTGTTATCATAATACACAACTGGAACAACATAAGGAAGGTTATCTCTCGTATTGGCTGCAGTGGAAGTTCTCTGAAGAAGTTGAATGCTAAAAACGTAGATTAATGAATATAATCTGAAGATGTACCCTATAGACAACATAAATTTAATACGTTGTAGTTATAGTATAGTGGTGTATATAGTGCTTCCTGGTAGTATTTAGTATTCAATGTAATGAATATATAGAACCGTAGCAGTAAATGTACAGGGATGTGTTAGAAAATATATCCATTGCTATGAACACAAACACTCTATGTAAAAATTACTATGATGTATATTATATCTATATAGTGATCATGGTAGCATATGAGCATGTCAAGGAGATATTAATACATACCTAGTAATGGCAAGTAATGAGAAGTAATGTATAAAATATCCTGTTGTAGGTAATGAATCAGAAATGGAGTAGATGGTGCGATATGTTAAGTAGTCTTATAGGATATATATAGTATTCCAGTATATAACATTGGATAATTTGTCGGTCGATAAGTAGCGTTTCAAAGTAAAAAGCCAATTAGAATATACTGTACATTGGCTTATCTAGAGTAATGTTGTAAATGAACTTTATAGGTGATACATGATATATATTGTATATAGTGAAAGAGCGCATTAGAGTGTACATTTTAGTAATATATCTAACATATGGTCGTATTAGGATGCAGTCTTTCTGGGTTATCTAATGTTGTTGGATATAATGTCAATTGCAGCATATAGTGTAGTATGTAGCATTATAGGACATCTAATGGATCGGTATGTTTAGTTATACAGCATCATATAATAGGTAATATTCCAAAATATATTTCATCAGGTCATATAGTGCCACAGATTATTATGGTACCCATAGGGCTACTACCATATGTGGTCCACCGGGGGTTTCTAGGGATGATGATAGTGGTGTTATGGGGTGGATGGAGTAATGGTCAAGAAGTCACATGGGGTAGATGTGGTGTGGTGTACCTGGGGTGGTTGGTATTGTTGGGTAAATCACTTCTGGGGATATTAGGGTTTATGCAGCGTGGTTTTTATGGGGTGGAACGAAAATGAAGGAAAAACCCATGTGGGGTAGATGGTGCATATGGGTAAATGATGTAACGGTTTTAGGGTTTTAGGATATGAAGTATAATTTGTATGAGATAAAACGAATATAAAGGTGAAATCCAAGTGGGGTACATGGTGCATATGGGTAAGAGATGTAAGAGTTTTAGGGTTTTAGGGTTTAGGGTTTAGGGTTTAGGGTTTAGGGTTTTAGGGTTTAGGGTTTAGGGTTTAGGGT